>NC_058134.1:183133093-183411537 GCF_016433145.1 Gracilinanus agilis | reverse complement strand
ATTATTTCATTTTGTAGGATGAGTTCTCGCAGTCTTAAATACTGAAACTGATTTATTTACAGAGACAAAGAAGAATCAGAACCACCTACCGAGGAAGTTTTAGAGAAAACAAGAAAACTAAGCCTTTCTGAAAAGAAGAAAAATCAGTGCAGATGGGATATTTCTTCACTGTAAGTTGTATATTTGCTAAAAGATACAAATTTTACATATATACATATAAAAATATGTAGTCACACACACACATATATATATTGCTTTGCATGAATGCAGCTAAAAATTAATTAAATTCTTAAATTCTAAGTCCCTCACTTTTGACCAGAAAAAAATTTTTTTTGCTCTACTTCAGACATGTTTGGTGAAGATATCTATCTATCTATCTATCTATCTATCTATCTATCTATCTATCTATCTATCTATCTATCTAAAGCCCTTTGCAAATTAGCTATTATATGTTATTAATAGTATTATCTTTATCCTTTTGGATATAGGAGTCTTTGATTTTCTTTACAGAAGGAATTTTATTTAAAATTATCTTAAGGAGGGGGTAGCAGAATAATTTGTAGCCAGTTGCAATGATGCAGTGTTGATTTATAGAGAGTATACAAAGTGTACCAAAGACTATTTAGAATATTTAACAAAAGTACCATTAATAGATACATTGCACTGGCATAATCAGCTTCCTGTATTTGCAATTTTCTCATAGTTATGACATAGGAGCAACCTGGGCATCTGATCTCAAGACATCCTTTCGAAAGACAAATATAACTCTCTGGATTTCTATTGTATTTATTGTACTATTTGCAGCTTTTATGAGTTTTCTCACAGGCCGATTTTTCCAAAGGCCTGTAGATGCTGCTCCTGTAAAAAATGGGGGCTCCTGGACTTCCCTCCAACAAGCTTTGTGGCCTTATACCAAACTCCAACACAATGGTCCCCCACCAGTATAATGGCAACATGTATAATAACAGCAATCACATACTGATTTTTAAAAGCTTTAATATCTGAACTTGTAAATCAATGGCTTTACTCTGGAAAGTTGTTTTATAATTTTAGCATGAAAAGTGAAATGTAGAAAATCAGCACCTTTTAGAAATGCTTCTGTCATTCTTACGTCCCTGATCATTTTCTAAACCTGAGCTAATGAATATTGTACTCTTCTCAAAGTACATAGAAAATCTGTGAATTTTAAAGTGAACCTTATCAAAGAAAGTTTGTACTGTTTTATCCATTATGGAATGTCAAAGAAATAAAGAATTGTTACAGTTTTAATATGATGGTATTTGAAATTCTCAGCATGCCTAAATGGTTATGGAAGAAATGTTCTATTATTCAAAAATAAAATCTGTGCATAAAAATCTGAGCAGACAACTTTAATGGGAAATTTTAAGTTATATTTCTCTTGCATTATTTAGCTGGATGAATACCTGATTTTTTTCCTCATGTACTTGATTCACCAAAATTCCACTGTTTGTAAGGCATTAAGAATAGGTTAGTACTCTAACAGAGAGCAGTAGTTTGCATACTGCATCGACAAAAAGGTAGTTTGAATCCCTGATTTTCTCTATTGCTTCTTTACTAGCAAAATCCTTGATCATGTGATACAAAGTAGAATGTAGTTCAGTATGCTCTTCTAAATCTTCTGAAAATTCATTACTGGATTCATTAATCTTGAGTTTTTGTGCTCTTTCACCATTATACATATAAATGGACCACTCATCATCCTCAACATATTCCTTTTTGAGAAGTTCACCCACCTATGAAAGAACAAAGAATTCTAAGAGTTACAAAACTACTGTATTGCCCAACATTGGAGGTTTATGTGCACCCTCACTGGTATTTGTCCAGGTAACAGAATTCATTAAAAATAAAAATGTAATCCACTTTCTAATTGCCCAGTTATGAATTCTTATCTCAAAACTATTTGTACTCCTGTTGTAAATTTGATTTTATGCACATCCAGCTTGGACTAAAATGTGCCCAGTGTTAAGCTGTTGGACCCTGATAAGATACTGGGATTTTGTTTCCAGGGAGTTCTGAAAGTGAGGGACTGCTTTTTTTTTTTTTTGTATCCCATAATTCTCTCAGAGGAATAAATATATATATAAGGCATCTTGGTTCTGGAATCTTTGTATCAGGACACAGACACCACAGACATCAGCTTTAAACAAAATGAGCTCATGTCACTTGGGGATCTTCTTAGCTAACATAGCTCAGTTTTTGACAAACTGTTATTTTTTTAAGGTTGCTAAACTATGGTTTTTTAAACATTGACAAATTCTCCTTCTAGTTTCTGGACTTTGGGGAAACTTTGGCAATCTGTTACCCCCTCTATCCCTACCCACCTCCCTATAAGATGCTGGTTCCTCTTGTGCAATCTGACCAAGTAGGTGAGGAGGAAGAACAAGCATTTATCTGCCACTGCCACTTCCAGACACTCCATTAGCTGCTAACATTTGGCAACCTTATTTCTTTGGATGTTCACACCATCCTTTTACTCAGTCCATATCGTAATCTAGAAGATTTTTAGATTTTCTAAAAGAGTTGAGTATCTGGACCATTGTATTTTTCTCCATCCCAGTCCCTCACTCCCACTCCCATAATTTCAATCTTTTTAACTCCTATTACCTGTGTCTTCATTAAATTTAAGCTAAGCGGCTAAGGTCAAAACTTAAATCTTCAACATCAATTATAACTATGTCATCTCCACCATTACTCCATTGTTGCTTTTGTCTCAAAAGTTACCAAAAATCTCAGCTGTTAAATCCATTGTTACCATTTCTTAATCTTCAAATTTGTTGCTTTTGATACTTTCAACCATTCCTTGCTCTTTGATTCTCTTTTCTAAGATTCTGCTATCTTTCTCTTGTCTGACTTTTCCAGCTGGTCTTCTGATTCATCATTTATCTCCTCTCCCCTATGTGTAGGTGTCTCACAAGGTTCTGTGGTGGATCCTCTTCTCTAACTATACTTTACACTTGATGATTTCATCTATTGGTTCAGTTATCACCTCTCTAAAGATGACTATGTAGCTAGGTGGCACAGTAGACAGAGTGCCAGGACTGAAGTCAGGATGATTCATCTTTGGGAGTTCAAATCTGGCCTTATACTTATTAGCTGTGTGACCCTGCGCAAGTCACCTAGCCCTGTTTGTCTCCATTCCTCATCTGTAAAATGAGCTAGAGGAGGAAATGACAAACCACTATAGTCTCTTTGCCAAGAAAACCCCTAATGGGGTCACCAAGACTCAGACATGACTGAAATGACTGAACATTCTACAAAAATCTATATATTAACCCAATCCTATATCAGCTGTCTGCTTAACATCTTTGCCTATGTATTCTTATTATGCCATATTAACCTCATCTAAAATAGAAATAGAACACTCCCTCCTCCACAGCTTTAGCTCTTTGATCTTTATTGCCAAAATCTCCTTCACCACTCATGCAAGTACTACTCTTTTTCAAACCCTCATCATTTGTGCCATTGTAATAGATGCCTATTTACATGTAATAGATGTCTCTAATCTCTCCTCTTTCCAACCCATCTCCCAAAATAATCTTCCTGCAATATAAATCTAACTCTACCACTCCCTTACTCAAAAACTTTCAGCAATTCTCTTTCTTTGAGAATAAAATTGGGTTTTTAAGCTCTCATTAATCTGGGTCTAACCTATCTTTATAGCCTCATTTCACAATAATTTCTTTTACATACACTCTGTTTTAAAAAATTGGACTTGTGATTGGTTCCAAAACTCTACATTTGCACAAGATATCTCTCCATATCCTTTCACTTCATCCCTTCCTCCTAAAATGTTTACTCTCCCCTTCAAGATCCAGCTCAGGTGCCACCTCCTCTGTGAAGCTTTCTTAAATCTCTAGTCATTATTAGTCCTCTCTCTTCTCTCAAATTCCCTCATATTTATTTATCTGGGCCCATACTTTATCTTCTGTCTCCTGTCAGTAGAATGTCAGCTTCTCAAAAGTTAAGGATTTTTTCATCTATGTCTTTTTATTTCCATTTCCGGTCCAATGCCTTACATGTTTTAGTGGCTGAATTAATGTTTGTTGAAATGCTTTTAATAAAATTTTTTCATATCTTAAAAGGAGAAATTAATGTTATCTTTCTCTTTTACTTGGCTCCTAAAACATTATACAAAACCTTCTTTCTAATGACATTGTAGGATGAATTTGAACTTTTGAAAATATACCTTCAAAACGACATTTTGAGAACCACATGCCTGATTCCATTTACTCCAACAGAAAGAAAAGGAAGATGCCAAAAGGGCCATTTGTCGATAAGTTTTCATTTCTACTAATGGATCCTACAATATAAACACAAAAGGAATTAATCCTATACTACCTATGTAAGCATTAACATGATATTCATCACTTGGGGAAGGGAAGACTTCTCTGGGCATTCTGAGTTACTCCCACACATTTTGTTTATACAAACAAGCATTTATGTCATAGTACATCTATCCATGCTGATAGTTTTCTACAACATTCGTGAATATATGAATTCAGCTAAATTGATGATGTTTGCAAAATGTAAAATCTTTAATGACTGATCTGGAGAGCCACTTTGTCTGGACTGCATAATGTGCCTTGCCTCATGATTATAGAAATCAAGAATCCTTTTTGTGCTAAGGATATGTCACCTAAAACCTCAGGGTTGATGGTGCAGTGTTTTGAAGGGGAAGTCCTAGATGTTAGGATGATAAAATGTGTCAATGAAAGCAGATGATACCTAGTTCTGATAACCGAAACCCAGCTCTGACTTAATTAATTCTAGGGAGCTGCCTGAGGCATAGAGAGGTAAATAATGATATGCTCCAGTCATATGGTCATACAACAAATGTCAGAGGGGAGATCTGAATCCAGATCTTCTTGATTCTAAACTCCCTTTGATAATCATCATCATTCCTAGTTATACAAAGCTTTAAGGCTTATGAGGGTTGCCATATTATTTTTTCTCTAATAAACATTAGTGTCAGCGCTTTGACACAAACTTAGTCTCCTCTCAATCCAAATCCAATGCCATTTCTATTCACCCTTTCACATTATCTCTAGAGGCCCACAGGATCACAACACTTAAAGTTGGCCACAGGAAAGGAAGGGGGTTTTAAAAGCCTTTCTATGAGATGAAAGTACTTTCCCGGGATTTCACAGCTCCCTACTCTTGCTCAGTTTTAGTTCTACCACCATGCCAGACCCCAAGGGCGATTTCTGAAAAGTTTGGATGTTCAAGTAAAGGCATCTATTTTCTGGTTTCTGGAAAGCCAGAATTTTTCTTTGTTTCTCTCACGTAGTAATAAAACAAGCAAATAAAGCAAGCAAGATTAAACTGATACAAACAAGCAAGATTAAACTGATACAAACAAATACAAAACTGACACAAATCCAGGTTAATAAGCTTTTAGTAAGTACCTGCTAGGAGCAAGGCTTTGTGCCAGGTACTAAGGATACAAAGACAAAAACATTGCCTGCCCTCAAAGAGTTTGCATTTTATTAGGAAGAGTACTTATCATAGGATTCCCAAGGGATCTGTTGAAAACCAAGATATGGTCAGCAATTAGACTGAAACTTCTTGCAACACTTCCTCTCTGAGCCTGCAGTCAGTGGACTTACTCAGGAAGAAGCTAGATTGCCCAGCGGGTAGAATGTTGGACTTGGGAGTCAGGAAGTCCTGAATTCAAATATAACTTCTGATACTGTGTGACCCACACTGCTTGCCATAGGGCAAGACACTCAACCTCTTTGTGCCTCAGCTTCTTTATCGGCAATATGGGCAGAATAATCCAATCAGGAAGACCTAGGCTTTGAATTCTGCCTCTGATACTATTTAGGTGTCTATGGACCGCTCAATAAATGCCTCACCAATAAGATAAGAGCAATAATACCTGTAAAACTTGCCTTACAAGACCTAGAAGCTCCAATGAGGTAACAGACTTGAGGCACTTTGCAAACCTTAAAGCACTATGTGTCAGTTACTATTATTACAAATGCTGGATCCATTTTTCATAATAATGGCCACTGATGGGGCTGTGTGTTTTTATTAGAGGATTAAAATTCAGAGACAATTAACTTATAGTAACAGTACTTAGATCAAATACTGGGAAGTTAAAGACCTGGACTCAGTTTCTAGTCCTGCCAATGACTCCCATATATTAGAATATTCAAGGGATAAGCAGTTTTATTTATTCTTCCACCTCTTCCTATGTCCCTGGATAAGGAAGGCTATCAAAATGCTCTTGAGCGCCTTAAAACGTGTGTGTGTCATGTAAAACTCAGTGGAATTGTGTGTCGGCTATGGGAGGGGGTGGGAAGAGAGGAGGGATAGAACATGAATTCTATAAACATGGAAATATGGTCTAAATTAATTAAAGATCTTAAAATTAAAAAAAAAATGTGTGTATGTGCACATACACATATATAAGGAATGTTAAATTGAGAATCATCAATACATTTATTTTAAAAGGAATTTTTACCTTGTCCTTCACAGCAACATAAGCACTAGAGTATTCAGATGGGAAGATATTTAATCCAGTTTGTTTCATAGCAGTTATTAAAGAAGAAATATTCATCCATTTTTTTAACAGATGAGAGAGCTCATAATCTTCACCTACTTCAACTGCAGCTAGCATACATTGGCTCTCCTGTTTTCAAGGAAAAAAATTAAAATTTCAAAAAATAAAATATACTGAAAAAAAATAATTAAGCTTACTTGAGAAAATAATTTACATTATTTTAAAACTTTTAATGAATCCTTTTTTTAAAAAATCATTTCTTGGGGGCAGCTGAGTAGCTCAGTGGATTGAGAGACAGATCTAGAGATGGGAGGTCCTAGGTTCAAATCTGGCCTCAGACACTTCCCAACTGTGTGACCCTGGGCAAGTCACTTAACCTCCATTGTCTAGCCCTTACCACTCTTCTGCCTTAGGGCCAATATACAGTACTGATTTCAAGAAGGAAGGTGAGAGTTTAAAAAAAAAATCATTTCTTTATGAAGCTTCTAATATTCTAGTAAGTGTTGTCACTGATTGTGGGGTCTTGGGAAAACTACTTAGGTCCTCTAGGCTTCATTTTCTTCTTCTGTAAAATGAGACTGGGCTAGATGAACTTAAAGGATCCTCCCAGCTTTAAGTTCTATGATCCAAATAACAATAGTTAGTCTACTAAACGAATTATATGTTATATAAAACTCTTGAGTATTTGGCTAAAATAATCTATCCAAAGGAAACTGTCTTAAAAAATTTCCACTTCCATTAAATTTAAACACAAGCCTAGAAGTTATGGTCAAGTTTCTTGGGTGTATTCATTGATGTAGGAAGTTTTACACTGGAATTCCCTAAATGGATGAAATTATAGATCTGAACCACGATCTCTTCTGCCATCTCCTTTACCCCACCATTAAAAAAAAAGAAATAAAAAAGAAAAGAAACAAGAAACCTATAACAGTTAATATCTTGACTTCTAACTATAGGTAACCTGGCAAATGTGTTATCCTTCTCATCTGGAAGCTGAGCAACATGGAAGTTTTATTCCTAAACTCATATAATATGTATTGTCATAGAGTTGTAATTGCTTTTTGATGGAATTAACAGCAAAGAAAAGCCCCAACTTTAAGATAGAGATTTCAGTGATAAGGTTGAGAAATCAGATAGCTCTTTAAGGGAAGCTGGAGCAGAAACACTATTCATTATTTTATATTTTTTAATGTCTCATTAGTGCTCTTTTCCTTTTTTACTTCACTGTCAGTTTATATATTTCTCCTCTTGGGGAATGACTAGACAAATTATAGAATATTATTGAGTAATAAGAAATGATGAAATGGACTGTTTCTGGGGAAACTTAGGCAGACCTACATGAACTAATGCAGAATGAATTGAGCAGAATTAGGAGAACAATCTACACAATAATAGCATTATAGAGAAAAACAGCTTTTAAAAATCTAATTATTCCCAGCAATACAGTGATCCCAAACAAGCCTGAGAGACTCTTGATGAAAAATGCCATCCATCTCTAGAGAAAAAACTGATGGAATCTGAATGCAGACCAAACATGTTTCTTCCTCCTTTTCCTTCCACAAAATGACTAATATGGATTAACATGATTATACATGTAAAATCTATATTAGATTGCTTACCATCTCAGGAAGGGAAGAAGGGTGAGAGGGAGAGAGAGAATTTGGAACTCAAAAAAAAGTTTTAAATGAATATTATCAGTTGCTATTAAATGTAATGGTGGGGGGGAGGAATCAACTATTACAAGGATAACTAGGAGCTTAAAAAAAAAAAAGATGAAATATACTTCTCACTTCTTCTGAAAGAGAGATGCTGACCTAAAAATGCAGAAAGAGACATACATTTTTGGACATGGCTAATGTGGGAATTTGCAGCTATATTAAGAGCTTTGTTTTCTTTTTTTTTTTAAATTGCTCATTGAGGGACTAACTTTAAATGCTTGTTAACTAGAAAAGATAAAGGTACCCTTTTATAAAAAGATTTTTTTCTGGTCCTTTGGCCCATACTCATTTAGTAAAATCTATCGTAGCTTACATAGCCTTCGAGAACCCAGTATCACCTTCAGACTACAAAGAAGAATCAAAATAAGAGTCCCAGAGGAATATTGGAAAGGACTTCACAGACCATATAATTCAACACTTGCCTGAGAGAGAATCCCTTCTACAATACAGAATTCGGCCTTGTCCTGAAGTGGCCATCAAGCTTTGCTTACAGATTTTTAGTCAAGGGGAACCCTACCATCTTCTGAAACAATGAATTCCAATTTGAGATAGCTCTCATTGTTATTTTTTTTCTTTTCAACAAGCTGAAATATAACACTCTACTTCTATCTCTTGCTTCTTCTTAGGTCATCAAAAACCAAGCAAAATAAATATAGGGAAAATGGCAATTTTTATTCTTCTACATGTCAAATAAAGCTAAATGTTTTCTCCACCTTTTGAAAAGTTAAATTGGGCCAAGAAACAAGCCAAGAAATTATTAGCTGCTGTTTTTAGCAAAGCAAGAGGAAGGAGATAAAGAAAAGGGAGGCAAAGAATATGGAGGGGAGGGGGAAAAAGCAATGGAGGAAGAGAAAGTAAACTCCAGACATGTTCAAATCATTAAGCTTCTCGTCACTACCATATGATGCCTCCTTGAGAGGACAGAAATATTATTTTCTGGCCTCATATATTTTCTCTTTTTTGTGCAAGTGAAATCATGTATGCTTCTGTCTGTTGAACTGAATTCACCTAAATGTTTACTGCTATTCTGATTCTGGCATTTCCTCATATTTATGTCTATTTTAAATTACTGTATAATGCTACTTTGCACACCTTTCATTTCCCTCCCTCCCCCTAATTCCCACACTTATGACCTTTAGCTAGCCTATTCCTTGTAATTCCTTGTGAATAATGAACTCTTTCAGTTATATTTTAGCCTTAGGTCTTATTCCATTGTCACTGTTTCAGTATCTATGTGATCAAAATTACTTCCAGATCTTAGGGTTTCTAGTTCATCTGACTTATTACTCATACATTATACATTTCTACAAAAATATCTGAAACCATAGGCTTTATTGCTGGGTCCTTTCATGAGATTTGTCTCCTGTCAACTACTATATATCTGTACTGCTATTCTTTGTTATACATTGTATCCAATCTTATGGTATCTAAATTAATAGATCCCAAATTTTTATTATGGTCCTTCTTTTTCAGTTTAAATATACTCAGATAGATTTTCAAGATTCCAGGCAAACAAATTTTTACCAGCCCTTGTTAGAAACACTCCATCCTTATGCCAGTATCTTAAGCCGTGGACCAGAAATCCAAGTCCCATTCTCAGACAGTTTTCTCATCTAGCCACTGATTCATATCCCAATACAAAAATATATTCTGAAGTACTTGCTTTTGATTGGCAGAAATAATCAAAACCACATATGGTTTGTTTAAAGAAAGGGCAAGTCTGCACATATTCAGATAGGGGAAGCAGAGGTGAAAAGTGCAATGAGGGGATGAATATGGGAATAATAGCCATTAAAAAATCAAGGAGAGGCTAGAAGGCACATTAGGACAGATAAGCCCCCAAAAAGATACATCCTCAGAAACCAGAAAGCAGGATGAGAAGATAGGTTGCTGGGATGAAATATAGGAATGTGAAAAGTATATATATCCCTTTATTTTCTTTAATGTAGTCAGTCAGAAACTTGAAATTCTTTAGCACTGATTGCAAGTACTGGCATACTCTCAGAGAAAGGAAGTTGAAACCAATGAGACAGGAAATTGATTCCCTAAGTACTGCCCCCTGGGCAGTGCCAGACAAATTAAGGAACTATGATTGGTTCCTGAGATGTGACATGGGAGAATTAGTGGGTGGAGAAAAATGTTTATAAGGGGAGACCCAGCTAAATGGGACACCTGATATAGAACTCTTTTTTATTAAGAGTAAATATCATGGGGACAGCTGTGTAGCTCAGTGGATTGAGAGTCAGGCCTAGAGATGGGAGGTCCTAGGTTCAAATCCAGCCTCAGATGCTTCCCAGCTGTGTGACCCTGGGCAAGTCATTTGACCTCCATTGCCCACCCTTACCACTCTTCCACCTATGAGCCAATACACAGAAGTTAAGGGTTTAAAAACAAACAAAAAAAGAGTAAATATCATTAACATCTTGTAATTATATCTCATTTAATATGTTCCATTTAGTGAGATTATCAACTGAGAGTAAAGCCAGTAGGTGAGACAGATGCAAAAAAATGGGGTTTTAGCAAAGGGAGAAATTTGGAATAGATCTAAAGGGAAGGACTAGGGAATCAACACCACATTAATAAAGAGTTGCTAGAGAGTGGTAAGAACTCAGTTGACGTTCTCTAATGAAAAGTCAACTAAATTTGGAGTAAAAAGTTTGACAAGTCATTTAACTACTTTGGACCCCAGTTCCCTTATTTATAAAATGAGAGAAGTAGACTTGATGATTTCTAAGTTCCTTCCTAGCTCCAGATCTATGATTCTCTGACTCTTAAGACCATTGCTCATTTTTAACAGACATCATTACTTTAATAGATGTTTTTACTTCATACAATATTTCCTATCATGTTTCTGGAAATTGAGGAATGCAATAATGGGTCCTTATAATATACGTTGTAGAATATCTAGTTGCTATCCTGAAAAACTCTAATGGACCCTGACAGTGGAGAGACTCCAGGAATGTAGACAACACCCCACACGCATCTGCCTGTCCTGTTCCCCTTTTTTCCATTTTTTCCATGTTCCTGTTTGTGCTTACCATGCACTTTTCCATTGCCCCTAAATTCAGTTCCTTGATGATTATAGTAGTATGGCAATCGATAGCATATACATCAGCACTGGTGGAATACTGGTCTCTAAAAGGTGAGCCTTTGTTTCAGAGAGAAGCTTGGCATGATCAAAACAACCATGAATCCCTTAAAGCAATCCACAGTCCTTTTCCTGCTCAATTCTTGACCCGGCTCATTGTCCCTTTCCAGAATTTGTCAAAGAACTTGGACAAAATCTATGGATGTTTGTCAAACTTATTAAATCCTATCACTATATTAATTTCTAATTTGTAAATTCTGACTGAAGACTTAAATGAGATTATAAGAGATTAATATCTTTAAGCATAAAAGAGAAACAATCATAAGCTTTAACAGCCACCTCTATTTTATCACAAATAAATAAAAATACTTTAATATGTGATTTGTAGGCACATAATAATTTACCTTAATATGTATGTCAATATCAGTAAATGTTGTAGTAACATTTAAAATTACTTCATCATCACCAACTGGTCTCAGTTCCCATGACTCATATGGCATATGAATATGAGTATCTTGAATCAGTGTGACAGGATAAACAGTTTCCAAACTGAAAGATATGCTCCTTTCCGCCATATCATAGAAGAGGCTGATAAAGCCATCAGTTCGCCAGGCTTTGCCTTTGTAGTGGACAAGGAAAAGTTATATGAATTTTTCATATAAAATTAATTCAACAGAAACTGAGAAACTTGGAAATAGCAGAGTTTTCAAATGTCTGCTATGTTTAAATTTTAATCTAATTAGGGAGAATAATTCTCTATTGAAAAAGAGCATTTTCCTTAGGAAATGAAATAGGAACAAATCACATTACCTTCCTTATTTGTATTCAGTTATTGTTATATATTGTCAAGTGTTTCTTTTTAACACTAATATTTTCAAGTTTTAAAAAAAATAACAGCTTAACATAGTAGATAGAGAGCTAGCCTAAGGATCAGAAAAAACTTGGGTTCAAGTCTAATTTTTAATGCATATTGGCTTTGTGACCCAGGAGAAATCAATGGATCCTTCAGTGTCTCTGGGTAACCCTATAATATTACAAATAATAGAAAATATGGTAATACATTTTGGTAGGGGAAATTTCTCTCTGAGAGTACTACCCTATACTAATGAAATCACAGGTGCACACAGTGTCCCCTCCCCCCCCCAATTCCAGGTCATGCTATAGAACTATACATCATAAAATGAATGCAATGGTCTTCAAATACACTGCTAGTGATCTGAAAGTAAACAGACATATCAACATGTGATAGGAATCTTTAACATTACCAATGATGGTATATGCAAAAGACATTCACAACATGTATAAAAGGAGCAGATGGACTGGTTATGCATCAAGACCAAGGGATGGGGGGCAGCCCGGGAGGCTCAGTGGAGTGAGAGCCAGACCTACAAATGAGAGATCCTGGGTTCAAATGTGACATCAGACACTTCCTAGCTGTGAGACCCTGGGCAAGTCACTTAACCCCCCATTGCCTGGCCTTCTTTATCCTTCTTCTCTCTTGGAACCAATATATTATATTGATACTAAGATGGATATATTTGTACATTGAAAAACTATGCAATGCAATCAAAAAGCTGTCATTAAGAATGACATATGGGGCACCTAAGTAGCACAGTGGATAGAGTGCTGGCTTGAAGTCTGGAGGACCTGAGTTCAAATCTGGTTTCAAACATTTCCTGGCTTTATGACTGTGCAAGTCACTTAACCCTAATTGCCTAGCCTTTGCCACTCTTCTGTCTTGGAATTGATACTAAGACAGAAGGTAAGAGTTTAAATTAAAACAAACAAAAAGCCAAATATCATGTGACCAAAAAGAGTTTAGGCAATTTCTGAAATTATTTTTAATTCCTTAATAATTTGAGAAAATGTACCTTTTAATATTGGGACATTAAAAGATTTTTCACTGTCTATGCAAGTTAAGCAAAATAGAAAGCTATGGTAAATAAGAGATCATTTAAGCTGCAAAAACGGGCATTTCAGTTTAGCTAATCAGATGCAAGGAATTTGTGTTTTACTTAATCTGGTTAAATACTTCTACTCCTAATTTAATTTTCAATTCAGTTTAATGTGGACACAACCACAAAGTAACTACCTGGATTCAATGACAAATAGTAAACCTTCTGACAATGTTTTAATAATTAAAATAAAATCAACATTGTGTTAAGTTTCAAGGTTCTGTCACTATGAGCTATGAAATTTATAAGTACTTACAATGCACATTTATGTAGAGTTTATTTAAGTACTCTTCAAAAAAAGCCCTCCAGGGTAAATAATGAAAATGTTATTTGCTGTTGTTAAGTCATTTCAGTAACCCTACTCTTTGTAACTGTACTTGGGTTTATTCCTTTGTTTTTTGGCAAAGACACCAGTGTGGTTTGCCATTTCCTTCTCCAGTTCATTTTATAGATGAGGAAACTAAAGCAAACAGTGTGAAATGACTTGCCCAGGGTTACCCAGATAGTGTCTGAGCCCAGATTTGAGTCTTCTGGACTTCAGGTCTGGTGCTCTAACCATTATGCTACCTAGCTGTCTGAAAATTTTGTTACCATCCCCATTTTACAGAAGAAGAAACAAACACAGGGAGATGAAGTGACCTGCCCACAGTCACACAGTTTGGAAGTTGAGATAAGACTTCAGCCCTACTGGGTATAATCTCCATTCCCTTTTCTTCTCCCATGCAACTGTAGACCTAGAATAAATATTACATTTTTTTCCAGCTTGATTCTGAATGAAGCATTTATCTTTTCTTACTCTGAGCTTTCATGACCATACCTTCTGTATCCCATCTGGCCATCATAGGTTTCTCGAAAAACACAACATTTCTATTTATTGTAATGACAAACTCAATAGGTACGTGATGGTTTTCTGATTCCGGATTTTCATCTGTGTGCTCTGGAGGATATATAAATGTCTGCAAACCTCCACTGATGAGCTTTAAAAAGAAGACAAACACCACTAGTTGTAGGACCTGCCTCACAGCATCTCTTTAAATATCATAAACCATATTATCAATGTCCTTAATATCTTACAGTTGAGTCTCATTTTACAAAGATTAAAGTGATACTAGAGAAGATTAAAACTACAGAAAACCCAGACTTTATGTTGTTCATTCTCTGTTTTTTCATTTATCCAGCAGTCGGGGCCAGGTAGTGCATAGAGAGCTGGCCTCACAGCCGGGTGCCCTGGGATGCAGTTCTGCTTCTGGCTGCATGACAATGGTCAGATTACTTCACCTCAGTGGTGCTACCCTAAACCAGTGATGGGCAAACTTTTTAAAGTGGGGGGGGGGGCGGCAAGGAAAGGAAATGCTCATCTGTCAGTCTGTTTCTAAGGCAACTCTTTCGAAGTCTCATTGTATTGTATCCTACTCTTTGTATTCTTCAGATTAGGAATAATGTGGGGTGGGATAGAAAATTTCAGGGGGCTGTATCTGGCCTGCGGGCTATAGTTTGCCCATCACTGCTCTAAACAATTTTTTAAGACTCTGTTGCAGAGAAGGTACTGACTCGCATTAATAGAAGGAGTCTCCTCATCTGCAAGTTTCCTCTATCAGTGAAATCACAAACTCAGTTCTTATCTCTATCCATTCTTTCTGCAAATATTTAATAACTGACTATTATGTACAAATCCTAGATACTATGGACAATTCAAATAAACCTTCCCACATGCAGAGCCAATTATCTATCCAAGGAGAAATGGGATATTCTCAGTGAGGAGCTGTTCTCCAGGAAATTAACAAATGACACACTTTGAAAGTTTAATCTGCATTATTTTCTTCCATCGTTTTCTTAAGTCTAGACTCTAGACAATCAATAAAACAGTAAATAAAGCCCTGATTTTATAGCATTTGCTGATACCCATGGTATAAATTCTCACACTAGTAATTTAACAATCATCTCTTTTAAGCCCAAGATGATAAGGAAAAAGGGAGCAGAACCTATATGTTCTACAGTGTTGATAGCAGCTCTCTTGTGGTGGCAAAGAACTGGAAAGTGAGAGGATGCCCATCAGCTGGGGAATGGCTGGACAAATTGTGGTATATGATTGTGATGGAATACTACCCCATCAGAAGAAAAGAGGAACAAATTAACTAAAAAAAAACCAAAACATTGGAAGACCTACATGAACTTATGAAAAGTGAAAGAGGAGAACCAAAAGAACACCATATACAAATACAGAATTAATGTTTGAAGAACAACATGCAAACGTCCACCTCCAGAGAAAGAACTGATAAATGGAAATACAAAAGACATAATTTATATATACTTTTTTTTTTTTGTCAAGCGATGCCTCTTCTTGTTCGGGGAGGGGAGGAAGGGAGGGAGATACCTAGGGGAAAAAACAACAACAATCAGCTCTCTTGAGCTATTTTGAGCTGGCTCTAGCATATATCACACAGGTGTGTGTAGTTAGTACAAAGTACAATCTCTTTAGCCCAGCTTTCAAGTCTTTCCCACAATCAGACACCAAATTACATTTCTCACTTCACTCACACTACCTTTCCTTTACATACTGTATTCTAGATGGATTATCCTGCTTATCGTCTTATGAACACAAATTCTGCTTTTCCATGTCTGTGTCTTTTCCCCTGACATTTCCTCTACCTGGAATGTCCTCTTTCCTCACCTCTAGGCCTATGGAAATCCTATCAAGACTGGACTCAAGCACCACTTCCTCCAGGAAGCCTTTCCTCATCTCCCTAGCTGGAATCAAGCAATTAATCCATCAACCAACAACCAAACTCTTATCTTCTGTCTTAGAGTCAATATTAAGTATCTGTTCCAAGGCAGAAGAGCAGTTAAATAGGGTTAAGGGACTGGCCCAAGGGCACATAGCTAGGAAGGGTCTGAGATCTGTCTGCAGGTCTGGCTCTCTGTCCACTAAACCACCTAGCTGCCCCCAAGAACCATTTATTTAGCACCTCCTCTATGCCAGGCACTCGAAATAATCTCCACTCAACCGTGGTTTTATTGTATGATAGGAGAGAAAATGACCTGTAAACATACATAACTACAGAAATGTATGTATACATATAGCATAAACATAAAGTGAATAAAGGCAAATATAAATATATATATATATGAAGTAGTTAAATATTAAGTAGTTTGAGAAGGAGATAGGAAAGGATTCCTGCAGCCCCTCCGCCGCTATCAATGCTCTGTGGCGCCCCCAATGGTCCCTCCCAGGCATCCGGTAAGCACACGGACAGAAGGACGTCGTGCCAGCTCCTCTCCTGAGCCAATCAAGAAGGAGGGACACCTCCCGAGTGCCAGGCCCTGTGCCAAGCAGAGCGGACAAAAGGACAAAGATACCAAAAAGGAGCTCCGCTGGGATGGGGAGCTCCCGCGGCTCTCTGACCTTCTCCTAGTGCTTCCATGCTCTACTCTACTGCGGTTCTCGGTGCACACGCCAGGCTACATTTATGTCCTAAGGGACGAGCCTCACTTACCCTGGAAGCGGGAGGGGTGGAAAGAGCAGGGAGTGAACGGCCCCAAAGGCAGCTGGGATAGAAATGACACGAAGGCAGCGAGAAGGATTGTAAAGCCAAGGGAAAAAAACAAACAAAAAGCCAATCCGGTTAGACGAGGCTTGGGGCAAGGGGTGGGGGTTGGGGGGTTGGAGAGGATCTAGAGGGTGAGGCCAATGGGAAGGCAACTGAAGCAGCCAGAGACTATCCGAAAGGAATCCGGGTCCTGGTAGCTTTGGGTATTATTATTATTATTAAGTCTATTAACTCCTGCTATTGAGAGATACTCCAGATAGTCAAGTTGTCTCCAACTTGAGTTCTCTTAACCCAGTCAAATAATTTTTAGATTAAATTTTATTTATTTATAATACTTTTTAAAAATTTATTATTTGTTTTTATTTATTATTTATTATGTGCCAAGGAGTGTACTAAGTGACGGTACACACAAAGACCCTGCCCTCTGGGGGCTTATAGTCTAATGGAGGAGATAACGTCTAAATAACTAAGGAAAAGTCATCTGGGGCAACTAGGTGGTTCAGTGGAGAGTCTGGTCTGGAGACAGGAGATCCTGGGATCAAATAGGGCCTCACACGCTTTCTAGTTGTGTGACCCTGGGCAAAACACTTAACCCCAATTACCTGGCCCTTACTGCTCTTCTACCTAAAACAGAATGTAAAGGTATAAAAAAAGAAGAAAACGGCTTCATTATCCATGTGGAAAATGGATGGGAGTGGATAGACACTTGAAGCAGAGAAACCAATTAGGAGGCTGTTAAAATAATCCAAGTAAGGGGGCAGCTGGGTAGCTCAGTGTATTGAGAGCCAAACCTAGAGACTGGAGGTCCTAGGTTCAAATCTGGCCTCAGACACTTCCCAGCTGTGTGACCCTGGGCAAGTCACTTGACCCCCATTGCCTAGCCCTTACCACTCTTCTGAATACAGAGTATTGATTCCAAGACAGAAGGTAAGGTTTTAAAATTTAAAAAAATAATAATAATCCAAGTAAGAGGTAATAAACCAGAGGTCCTATTAAGGGTCTTAATAAGAGTGGTACCTGTATGACTAGGTATTGGGGATATAGAAATAAGAACTGGCAAAAAAACTGTGGGAAGAGAAAACTATAAGGTACAACCTAATACATACATGTTAACCTAATTTGTCATCCTTAAAATGTGCTCAGAGAGAAGCTAGGTCTGTGGGATATGTGGGATGAATGAGAAGAGTCAAGGATAACACTAAGGTTTCAAACTTGAGAGATTAGAGGTCTGGTGGTGCCCTCAAGATATAATAGAGAAATTTAGAAGGGAGGGGGCAGAATTTTTTTTTCTTTTTTTATCCTGGGACTCCATTCTAGGAACATAGGGCCACAACCAGTAGGCAATGGGTCACGCAGTCGCTCAGGGTCACCCAGCTGGGAAGTGTCTGAGCCCGGATTTGAACCTAGGACCTTTCATCTCTAGGCTTGGCTCTCAATCCACTGAGCTAGCCCAGCTGCCCCTACTTTAGGTTGCAGTTTCTTTAGCAGATGATTAGTATGTATTAAAATGCTGGACACTGTGCTAAGGGCTTCACAAATAATCCCATTTGATCCTTACAACAACTTTTATGAGGAAAGTTCTTCATGGTTCCCATTTTAAAGTTCAGGAAACTGAGGCCAACAGAGGTTAAATGACTGGCCCAGGTCGCTAATAAGTGTCTAAGGCTAGATTTGAACTCAGGTCTTACTGACTCAGGCCCAGTACTCCAGCTGATAAAGGGTGGGTTTGTGGGTGGGGGAGATAATGAATTCTTTTTAAAATGTTGAGTTTAAGATACTTATCTGATATCCAATTCAAAATGTCCAATAGAACTAGACTTCAGGACTAGAGATAGGGAGGGAAACTAAGGCTGGATAGAAAGAAGTGAGAATTATTTCCTTTAAAGATGATCATTGAACCTATCAGAACTGATGAGGTCACAAGTGAGAGAGGGCTCAGGACAGAGCCTTACACTACATCCACAATTAATAAGTGATTTAAAAATAGGAGATCCAAGATGACCCATGCATATGAGAGATGAGACAGATAGGAAGAGAACCAAAAGCGAGCAGTAACATTCAAACCCATAAAGTATTTTAAGTTCAGTAAAGAGTACAGTCATGACTCAGCTATGACGGGAGTTATGTTCCAGAGACCCCAAGTGATAAGTGAAAATCCATGAAGTAGCAGCATTATATTTATTTTATTATTTATATATATATATATATTTTAAGGCTTTATAAACCCTTCCCATTCTCCTATAAACACTAAGCCAATCAGTGCCCAGGATACTGTTGTAGGTGAATTATAGAGTAGGTATAGATTTAGGTAGGACAGAAAGCTGTCAGCTTTAAAAAGCAAGCCTTGGCTCAATGCATGGACATTACATGAATGGAATGAAGAGTAAGGTTTGAAAAGGAGAGAGTTTTCTTGGCCAAGCTGGGAGGAGGGTATATCTTGTCCAGCTTACTGAGATCCAAGGAGCTATGAAGTTTTAGGATTTACAGAAGATTAGAGAGAAGAGACCATCAATCAACACAGCCTAGGTAGAGATAAGGTTCAGATCTACAGCTGGTGGACAGCTAATAGATTACCTATACTCCCTAGTGCTTCCTTTGGACTTTACTGGCTGTGCAAGGATTTGATCCTGATTCCTGTTATCATCTTGGAGCAGCTTGTACCTGTGCAGTGAGAATCCCAGTACTTCAGCCCTCTCCAATATAGTTAGAGCTGTCTGTAGTATAGTAGAGTAAAGACAGCTGACCTCTTACATTCTTAGGCATTTGGGCTGTTTCCTTAGTGTAGAAACCCTTCACCCACTTTCCCAATTTACCAACAATAAAACCAATTTTATTATGCTTCCTGTGTCACCTCTAAGCAATCAAGGACCCACTATTGGAGTTACCTTAATATCACTGGTATTCCTGGCAGCTAGGTGGTCAGTTTAATTGTCAAATTGACATTCCCTATTCCTCACATCCCTGTGTGGTTATTCAGTGTTATCCTGTCAGTCCTTTCCCTTGTGGGGTATGGGAGTGTCCCTGGCTTTTGTTATTCCCTGGCTGCCAGTGCAATCTGTCCCTTCTCCCCTATTTACTTTTATCAATACAGAACACAGTGCTGTGGTTTGGTCACCGTTCAGCCAATGGTATGCCGTGTACAATCGCACGTTGGCAAACTTGCACAAGCAATAGTGGCATACTGCATTTCCTTTGTGTACAGTATGGTTTTCATCTGCAAAATCCCATGATTTACCAAAAACTCTGTGATACAGAATTAGATTTTTTTAAAACCCTGTGAACCACAATATAGTAAGGGACAACTGTACTCTCTTCGCTTTGAATATTACCTTGTAGGCTGCTATAAATATATAAATTAGTATTTTAATTAAAGCCATGCTGATAGATAAAATTATTAGACCACGCGCTTGTAAGAATTCAAAACTGCCGCCCGCGCCATTATTGTCTCCCATCTCTTCCCGAGTCTGCTGGCCAAGAGGCCACTCCCCCCTAACCCAGGAGATTTTAAACTGTTCAGTGTGGAGACGTAGGCGTTCCCATGCCCAAAGAACCGGAAACGGAAACCCGTTGGACCATGGGAAATGTAGTTTGATAATTTCCACGTGTCCATAGAAAATATATATACTTTTAGATGGCATCTCCCAAATTTCACTTTTACACTTCACTAAAGTTATACTTAATTTGTGCTACACACAGTAACTATACCATACTTAATTAAATTTTCTGATGAACAAATTAGTCAAAAAAAAAACAAATCAGTAAAAAACAATTCTAAGTATTTATCTAACTAAATCTCATCTATAAACAAACATATTCTAAGGATTAAAAATTAGGTTAACATGTATGTATTCAATTTTACTTTATAATTTTCTCTTCTGACAGATTTTCCTTTTAATATTAGACCCATATTTTCAGTCTATAAATTAACACATTTCCCTCCCTATATATGCAATATGTTAGGCCCTTTAAGAAAAGGTAAAAATGACCAGGATAATTTTTTTAAAATGATTGTGCTCCAGGAATGTACCTACTTCCACAATGGTCCAGCCTTTTATTTGTTTGGCTTGTGGTGGAAGTTGTAGTATATTCAAGTGGTATATTCCACCAAGTGGTGTGAATCCTTTTAAATCAACTACCTCTTCATCAGTAACAATCTCTGCATGTGGAACCTCTGGTATTGTTTCCACTGGAGCTAAAAGTTGATCATATTTCAAATTAATTCAGGTCCTAAATATTAAAAAAATTAGTTTAAGATTATCAAAAGACTAAGAATATACTGTAAAACAGTGAAACAATTTGTATTTAAATAGTTATTAATATTAAAGTTTTTTAGTAGGTTAGTGCAATAATCACAAAGTTCTATATTTAACAAGTTTTGAAAATTTTGAACATAATAAGGTATCCACCTCACCCCCAAATTAGCACAATTTCAAACTGAATAGATAAAACCAGTCAAATCAAATTCGTAAATCACTGAGGTTCTGTGTAGAGTCAGCAAAAGAAGGCATCTTTCATGAAAATAATTGCTTTAATAATAGTAAATTATAATAATTATAATAATAATAGAAATAAAAAAATAAGAGGGATTGGACTAGATGCTTTCCAAAGACCCTTTCACCTACAGCATTTTTTGCTTCTTAGCTAACAATTATAAAAACTTTGCAAGATTGTCTAAAACATTCAACTTTAAAATTATTTTTTTCTTTTATGACAAATGAAAGATGAAGGTCACAGTTGGTTTTAACAAGAATGCTCTTGTTATGTAAAGATAAACTATTAAGAATATAAGGATAAAAAAGGATTTCTAACTCTAAGGTATTCTAACTCCACCCAAATAAAATTCCCTGGTTCCACAAGGAAGCACTTCTATTTCCACAGGCTACACTGATCCTTCTTGATCTGACTAACACAAATTTTCACTATTCTACAATAAACTAACACTATTATCCTTATAAGAAGTTATAAAAATAACAAAGACCAGCTGGCTGAGCCTTAGCAAGAACCAACTTGGGACTTTGAGCCTTAGAGGACTCAGAGTCCAAACCGAAGACCAGGTCTTTCTTTGGTCTTCTCAGATATAAAAACAATTTATGAAAAAGCAATAGACAGTCACTAATGTTTCCCAAGTTGAAAAGGAAATCATTTAGCTCCTTCAGGTTTATTCCCTTCCTTCCTTCCTTTTACCTCAGACAGTGAGGAGAGAGAGAGAAAAAAAAGATGTCATCTGCTCCCAGCACTGAGAGAGAGAGGGAGAGAAAGAGAAAGAGAGAAATTGTCAAACTCAGAGACTGTCTCAGAAAAACTGTTACCCCTCCCCAACACACTGTCAACATTTGAAACTGACACTCTGTCTCAGATCTGTTTAAAACTACAATTCTTTCTCAAGCCAGCTTCTCTATTTCTTATCTCTAAACTAATATAACAAGACTTAATTTCTAATATCATCTTTATATCATGCTTCCCCTTCGTATCCCATTTACTTGTCCATTTGGGTCATTTTGCCATAATTCTATCTCTTCATGCTTACCTTTCTCCACTTTCATGCCCTGGCTTCCATACTGGGGACAGTAATCTAATCACTACAATTGCTTCCTGAAATGGCATGTCAGTTAATGGCTGCATAGATCAATTTATCATCTGTGTGACTCTCCAGAGCAAAACTCCTTGTTACTGGCTACCATTCTCCTGTGTGTGTTATCTTCCCTTATTAGAATATATATTTCTTTTTTAAACTTACTTATTTGTTTCTTACACAATACTCAGGTAACTCTCTCCCCACCGCTTAAGAGAATGGGCATCATCTGACAAAAAGATATATGTATATATAAAACTATGTCTTGCTTGTTTCTATTTATCAATTCTTTCTCTGGAGGTGGTCATACACAAGTCTTTCTTCAAACAATATTTTTATTGCTACATATAATGTTCTGTGGGTTCTGCTCATTTCACTACATAATTTCATGTAGGCCTTTTTATGGCTTTTTAAAAAGAATTAACTTGTTCTTTCTCACTAAGCTCACTGTCTGGCACATAGTAAGTACTTAATAAATGCTTTTTTGTTCATTGATTAAAAATTTCCAAGTATGTTCTGTGGAGAAGGAAATGAGGAAGGAGTAAAAGGACCTGTTATAAAATATATGTCAAATTATAGAAAAATTCACATTAAAGTCAAATGTAAAATTACTTAAATACACAAATACATGAATTTTTATGGTCTTTAATTCAGAAAAATAACCCATCTATGCCTGGTCATCTTGTGTGACTTGTTCAGATACTCCTATACATTTACCTAATGTGCAAAATATCTATCTCATTTTCTCCTGATATCACAAAGATATTAATGGAGCATCTCAGCTATCCACCATTTAGTCCTTGTTCTTGACTCTTGACCAGCCATATACCACTGAACTCCTCCTTTCAGGTCTATGTAAAAAGGTCAACTTGTTTTTGTTGAGTCTTTTCAGTTGTGTCCGGCGACTCCATTTTTTAGTTTTTTGGCAAAAGTATTGGACTGGTTTGCCATTTCCTTCTCCAGATCATTTTACAGTTGAGGAAACTGAGGCAAACAGGATTAAATGACTTGCCCAAGATAGTGTCTGAGGTGTTAAGATTAAAAAATGATAAAGACTGATAAAATAAGAGAAATTAATATTTTAATAGCCATGGCCTTATTGGTGAAATATCTATGACCACGCTTGACTATCTTTAAATTTACTGCTGGTGCCCATCCTTTTTCTCTCGTATGCCAGCCAGCTAACCAGGAAACCCAAGAGGCCTTTCTCTAGGCCCTCCTCTGAATTTAGGCTGCCCTATGTGTGGGGACATTTTGACGTCCCCACACCCCAAAAACCGGAAACCAGAAACCCATTGGAATCACGGGAAATGTAATCTCACAGTCCCCCGTGTCTATAGGAAATTTGTAACATACTTTTAAATGGCATCTCCCCAATTCCAAACATACAGAGGCTAAATTGAGCTTAGGTCTTCCTGACTCTAGGCCTGATGCTTTGCTCCACCTAGCTTCCAAAAGGTCAAATTAATTAGAGCACATTTATTTATATATACATACAAACATATATAAAATAGAAAACATTGTCATTTTCATATTTCCAAATTATAACAATAGCTACTAGATGACTCCAAATATTCCTTCAAACTCTAAATCTATTAATCCTATGGTCTTGTTTTGCTTAGAAGAAAATATAAAACTAAATCCATAAGTTTCAATTACTCAAAAGAATGATAATTTGGCCATTTACCTGGTAAAACTTGTTCATTCTTTAATCGTTTTACTATAGGTTCTTCTTTTTTTGAGTCAGCAGCTTCTTTCAGCACGCTAAGATTGCTCTAGAAAAAACACATTTACAGGTAGATTAAATACAACTCAAACATTTATTAAAAAGAAGACTATTTGGGGAAAGGTACTATGTTAGAACATAAGGGAGATTAAAAAAGTAAGACACAGGGGGAAGCTGGGTAGCTCAGTGGATTGAGAGCCAGGCCTAGAGACGGGAGGTCCTAGGTTCAAATCTGGCCTCAGACACTTCCCAGCTGTGTGACCCTGGGCAAGTCACTTGACCCCCATTGCCCACCCTTGTCACTCTTCCACCTAGGAGCCAATACACAGAAGTTAAGGGTTAAATAAAAAAAAAGTAAGACACAATTCCTATTTTCAAGGAACTAACTAATGGGGAAGGGATAAAACAACATATGCAAATAGTTATAAAGTAGAACATGGTAAGTATGTAAGAGCAGTACAAACAGATAAAAACTTATGAGATTTGCTGAAGAAAAGATTAATGTACATTCATGGTCAGTTTTAGATGAAGTTGTAAATAAGATGAACTATTTTGGGGTAACACTTCCAGTGCTACTTTGCTGGCTCCCATTTACACTGGCAAGCCTTAGCACCTGAGGGTAGCAAACTACTCTTCTTCTAAAGGTTCTGGGGTAACTTTGAGTGATTTGATGGTTTTCTAGTACTTTTGCTCATGAGTTCCCACATGGTATGCTCCCATCTGATCAGCAATTAGGCAGTCAGGATTAGTTAGTTTTTTTAGGGAGGGATTTACTAAGCATGTATAGCATCTCCCCCTAAACTGAGGGTACTCTCACCTCCCTTGCACAAGCAAGGTCCCTGGGAAGAATGGACTCAAACTTATGGAGCATATATAAAAAGGAGGTAACTCATGCAGTACCTGGCAGCCCTTTTCTCTCTTTAGAGTTCTCATGAATTTTCTCCTAAATACAACTTTTTTGGACCCAGAGGGTCTCAGCCCTTGTGTCCTCTGCATGTCTAGTTTGTCCATCTTTCAGCCTTTGTGTAGTCACTTCTCTCAGCCACTTTTGTTTCAGGGATACTGCTTCCAATGACAACATAAAGTCCAAGTCATCTTCTCACTTTTCAAAGTTCTCAAAGTCACTCTCTTTTCAAGGGTATGCGTGGATTATTCCTTTATTGCTTTCTAATATGAGAGAAAGAAGTCTTCTCCTTCAAATCACTTGACTTAAAACTTGACTGTTCTCCTGCTGGAATCTATTCTCTAATATACACATACAAGTAATATTCTCTCAACCAAAACCTGTACTCATCTTGTGTGTCATCATCTGATTTTATCCAATGGTTCAAAAGCATTTTACTATTCTTAAATTGACTAAGGACATATTTACACTTAGCTTATACCTTTGATTGATGATTATATGACTCAAAGAGGTATTATTACCTGATAAAGATATGTAGTCATAAAGCATATTATTAATTACATTAGGAATTCAGGAGTGAATAACATCCTTCTTACACTAGAGCTTCCCAACTCCCAAGTATTCCAATGGCTTCACTTCCTTGCCCTGGGTATCCTTTACCTTTACTCTTGTTCCTTAGAGACTTTCCAAAATATCTGAAATCATATCACATAAGCCATGCCTAATCTTTCTGGCATGATTAACTTTTCAAGCTATATTAAAAGTAGCAGGCTGAATAAAAGAAATGAAAGATTCAACAACTTGGAAACTAGAATGGGTCAAATGGAAAAGGAAAAACAAAAGCTCCAGGAAGAAAATAACTCTCTAAAACTAAGACTGAGCAAATGAAAGATAATGATTCCATAAGGCATGAGGAAATAACAAGATAAAATCAAAGAATGAAAAAAATAGAAGAAAATCTGAAATACTTCAGTGAAGAAACAACTGGCCTAGAAAATAGATCTAGGAAAGACCATCTAAGAATCATCAGAATACCTGAAAGTTATGATAAAAATAAAAAGAACCTGGATACCATATTACAAGAAAGAATCATAGAAGACCACCCTGATATCCTCAAACAAGAGGGGGAAATAAAATTGAAAGAACCTCCTAATCACCTCCTGAAAGAGACCCTAAAATAAAACATCTTAGGACTATTATAGCAAAATTTAAAAATTCCCAGACCAAGGAAAACATACTGCAAGCAGCCAAAAGGAAACAAAATTAAAGAACCCAGTCAGGATTATACAAGACCCGAGAGTTTCTACATTAAAAAACATTGAACATGAAATTCCAAAAGGCAATGGATCTAGGCTTACAATCAAGAATTATAAACCCAGAGGAACTGAGGATAATTCTCCAAGGGTAAAGAGTGATAATGAAATAGAGGACTGCCAAGCATTCCTGACTAAAAACTAGAGCTGAAAAGAAAATCTGATGACCAAATTCCACACTGAAGAAAAGCATAAAAAGGTAAACAGAAAAGTGAAACTTAATGGTTTCAATAAGGCTGCACTGAGTAATTCATACCTAGGAAGGTGACCATTAACATACCTAAGATATGTAAGATACTTGAGATCCTTAAGTAACTTAAAGTATTCAATATCCTTAAAGTATTTAAGGTATTTAAGAACATTATCACTATTAAGACAGTAAGAGGGTATATACATAGAAATAAGGGAGTAAGAAGAATAAGATGGGTAAATATCCAAAAAATAAACTAAACTCAAAGAATGGAAAAGAGGAATACATGGGGAAAAAAAGAAAAGGAAAGATAAAAGGGTATAAAATATTTATCTCACATGAAGAGGAGCCTAAGAATAAATAGTGTGAAGAAGATGGGGGATGGGGAGGGTGGCTGGAAACGCTAGATTTTTATTCTCATTAGAATTAGCTCAAAGCAGTAATGACAACAGCATTCAGCCAGCTATAGGAACCTACCTTAACCTATAGGAAAATAAGAGGGAAAGAGAAATAAGAGGGTGTAGACAAATGGAGGGTGAATTGGGAGAGGCAGTGGTCAAATACAAAATATTTGCAAAAAGGAAAAGGCTGAAAGGAGAAAGAGAGAAGGATAAATAGAGGGGAAATAAGGTAGAAGAAAGCACACAATAGTAATTATCACTATGAATATGAATAGGATGGACTCATCAATAAAATTGAAAAGGATAGAGCAGATTAAAAACCAAAATCCCACAATATGTTGTCTACAAGAGACACCTTTAAAGCAGTGAAATACACAAAGAGTAAAAATAAAAGGCTAAAGCAGAATCTATTATACTTCAATTAAAATTAAAAAAACAAACAAACAGGGTAACAATCATGATCTCATACAAAGCAAAATAAAAATGTACCTAATCAAAAGAAGTAAGGATGGAAATTACATTATGATTTAAAAAGGGACCATAGTGTAATTTTGGGATACATTCGCTCTAGATATTGAATTATACTGTAATTTGCCACTATTGGTTGGTGGTTATAGACAGGCTTTTGGGTGAAGGTGATCCTGAAGTTGACAGTGGAAAAGATGGTTGAGCTTAGTAGTTGAGAAATCAACTAGAGACTGGATATATTTTTAAAAATCCTATTTATTTGTAATCATAAGGTTCAGGGAAAGAACAAGGAAAAAGAAAGGTGTTTTATAAATATTATTTCTATACTAAAACCTAACTAATTGCCAAAAAACCCCACTAAAGCTTTGCAAAAAGTATCTTCTGCCTGGGAAACCCAAGCCTATGCTAATCTCCTTAAATCTATCTTAAATATAAATTTCTAAACTATATAATCTAATCTAATTATAAGTATTTTTATATTTATCTTAAAATCAATTCATCTTCTTAGTCTCTCTCTCCAGTCTCCAAGCTCAATTCACTGACAGGATAAAGTTTCACTTCAGGTCTCACTGTGATTGTTATTCTCTTCTGTCCCCACTGGTCACCTGAGTTTTCTCCTACTCTGTTAGTTTTTCTCCTTCAAATCTTTATCTGCTCACACAGTGTTTTCAAACCAACTGTCACCAGATATCCTCCACAAACACAGAGGAAAATCCTTCACCTCCTTTCTCTTGAGAGGTCAAATCCAAGAGAGCCATTAACTTCCAACATTCCCACCAAAGAATCATTGGAAATTATCTTAAAGAACCTCCATGAAAATTCCATTTTGGTCTTAAGGTAACCTCTTCCATACTCCTTCTATAGCTGGAGACCTTCTTATAATAAACCTTATTTCCTAATAAATTCAATTATCCTAATAATAGACAATGAAACAATATCAATAGTAAACATATATGCAACAAAGTAAAGCATCCAAAATTCTAAAGGAGAAGTTATCTGAGTTATAGGAAGAAATAAGACAGTAAAACTTTACTAGTGGGACACTTCAACCTTCCCCTCTCAGAAGATGATAAGTTAAATCAAAGAATAAATAAAAATGTAAGGAGGAAAAAAGAACTTTAGAAAAATAGATAAGATAGACTTCTGGAGAAAACGGAATGGGAATAAAAGGAATATAAGTTTTTCTCAGTGGCACTCTCAATAAAACTGACCAAATATAGAAAAGAAGCAATACTAACTGCATCCCTTTCAGACCACAGTGAGATAAAAATTATGTTCAACAAAGGGCAGCATAAAGACTGAAAAATAATTGAAAACTCAATAATTTTATCCATAAGAATAGATATTCATTAAATAACAAATCATAGAAATAATTAATAATTTCATTAAAGAAAATAACAATGAGGAGACAACAACCCAAAATTTAAGGGATGCAGCCCAAGCTGTATTTAGGAGGAAATTTATTTCTTTAAATGTTTACACAAATAAAATAGAGAAAGAGTAGATCAATGAATTGGTCATGCAACTAAAAAAATAATAAAAAGAACAAATTAAAAATCCCCAATTATTCTGAAAGTCAACTGAGAGATAAAATTGAAAGTGAAAAGACCAGTAATCTAATAAATAAGACAAGGAGCTGGTTTTATGAAAAAATTAATAAAATAAAGTAATGGCTAATCTGTTTTTTAAAAAGAAAGTATAAAACCAAATTACTGATATTAAAAATGAAAAAGGTGAAATTACAACCAAAAAAGAAGAAATTAAAGAAATTATTGGGAATTATTTTGTCCAGCTACATATCAATAAATCTGACAATCTAAATGAAATAGACAAATATTTACAAAAATACAAAGTGCTAAGATTAACAAAAGAGGAAATGGAATATTTAAGAACTCCAAAACAGAAAAAAGAAATTGAATAAAACATCTAAATATTCCCTAAGAAAAAAACCCCAGAGTTTTGTGAATTCTACCAAATTCTACCAAACATTCAAAGAACAATTAACTCCAAAACTAAATAAGCCATTTGGAAAAATAGAGGAAGAAGGAATTCTTCCAAATTCCATTTATAGTACAAATATGGTACTGATACCTAAATCAGAAAGAGTTCAAATAAGCAAAGTATAGACCAATATCCCCAAGAATATTAATGCAAAAATTTTAAGTAAAATACTAGGAGATAAGGAGATTATAACATATTACAAGGATCATACAACATGACCAGGAATGTTGGGATGGTTCAATATTAGGAAAACTATCCTCAAAATTGACCTTATCAATAACAAAATCAACAGAAACCATATGATTATCTTAATATATGCAAAAAAAGCATTTGACAAAAACATTAGAAAACACTGAAAATAAAAAGAGCTTTCCTTAAGGGGATAAATAGCATCTCTCTAAAACCATCAACAAGCATTATTTATGGGGATAAACTAGAATCCTTCCCAATAAGATCAGGAGTGAAGCAAGGATACCCATTATCAACCCTAATATTGTACTAGAAATGTTAGCCATATCAATAAGAATAAAAAATAGAACACCAGTGAATCAACCAAAAACTGAAAGAAACAATTAACAACTTTAGCAAACTTGCAAAATGCAAAATAAACCCACATACATCATCAGCATTTCTATTTACCACCAACAAAGTTTAGCAGCAAGATATAGAAAAGGAAATTCCATTTAAAATAACTGTAGACAATATAAAATGCCTAAAGATAACAAACCCAGCAATTATATGAATACAATTAAGAAATACTTTGCTCACAAATAAAGTCAGAATTAAGCAATTAGAAAAAAACATTAATTTTTCATGGATAGGCTGAATTGATATAACAAAAATGACAATCCTACCTAAATTTATTTACTTATTCAGGGTCATACTAATCAAATTACCCCAAAATTATATCCTAAAACTAGAAAAAAAATAACAAAATTCATCTAGAAAAACAAAAGGTCAAGAATATCAAGAGAATTAATGAAAAACTACAAAGGGTAGAGGCCTAGCCATACTAGATCTCAAACTATTCTATAAAGCAGTAATCATCAAAGTTTTGGCTAAGAAATAGAAGGGTGGATCAATGGAATAGATTAGAGGTGAATGACTTCAACAATCTAGTGTTTAATACTAGATGCCAGCTTTTGGGATAAGAACTCACTATTTGACAAAGACTGCTGAGAAAATTAGAAAACAGTATGGCAAAAATTAGGTTTAGATTAATATCTCACACCCTATAAGGTCAAAATGGGTATATGATTTAAATATAAAGAGTGATATTAATTAGGAGAACATAGAATAGTTTACCTGTCAGAACTATGAAGAAGGGAAGAATTTATGACCAAATACGACATAGAAAACATAATAACATATAAAATGAATAATTTTGGTTATATTAAAGTAAAAAGGGTTTGTACAAGCAAAACCAATGCGACTAAGATTGGAAGGGAAACAACAAATGGGAAATTTTTTATAACATTTCTCTGATAAATGTCTCATTTCTCAAATATGTAAAGAATTAAGCCAAATTATAAGAATCCAAGTCATTTGCCAATTGATAAATGGTGAAAAGATATGAACAAGCAGTTTTCAGATAAGGAAATCAAAGCTATCAATATTCATATGAAAAAATGTTCTATATCCCTCCTGATTAGAGAAATGCAAGTTAAAACAATTCTGAGATACCACCTCACACCTATCAAATTGGCCAATATGACAGTAAAGGAAAATGATAAATGTTGGAGGGAATGTGACAAAATGGAGACACTAATTCATGGCTGGTGGAGTTGTGAACTGATCCAACTATTCTGGAGGGCAATTTGGAATTATGCCCAAAGGGCAATAAAAGAATGCATACTTTTGATTCAGTAATACCACTCCTGGGTCTGTATCCCAAAGTGATAAAAAAATGGGAAAGAACTTGTTTGCACAAAAATATATATAGCTGCTCTTTTTGTGATAGCAAAGAATTGGAAACTGGATGTCACTGAACTGGGGAATGATTGAAAAATTGTGGTAACTGATGGTTATGGAATACTATTGTGGTATAAGGAATGATGTAGAGAGCCGTAAACAAACAATTTGATCTATAATTCATATCAGATCCAACTATAACTGATTATTATAACCAGTTTATAACCTCTTTCATTATTCAAAGTTTTCCTGTGTAATAAATCATGTTATTTTGAAGAGAAGGGGGATATGTTGGGAGTCATTAAGAGAAATTAGAATCTCAAGTAGATATTTTTATCTGGACCCCCTCAAAAGATCAATACAGACCGGCAGAGCCATGTATATTGGCTTTTCTCTCTTTCAGGTTTGAGACGGAGTGGGCTATCTAAGATAAAAATCTGAGATTCCTCTTTTGATTCCTTTCATAATTCTCACCTTCCTTTAAAATGCATTATAGTATTATAGTAAAAAGCTTTAGGCTCTCAGCAATCCAGCAGGAGGGGGGCTAACACTGTTCCCCTTTGACCGAGAATGCAGCTGCTTAGTATGGCCAAGGTCGAACCGTTGGCAGGGCATTTTGCCCAGAATTAAAGTAAAATAATGAGGATCAAAAAAATTGTTTAATACCATTAAGGCTGAGAACTTCAGGGGCTTTCTGACCTAACGGGATGTCCCAGGCTCCACTTAAAGATAAAACATATAGTTGATAGTTTAGCATAGGTTTTTTTATCTACACCTGGAGGCTTCTAAGGCTTTTGTTTTGACTATAGTAAAAATTCTGTTCTCTGTAACTGTGGGAAACTTTCTTGGGATTTTGGGGGAAGGGGATCTTTAATTTCCTTTATAATAAATTGGTGACTCCAGTATTCCTCAGAGCATTATGAGCTAACAAGCCGTGCTTCCAATCTGTTTCGTTCTTTACATCCGATGACCACCCTAGGCCACTCAGATAAGTCTCTGGTTATAGAGCAGGATCTCTATAGAATGAAGAAAAGGATGGTTTCAGAAAGAGCTAGAAAGACCTCCATGAACTGATGCAGAATGAAATAATCAGAACCAGGAGAACATTATTCACAATAACTGCAAAACTGTGGAATGATCAAATGTGATACTTTGCTATTAACAACAAAACAATGATCCAAGACACTTCTGAGGACCTATGAAAAAAAGAATGCTATCTACCTCCAGAAAAAACATTGTTGGAGTAGAAATGCAGATGAAAATATATGATTTATCGCTTATTTATTTGGGTATATGTCTGGGTCTTGGTTTTATAAGATTTACACTTACAAAAATGAATAATATAGAAACATGTTTTGCATGATAATACATGTATAGCCCAGATTGAATAACTTGTCAGCTCTGGGACAGGGGGAAGGAAGAAGTAAGGGAGTCAATATGGGTCATACAACTTTGGAAACCTTATGTGAAAAGTTGTTATTAAAATTTTTTTTAATTTAAAGAATATCAAGGGAATTAATGAAAAAAAATATGAAGTGTAGAGGCCTAGCCATACTAGATCTCAAACTATTCTATAAAGCAGAATTCATCAAAATAATCTGGTACTGGCTAAGATGTAGAGTAGTAGATTAATGAAATATGTTAAGAAATCAACACACAGTAATTAATGACCATAGTAACCGAGGGTTCAATAAACCTAAGATCTAAGATATTAAGGAAAGGACTTAGTATTTGACAAAAACTACTGGCAAAACAATATGGCAGAAACTATGTATAGATGAATATCTCGTACTATACACCAAGATAAAGTCAAAATGGAAACTTGATCTAGAAAATAAAGGAGATACCATAAACAAATTAGGGGAACATGGGAAAGTTTACCTGTCAGACTTATGGATAAAGGAAGAGTTTATGCCAAAACTAGGCATAGAGAACATAATAAAAAATGAAATGGAAAATTTTGATGACATTAAATTTGGTTTTATGCAAACAAAATCAATGTAACCAAGATTAGAAGGGAAACAACAAATTGGGGGCAGGAGAATGTTATAGCAAGTGGCTTTTTGACAGAGGCCTCATTTTTCAAAGAACTGAATCAAATTCATTTATTGATAAATGTTCAAAGGATATGAACAAGTAGTTCTCAGATGAAGAAATTAAAACTATATATAGTCATATGAGTGAGTGGAATGGGGTTGCTAACAGTAGACCTGCAATAAGTTCACAAACACAGAAATCCATAGCTAAAATCTAGAACTTCCAGATCAAAGAATATACTAATAAAAAGCCAAAAAAGAGGCAACCAAGGAGGTACAGTCCAAATCACACAAGATTTAGAGGGATGGAAAATAGATTAGAAACAATTCAACAATATATTGTTTATAAGAAATACACTTAAAACAAAGATTCAAACAAGGTCAAAAAATACTTTTATCTTTCTGGAACAAAATTTATTATGCTACAAATTAACTCACAAAAGCAAAAGCAGAAATCATGATTTTAGGAAAGGTGACAGTAAAAAGAGATATTATGAAAAGAGATAGACAAGAAAAATTATATTCTGCTTAAAGATACCATAGAAAAGAAATCAGTATCAAGAAGATGGTGCCAAGATGGCTAGGGAACTGAACATTTCAGCTGAGTTTTCCCAACCCAACTCTAAACAACTTAAAACAAAAAAAACAAAAAAAAAATAACTCCTCATATCAGATTCTGAGGGAGATAACCACACACACACACACACACACACACACACACACACACAGAGAGAGAGAGAGAGAGAGAGAGAGAGAGAGAGAGAGAGAGAGAGAGAGAAAAGCCAATATTTTATTTTTCAGCCCAGGACATCTTCCAAAAGAGAGGCCTGCCTATGAATGCTGGCATGGAGATTTGTCTGGAGCTCAGGTGGAAGAAGCAGCACAGGCTACGGGGCTTAGAGGAGGAGGCAGCACTCATGGCAGCAACAACAGCAGCAGAACAAGAAGCAGTAAGGGGGGATAACTCCTGGTCAAAAGATATTGCAGGAGGCAGCTGGGTAGCTCAGTGGATTGAGAGCTAGGCCTAGAGATGGGAAGTCCTAAGTTCAAATCTAGCATCCAATACTTCCTAGCTGTATGACCCTGGGCACGTCATTTAACCCCCATTGCCTAGCCCTTACCACTTTTCTCCCTTAGAACCAATGCGTAGTATTGGTTCTAAGATAGAAGGTAGGGAGTTAAAAAAAAAAAAAAAGATACTGCAGAGGATGGGCAATGGTGCTGGTACTGGGCATAGGTTCAAGCATCATTTAGCAGTTCTTTTTCTCCTTACCAAGTTATGGGTCACAGTTTCAAGGTAGAGAGGAGTGATTAAGATCCATGGTGAAAAAGTAACTGAGGTCCTACCTGAGTAAAGAGCAGAACCTGGAACAGGAGGATAATAACTAGAACTTTGGAAGCACAAAAAACCTACAGGCAACAGAAGATCTGGGGAAGTGGGCAATACTTAAATCTCACTCTTATCTCAACTAGTTAAAGAGAGAACTACACATACACACATATAGTTCGGTATAAAAATTCAGCTTACACAATAGGAAAGGAAAAGGAGAAGTGACAAAGAGAAAGGGGAAGGTAAGGGGAAGGTAAATAAGAAGGAAGGTAAGGGAGACACTATCAAAAGCTAAACAGAACAGCTCTAATCAGGATGGAGCTAAGATGGCAGCTTAGTGGCAATAAAAGCTAAAACTACTCTGACAATCCTTCCAAATCAATTTTTAAAAAGTGCCTCAAAACAACAAAAGTAAAAAATCAACAGCAATACAGAGGGGGCTCTTCTGCTGAACACAATTTGAAAGGTAAGGAAAAAGAGTCAATTTTCATAGGATAAGGGGGAACTGGAAGTAAAACTGCACAAAGAAGAGTGTTGACCAGCCACTCCTACCTACTGCTTTAGGTTCCAAGCCTGGGCATAGGCCAACTTTGGGATTCCAGGACCCTAACTACACCAATAACAGAGCATCCCACATTCCAGACCCATCCCTTGAAGTCCCAGGCCCTGGCACCAGCCTGCAGTAAGGCCCAGAAGTCTGTAGCTCTTGGCCCTTTTAAGTCTGTGTTGTGGTGAAGCCCTTTGCCCCAGGGCAAAATAGCTAGAGTGCTGAGTCCTGTAAGCCATCAGCAGAGGAGACAGAATAAGCAGCTTTCAGAATTTCCAGTACACAGGCAAAAAGAATCTGGGAAAATAAGCAAACAGCAAAAGAAACACCTAACCATAGAAAATCTCTAAGGGGACAAAGAGCGAGGCACAGAATCAATCAGGAACAGTGAAATCCAAGCAACCATATACAAAACTTTAAAGAAAAACGGGAATTAGACTCAGGCATTGGAAGAACTTAAAAAGGAATTCAAAAATCAAATAAAGTAATCAAAACAGGTTGAAGAAAAATGGGAAAAAATAAATGAGATGCAAAAAGAAAATAACAGCTTAAAAAGCAAAATTGGTCAACTGGAAAAAGAGGCACAAAAATCCAATGAAGAAAAGAGTTTTATGAAAAGTAGAATAGACAAATGGAAGAGGAGGATCAAAAGGTCATGAAAGAAATTCAGTCTTTAAAAATTAGAATTGGGCAAATAGAAGCTAATGACTTAATGAGACAGTAAGAAACAATAAAACAAAATCAAAAGAATTAAAAATAGAAGAAAATATGAAATATCTCACTGAAAAAACAACTGACCTAGAAAATAGATCTAGTAGAGATAATTTAAGAATTATTGGACTACCTGAAAGTCATGATTTTTTTTAAAAAGCCTAGGTATCAAGAAACTATCAAAGATAATTACCCTGATATTCTTGAACAAGAAGATAAAATAGAACTTGAAGGAATCCACAGATTACCTCCTGCAATAAATCCCCAAATGACAACTCCCAGGAATTTTATAATCAAGTTCAAGAGCTCCCAGGTCAAGGAGAAAATACTGCAAACAGCCCAAAAGAAGCAATTCAGATATCATGGAACCCCAGTCAGGATTACACAGAATCTGGCAGTTTCCACATTGAAGAAATGGAAGGCTTGGGATGTGATATTCTGGAAGGCAAGGGGAAATGGATTTATAACCCAGAATCACCTACAAATCAAAACTGACTATATTCTTTCAAGAGAAAGTATGGTCATTTAATAAAATAGAATATTTCCAAGCATTCCAAAAACAAAACAAAACAAAACAAAACAAAACAAAACAAACAAACAGAAAATTTGATGTCCAAATACAAAATTCAAGAGAAGTATAAAAAAGTAAGTAAGAAAGAGGAAAAAAGTTAAGGGCTTCAATAAGGTCAAATTCCTATATGGAAAGATGATATGTATAATTCTTAAAAATTTTTATCATTATCATAGTAGTTAGAAAAAGTATATATAGAGGATATGGTAGTAAACTTTTTAGAATGATATGCCAAAAAAAAATCTAAGGATGAAAAAGATTGTACTAAGATAAATGGGAAAAGTAAAATAGAGTAAATTATATCACATAAAGAGATGTGGGAGGGAAGTTAAACAGATTTTTGAGGAAGGGACAGAGTAAAAGAAAAAGGGAAAGATGAATAGAATAAGATAGAGATTACGTACATGATTAGCACCACTAACTGTTAAGAGGCTCAGTGGATAAAGCATTAGGTCTAGAGATGGATTCAAATCAGGCCTTAGATACTTCTTAGCTATGTGACCCTGGGCAAATCACTTAATCCTAGTTGCCTAACCCTTATTGCTCTTCTGCCTTGGAATTAATAGTTAGTATTGATCCCAAAACAGAAGGTAAGGGTTAAAAAAAAAGTAAATGGGATAAATTCACTTATAAAATGAAATAGAATAGAATGTATTAGAAACCAGAATCCAACAACATGTTGTTATAAGAAACACACACCACACAAATACACAGAGTTAAAATAAAGAGGCTGGAAGAGAATCCCTATGATACTTGAGTTGACGTAAAAAAAAGGCAGAGGTAGTAATTACAACAACAACAAAAAAGCAAACTAGATTTAATTTGAAAAGATATTTAGGGAAACTACATTTTGCTAAAAGGTACCATAGATAATGAAGCAATATCAACACCAAATATATATGTGCATATATATTTGGTATAGCATTTTAATTCTTGAAAGAAGTTAAATGAGTTACAGAAGGAATAATAAACTTACAATAGTATTGTTGTTGTTTCAGTTGTGTCCAACTCTGTGACCCCTTTTGATGTTTTCTTGGCAAAGATATTGGAGTGTTTTTCCCAGTTCATTTTATAGTTAAGGAAACTAAGAGTGAAGTGATTTGCCCAAAGTCATACAGCTAGTAAGTAAGTGAGACCAGATTTGAACTTGGGAAGATAAGTGACTCCACTGACTGACTCGACTGGGACACCTAGCTGCATCAGGTGAAGGGGTGCACTTCCATGAGGAGTAGTGAAATAATTATGATATATGAATGTACAATATGAAATATTGTACTAGAAAAAGTGACAAAACAGATGGCTTAAGAAAAAAAACTGAGAAGAACCATATGAACTAATATGGAATAAAATGAGCAGCTGGAACAATTTGTACATTAATAACAATAACATGAAGAAAAACATCTTTGAAAGACTTCTGAACTCTGATCAATGCCATGACCAACTAAGATGCCAGGACCAATAATGAAAAAGCTACCCTCTTCTTGACAGAAATGTGATAGATTCAAGATTTAACAACAACAACAACAACAACAACAACAACCCATTTTCAGACATAAGCAATGGGGGGATTTCTTTTGCTTGACCACACATATTTGTTAAAATGGTTTTGTTTTTCTATTTTATTCTTTCATTTTTAGGAGGTGCAGTGAGAAATGAAAGGGGGCTAGGAATAGGGCTGACAAGTAAAAGAAAAAAAAGAAAGAAAAGATAGTCACTTTTTCATTGTATTGTATCCTACTCATTGTAGTCATCAGATTAGGAATAATGTTGCACAGCTGGATAGCACATTTCAGGAGGCCGCATCTGGCCCACAGGCCGTAGTTTGCCCATCACTGGGTTAGACCAATCATTCAGAGTCTCTTAGAATAAGGTGTACTAGTCTACAGCATGTCAGAATACAACATACCTATTATGCCAATAAAGAAACCAAAACCTGATGCAAATGGAAGAACACAATGGAGACTAGTGCAGGATTTAAGGGTTGTCAACAATTTTGTGAAGAAAGGTCATGCAATGGTACCCAGTCCGGCCAACGTAATTGCTGAGATACCTAGTACAGCTAAATGGTTCACTGTTATTGATCTCTGTTCAGCATTCTTCACAATACCATTGCTAAAAACAGTCAGAAGATTTTTGCTTTCTCATGGGAAGGAAAACAGATAGGGATTCTCAGAGAGTGCAAATATCTTCTGCCAGATCCTGCAGAGAGACATAGAATTGATCATCTTCACTGACAGCAAGCTGATACACTATATGGACGATATTCTTCTTATGTCGCCAACCGCTGAGATCTGCCAGAGGGATAGTGCCCACTTGCAAAAGAATTATGCAAGAGGGGTCACAATGTTTACAGAGCTAAGCTACAATGGGTTATGCCTAGAGTAGAGTATCTTGGTTTCATCTTAGAAAAAGGCATAAGAAGGATCTTCAAGAAGAGAGTTGCAGACATACAGAAGCTAAGCATGCCTAAGACCAAGAAACAACTGCATGCAAGTTACTGTAGGCAGTGAGTTCCAGGTTTTAGTCTGATCTTTAAACCTTTGACAGACTTAACTAGGAACACTGTCTCAGAACCTCTGAAGTTGACAAGGGAGCACAAGCACATCAAAAAAAGCTATTTTATCAGCTCTGGCCCTAGGAATTCCCAATCATGACAAACCCTTCCACCTGTTTGTACATGAAGACAAGAGAATTGCTTCTAGTGTGCAAACTCTGGGGGATAAGCTAAGACCAATTGCCTATTACAACTCACTCATGGATCCTGTTATCAGAGGCATACCAGCTTGCCTCAAGGCAATTGCCATCACAGCATTGATGGTGAGAAAATCATCAGATCTTGTGTTGGGATGCGGGCTCATGGTATATTCTCCACACCAGAATGAAACTACTGTCAGGAATAATACTATGCAAGCTTTTACTTCACAGCATTTATCCCAATACAAAGCTGTGTTACTGGATAATGAGAACTTGACATTCCACCGTTGCAAGGACATTAACTCAGCTACATTAATGTCAGACCTACCTTTGGAAGGGGAAAGCATCCATGACTGCAATGAGACCTTGCAGATAGTGCAGAAGACCAGAGAGGATTTGACCAACATTCCTTTGGTGAATGCTGACACGACACTATATACTGAAGGATCTTCCTACATGGTAGATGGGAAAAGGTACATGGGAGCTGCAGTAGTGACCCAAGACAGAACAGTGTGGTATGCAGCTCTTCCACACAATGTCAGTGCTCCAGGTGCAAAGATCCTGAGTCTCACAAAAGCACTCCAAATTGGCAAGGATAAGTGTGTTAACATTCACATAGATTCTAAATATGCTTTTGGAGTGGTACATTGCACCAGGCAGATCTGGAAATATTGTGGATTTATTACTTCAGGTGGCAAAGAAATTGCACATGGACAATTAATAATTGATCTCCTAGAAGCTGTCCAATTGCTTAAGGAAGTATCGATAATGCATTGCAGAAGTCATCAACATAATACAGATGCAGTCATGCTAGGAAATTATAGGGTCAACATCACAGCCAAATTTGGGGCCAGATATGGACCATCTTATGTCCTAAGCCTGTCTTTGGTGGAAGAAGCAGATTTATAACAAGCCTATTCCCCAAAGGAGGTGCAGGACTAGAAGAAAAATCTTGGTGCCAGACTGGTAAATGGCATATGATTCTCAGCATGTGGCAAACCCATCTTGTCAAAAGTACTGTATTATATCATGTGTAATGCATTGCATGAGAAAGGGCATTATGGAGCTCATGCCCTAGTGGATTCTATCAGAAGACACTGGATTGCAAAAGGCATTAAAACCTATGCCATTAGAGTATACCAAAAGTGTAAGATTTGCTTACAGTTCAATCAACGGATGACTAGAATCAAGTGACTAGGTGGAAGACAACTATCCCATACCCACTTTTGAATGTTTTCAAATCCATTACATCTCCATGCCTAAGTCAGGGATATAGATATGCCTTAGTCATCATTGACCATTTGTTTAAATGTCCAGAAGTGTTCCTAGCCAGACAAAACAATTTTGCATTTGTGGTCAAGATACTCCTAAGGGAAATAGTCCCTCATTTTTCCATCCCTGCACACATTAGTTCTGATTCTCGGTCACACTTTGCAAACAAGATACTGCATGAAGTGTATGAGACTCTTGGGATAAAAAGACATTTACATTCAGTCTACTATCCCCAATCATCAGGGCAAGTTAAGAGATTGAATAGACAAGTTAAAACTTTAATTGGTAAACTCCGTTCAGAATCACATTTCAAATGGGTGGACGTTTTGCCAATGGCTCATTTTCATCTTAGAAGCCAGCCTAATAGTGACACACATCTCTCACCATTTGAACTTCTATACAGTCATTCCCCATGGCATGGAAGTGCACCTCAGATAACAGCTTACCAATCACATCTAGGAGCTGAATGCAAGCTATATGAATACATCAAAGCACTGAAAAAGAGGCTAGATGAAATACATAGATTAGCCTTGATACAGCAGAGAGTTCCTTTTGATTTTTGCTTGTATCAATAAACACTGGGAGACACAGTATACATCAGAAATTTCAATAGAAAGTCCATTGTTGACCCAAAATGGACAGGTCCTCATGAAATTTTGCTCACTATGCCTACAAGTGTCAAGGTTTTCAAAAACTGAGATCCCTGGTTTCACATCACGCATGTGAAATCAGCAAGAGAAGATATGGCTCATAATGAAGACCCAGCTGTGATTACACCTGATTCAGATAAGCAGCAGTCTAAAGAATACACAAGTATAGGTCCAAACAGTGACATTCATGAATGAAGATTGAACCAACAAGCATAACCAACAAACATAATCATTAAATAATCATTTAACATTAAGTTCAAAAATTTTTCACTACACAAAATTTTCTTTATACAACACAATCACATCTTATACAACCACAACAACAGTTCCAGAATATGAAGGTGACAAGACATCCTTCAGTCAAATATTAAGACAACCAACAATATGTGTATGCTGAGACAGAGGAAGAAAAGAAGAGGAACACGAGGACATCACAAGGATTTGTCAGCAGAGACAGCAGGACAAGAAACATCTATTGAATAACTCTGTGAACTGGATAACAAGGAGAAGAAAATCCCATAGTCATTTATTAATGAGATTGGATAATGTAAGGTAGTCATATGCACAACATACTTACATTATGTACATATAGCACCCAATATAATAGAATATATGCAACAGAACATAGATGCCTGGATGGAGAATTCTAAAAGCAAAAGGTGAGTATGCACATACTATAGAACACTGTAGGTCAAATTTACTATATGAGATACAGTTTTGTGTATTTCTACATCTTCACATTTTCACATCACATGTACATACATGTAAATATTGCACACAGTTGAGAGTTTCAACAACCTTAATCAAAGTGAGGGATATATTGATTCCTTGATTTAGTTAACAGTGCTTCTGTTTCTCTCATTTGTAAAAAGTTTAAATTGTATATATGTATATATAATGAATACTAACACATGTAGATAGTTTCTATACTAACAAGTTAAGGAAAGACAGGGAATTGATGTAAAGAATTAGAATAGGGTCAGGAATATTAGTTATAAGTAATTAATAAGGTAGTAATGTATATAAATTAGCAATATCTAATCATTTAGTTATTAATTATTTTAAGTATGTTCTTGAGGTTACTAACAATTTAGCTTTAGAAACTAACATCTTAACATAGTATAAGATTGTTTACTTATGATGCTAACACATATACTAACATTAAAGTTTGTTAAATTTCTTGTTGGAAGTATAGAATAGCTTAAAGTTGAATTGTTAATGTTGAGTTATAGGCTACGGTAACCTTTGGTTGTACTTGCATTACTGTAACTGTGCTTGTTTATATGTGGACTAAGTAGTAAGTCAAGCCATAAGTTTGCTACAGCATTTGCACAGTTACAATGCTTTTTGTTATTTCTTACAATGTTATTTGTTATAAGTTCACATTCAGATTTTGCTTTATTTGCTTATTATGTATGCATTGTTCAAGTAAAACCCCTACTTTCCCAGTTATTTCTTTCCTATTTCCTATCTTAGGTAGTAGATAAGGAAGAATCAGTTAGAATACAGCATTAGAGGTAGATTTATTATTTTGGAGAGTAGAAGACATAGAGGGTATCATTTTAGCTAGCACAGAATAGTGTAGAAACTGAGAAATAAGTAGATATACAGAAGTTTTTAGGTTAAAAATTCTGCCAAAATGAAATCAGCATATTGTAAATAGTTTTTGAAAGGAGCCATCTTGGGCTATTAGTTGCCAGTTGATAGCTCAGATTTTAGAATTCCCAGAGTTGGCATGAGCTGGCATGAGACTGGAGAAGACCATTGGAGGAGCTGTATAAATAGGAGACTCAGCCTAACCCAAGGTAACTTATTTTTGAGTTGAGGTGGGAGGTGAAAAGGGTAGGCTCTCCAGTTTGTCTCAAAGCTATTTTCATAAGCCAGGGTTAGCTGTTACCTTACAGAGACAGTTACTTAGGTTCATCCATTAATATTACCATCATCTATCAATTGATCATTAACATTCAAATAATTTTCTCTACAACAACCAGAAGATCATTTTGGAAGAATCATCAATGAAACTAAGCCAGCCAAGTCAGAGCTAAGCATCCAGTAGCAGCTTGTGCTAGGCCCTGTTGCCAGGCTGACCAGCCTGTCAGCATCTGTTTGTGACTACCTTCTAAGAACAGCTGAAGATATATATTCAGTTTAGTTAGCTTAGCTAATTCCTATACTTTAATCCTAATTCCTCTTTCCTTCATCCCTATTTCATCCCTCAATGGTTCGTGTTTACCTTTTCTTTAAATCAGTTACTGTGAACAAAGACCTGGTTTCTGACATGTTCAGTTGCAAAAGAATCCTTTAGTGAAGGGAGTCAATTGAATCTCTACTCCTGTCTCTTTGTCTCAATATCATCAGTAACAACTACATCTCTCATTCAGATAAAAGTCATCTTTATTACCACAGACTATTGTATCATTTCCATCAAATATGCAGGATACATCCTGTTGACAGTTAGGGAAGTTCATCTGCTTCCTTATCAATAGCTGTAAGGGGAGGGTGCTGTCTACATGCTAAATTCTACTGCCAGCTAGTGGTTACAAGAATCATCCTCCTGCAGTTTTCTCTCAGACCTGCTTTTTCATCATCACCTGGCAGTTTACTCTCTGGGCAGCTGTGTTCCCTAAAGTATCCCCTTTCCTTACAATACTTAAAGGGAAAACAATCTGTACAAAATAAAGGTTTGTAATTTTATGTACAATCCTCTTTCTTTTCTACTTTGAATATGGAAATACTCATTTTATCAGGTACCTATTAATTTCATTTAAAAATTAAATATAAAAATTCATTTTAGTCAAACTCAGCTGAGGAATATTGATTCTAATCTGAATATAGGTATATTCCTGGCAAGGCAGAATATGTAGAAACTCAAGAGAGGTATTCACTGGGAAACACAGTTACTTCTTAAAGAAATAACACTTCATTCTGTAATATAAGATTTGGACAGATTTGCAAGAAGCCATGTTGGGGCAGAAGTTGTCAGTTGAGAGCTCAGAATGCTAGAATGTTCCTGGGTTGGCATACAGGGCATGAGACCAGTTGACCGTTGAAATTGCACTATAAAAGAAGATAAGCCCAACCCTCTGGGACTTGGTCAGAGAAGGGGGATGGTCTAGGGAGACAGATCCTTCTCATCTCTACTAGGTTTCATAGGCCAGGGACTAGTCACTCTATAGGGACAGTACCTTCAGCTTATGCTCCTATTGACAATCAATACCATCTTTCAACTCATTACAACAAGTCATCATATTTGCAGAAGATCAACCACATATCATCTTATCATCAAGCTGCCCAAACATTCTGAAGGCTACAGTTCAATGTGAACAGAACTCTTATTACTTTTGAATTAGATCTGGAAATAGATTAGAAGCTCCTGCACCCTTTCCCCTAGTCCCTGTTTTCCCTGATTACCTTATACCTTATTAGCTTACCTTTATATTAAATCCTTTGTGTCAACAACATCTACTGACCTTTTGTGTGCTGGTCAGTCAAAGGTGGAAAGGGGCAGTCAAAGGTGAGTCTAGGTGAAAGTGGGACCTCAGAAGCATTCAGTTTCAGTCCTTGAATCTGAAACCCTTACTTTCATATCAAATCATAGTCAGATCAGGCAGAGATAATTATAATTATTCAGGATTAATAACACTAACATGGCAAGATATCAACGTCTCTGTGTATAACTGCTAAAGGACTAGTTTCCTTAGTGCTCTGTAGTGACTAGACAAGGGAGACTGCTGTGTTCTCTGCAGCCCTCCTGTCAGCACCAGAGTCTAAAGCTCCACTGGCATCCAGGGCTCTATAATCCCTATCTTCCCCCTTGGCTTCTCAATGATCTTTTACAGCTTTTACTTTATTCATCACAATTCTCCCCCCCCTTTCCCCTCCCTTATCTCTCAAAGGAATTCTAGCCTATGAAAGATGTTGCCATCTAGTACAAGATGCCAGCCTTAAGGAGCTATCCTATACCAAGGAATCAATGGTCACCAAAGACCAATTACATTCACCAACAGAAGTCTGACAATGAATCTCTCTACCCTGCCCATAAGCTTAAGTTCTTGGCCATCATAGAGAAATTCAAAGTCTATGGACATGGAACAAAACTCCAAGTGAAGACTGATAACAATCCATTAACATATCTTGACCAGTTCCAAGTTGGATGCTGCTTGTTAGACATGGATAGCAGCATTGGCCATTTATAATTCCAGCATCAAACTAATGAGGATGCAGACAATGTGGAGTGGTTTGCCATTGTCCAGAATGCCATAGAACAGCAGAATTGTGATGATAGAAGAATAAAGTATGAGAGTAATCTTTACACTAAAGGCACTGGCCTACAATTGGGTGGACAAATATATAGAGAAGAATAAAGTATGAGAGTAATCTTTACACTAAAGGTACTGGCCTACAATTGGGTAGACATATATAGACAGAAAGTTTGGGACTTTTAGTAGACTGCATGCCAATGCATGTGTAAATCTTGTGATATTGGACCAATCTTTCTTGCTATAGTTACCAGCAGATGTCAGGAAGAACAAATGGGTGATGAAGTACTAAGAGAAATAATGCAAGCCCAAAAGCAAGGTAATGATTCTACTTGTCCGAAGTTCCAGACTGCAGAAGGCTCCTTGCTGTTTAAGCAATGGCAGAAGTTGGAGCTGTACAATGGAGTACTATTATTAGATTGTGACTAATCTCACATATGGAACCAGGAAGTAGCGGGTGCTACCTAAAACGCACTGCTATCCATAACCATGAATATCTTACATAATGATTCTGAGCATATAGGTCAAAAAAGGACACTAGAGCTGATAAGAAACCAGTTTTACTATTCTAAAATTGCTGCTTAGTCCTTTAGTCATTTCAATTGTTTCCGACTCTTCTGGACCCCATTTAGGGTTTTTGTGGCAAAGAAACTGAAGTGATTTGACATTTCCTTCTCCAGATCATACTTCAGAAGACTAAATTAAGGCAAGCAGGGTTGAGTGATTTGTCCAGGGTCAAAAAACCGATGAGTGTCTGAGACCAGATTTGAACTCAGAAAGATGTTTTCCTGAATCCAGGCTGACACTGTCCAGTGTACAACTTAGATGTTGTTGCAGATGTCACCAAAAAGTGTGAAATTTGTGCAAGATGTGTACAAAGAGAAATTTTACCAATTTGCTCTGCATAATGGAAGAACATGAGTGCCAGTAAGCCTTTGGAACTTCTGTGTGTTTATTGGTTTTCCCTGGACAACCAACAAAAATGCTTAGTCCAGAGAAAGAATGTAATATTCAATGAACATCAAGAAGGTTAGAGCCAAAGGTCTACACTGGAAAGCAGAGTATAAAAGAACAAGGTATGAAAATGATAAGAGAGGGAACAGGTTAAAAGGACTTTAAAAGCCAAACAGATTTTAAATTTTATACTGGAGGTAGTAATAGGGAGTCACCAGAGTTTGTTGAATAGCAGGGGGAGGGTGATATGGCCAGAGCTGTATGTTAGAAACACTCCTTTAATAGCTGAGTGGAGGATGGACTGGAGGAAGGAGACACTTGAGGTGAGGAGAACAAATAGAAAGTAATGCAACAGTCCAGACCTAATGTGCTGAGGGTCTACACCAGGGCTGTTGCAGTGTCAAAAGAGAAAATGGTTTTAGGAGAGATATCTCAAAGGTAGAGTCAATTGGCCTTGGCAACAGTTTAAATATACAGTGAGAGAGAATGAGGAGTTGAAGATGACACTTAGGAGATTCTGAGACTAGATGACTGGGATAGTGGTGGTTTCCTCAACAGTGATAGGGAATTTAGGAAGATAAGAGAATTTGGGGAGAAAGATAATGAGTTCAGTTTGGACATGTTCAATTTAAAATGTATATGAGATACCGAGTTTTCAAGATATATAATGTACTTATTTGAATTTCTAAGAAAAAGAGGTATTCCCCAGCAGTGCATCAAAAGATACGGACAATTTTCAAAGGAAGACATCTAACTGACTAAAAATCATATGAAAACATGTTTCAAATCATTAATAATTAGAGAAATGAAAACTTTGAGAGTCTCCCAACAATTAGGTTGGCAATAACAAACACAAGAAAACATTCTGGAGAATTTATAGGAAAGTAATAGATCATTAGCGGAGTTTTGAATTGGTTCAGTCATTCCAGAAAGCACTTTAGAACTTTGCTCCAAAAGTTACTAACCTATGCATATCTTTTGACCCAATCATACTACCGGCAGGCCTATACCCTAAAGATAAAAAAGAAAGAGGAAAAAAGATCTGTGTACAAAAATATTTATAGTAGTTCTTTTGGGGTTAGCCGATGTAAGACTAAAAATTATATCTACTACTCCAAATATTATATTTTATGAGAATTTACTAATAATAACTTGAAGTAAAGGGAATAAAAAAAAAAACAGTGAGTAGAGATAATCTGACCACAATTGGAGGGGAAGAGGAGAATGCTGGAAGAAGAGAGAGCAAAAGGTAGGGTTCCAGCAAACTTATTTACAGAATGTAAGGACACAAAGTGGGGATGTAATTAAAGGAATTCTGGGAAAAGTAAAAGAATCCTGGAGAACATAATCCTGGGGTACATGATTCTATTTACACACCAGAAGTTGGAAACTTAAGGCAATGTCCAAAATAGGAAATTTAGGAGGTGTCTTCCTACTGGGCAATGGCTAAACAAATTGTGATATATAATGTGATGAAATCTTATTATTAAGTCCCCCATGCTGGGAGCAGAGCAGGAAGATAAGTGAAGAAATGGGAAGTTTCAGGATACTGAGAAGACCTCTAAACTGATGGTCAATGAAGTGAGCAAAACAAGGAGAACAATTTGTACTATGATAACAACATTAAAGAAAAAAACTTTGAAAGACGTTAGAAATCTGATCAATCCCACAATAAACTATTAGGCCAAAAAGAATGAAGAGGAAACCTCGCAATAATCACCTGACAGAGAAATATTGAACTCAAAACACTTTTTAGAAAGATATACATTTCAGAAATGGCCAGTGTGCAAATTTGTTTTGCTGGACTATGCTGTTTGTTATGTACTGAGAAATTAATAAGCAAACAAATAAATAACTGAAAGAATGAACAAAAAAGAATGTTAAATGAAGTCAAGAAAACACCCAGCTAGCTGAAGATTCTAATAAAACATCAAAAGATTTAGCAAAGAGATATTTGTCTTTTCCTGATTCCTGCCAATCTTCTTTGAAGTTTCCCCAGAAGTTTATGTCAAATAAGGAGTCCCTCCCTCACCCAGTAAATGCATTTTTTAGACTTATTAAATGCTAGATCACTGAATTCTATGCTTCTGTATGTTGTATATCTAAGCTATTTCAAAGAATGACCTCTATATTTCTTAATCAGGACCAAGTAATTTTGATAACTTCTTTGCAATATATTTTGACACATACTACTTGTAATCCTTAACCTTGTGTTCCTTTAGATGAATTTGTTATTATTTTTGTAGCATTATCAAGTAATTCTTGGTAGCTTGATTAATATAACACTGAATAAATAAATTTTTGTAATATTACATTTTAATGATAATTTAAGTATAATTGCTCATGAATAAATCATTAATATTTCTTTAATTAGATATTTCTATAAAATGTTTTATAATTATAAACATATGGTTCCAATATGTGTCTTGGATGGCATTTTGATATGCTTGGTAGGACTCAGGTTTTTTATATATCCTGTAGTAATTTTGTTGATAACATACAGCAATGTTGGTGAAAAATACATTTCATGCTTTGGAGAATAAGGAAGGAAAGTTTGATATTCTTTATTATTTTATAACAATAATCTCATTCAGTTATGCCTGACTCTGCATGACCCCATTTGGAGTTTTCTTGGCAAAGATACTAGAATACTTTGCCATTTCCTTCTCTAGCTCATTCTATAGATAAGGACACTAAGGCAAACAAGATTAAGTGACTTGCCTAGGGTCATACAACTACTAAGTGTCTCAGGCCAGTATTTGAACTCAGGAAGATAAATCTTTCGGATTCCAGGTCCTGCACTCTATTCATTGTGTCATCTAGCTGCCCCCAAACAATAATTGCCTGCATCTAAAAAGAGTTCTATAACTTGGAAAAGTATCACAAAATTCATAAGGAAATTACTGAAGACAGTTATCTATTTGAAACTTAGACATATTTGGGAAAAAGCAAAGGAGAGAAGAAAAAAGCAGAGATAGAATGAAAGAGGATGGAAGAAGCAAAAAATTAATATCAAATTGTGAAATAATTTTCCATTTAGTTCCCTTAAGAATAGTCTTATTCTAAAAGTGTGGTAAACCATGACCCACTTGGAGAGATTAAAGGAAGTCAGCAAACTCTGAAGCCATGTTGGACTGACCCAGCCACAGTGGGAGTGTGGGGGCGTGGGGGTGGTGTCTTGAAGCAAGGGCATATTGGCATCCTCCTTTTGTAGACAAAGACCTTTCTCTTCCTGTGATGAAGTAAGGAGGGAGGAAATGAGGTCTCTAAGTCCACCTTCTCAGTGGCTATTTACTAGTCAGAAAGTATTGGGAAGTCCAGGAGAGAAACTCACGAGGAGTATATAAATAGCTACAGGAGAGGAGTTCATTCTTTTGGGGACCTGTTTAGATTGTGGAGGGAGTCACCTCTTAAGTTTAGGATGTTTTGAGAGGTCAGTTAATAAATTATTTTAAAATGAAGAAATGTTGCCTCAGGAGTTTCAATCATTACAAAGAAATGTAGCTACTGAAATGGTCAGAGAATATGCAATTTTCATCAAGAGGAATAAAGTGACTGACATGCTCTGGTTTTTAAAAATCAATGATGCAAAAACCCTAACAACAAACTTAAAAATGAAAGATTATTCACATAGTAAAACAATTTCTCACTTTGCCAAAATGAGATTCTCCTTTAATGCCTGGAAAACTAAAATATGACATACAAAAATAAGTTTATCCACAGTTTTAAGAGCAAACTCACTATGTAAAAGGGCACTCAAAGTCATGAACATTAATCTGCCTCCTTTGTGATTAATTGAAAGAAGAGCAAAATGAGACCAAGGAAAGGAAGTTTTAAGTTGGCAGAAAAGATATCTCATTTACATTGCTTTAAGATTATCTTAGAAAAAAATCAAGAGAATTCTATAAAAATTTCATAATTTTATCAATGATTGAGAAGGGCTTGAGAAGGGCTTCCCCTATTTTTGAGATCTTCCTACCTGTTTAACGAAAAGAGTAGATTCCTCAGTTTTTACTTCTGCTTCAGGGACTAATGGAGTCTGGAGTTCTTGCTGTTCAGCTGCTTCCTCTGTGCCCTCCTGAGGAACTGCTTCTTCCTGAGTCGTGTCTGTTTTTGTAGCTTCTTCAATAATTTCATCAATGACTTGAGGTTTTACTGGCCTTGGAACCACAGGTAGTGGAGAAATATGATCGTAATTAGTGTGGAAGATACGGACAGCAGTATCGCTTGATGCTAGTAGCTTTGGAATAGTAAATCCAATGTCCGTGTCACCAAATTTGATTGTTTTATATCTGTTAATAATAAATGTTAATTAAAAATTAGTTTCTGGTGTAGGAGAAAAACATGATTTACCACTTGTTTATATGGGCATAGGATTTGGGGTTTTGGTTTTTAAAAGATTGCTTTTCATTACAAAAATGAATAATATGGAAATAGGTATTGAGTGATAACCATGTATAACCCAGTGGAATTACTTGTGCGCTCTATGAGCAGGGAGGGAAGAGGAGAGGGAGACAACATGAATCATATAACCCCAGAAAAATCCTTAAAAATAAATAACTTTAGTTTCTGGGACTATAGGTAGCACGTAACCAATAATGATGATGATAATAGCTGGTACTTACGCAATACTTCAAGGTTTACAAAGCACTTCATATATATTTATATATAAGCATATATATAAATATAGACATACATTTTATAGATGAGGACATTAAAGCAGAGGTTAAATGACTTGCTTAGGGTCACACATCTAGTTAAGTGTGTGAGGCCAGATTTGAACTCAAGGTATTCCTGACTCCAGACCCAGCACTATATCCACTACACCAATTAACTGCCTCTTAACCACCTAACTGGTGCCCAAGGTCACACAAATAGGAAATGTTTAAAACTGGACCTGGAGTCAGGACAACCCTTGCTAGCCATGTGATCCTGGGCAAGTCATTTAATGTCTACCTTAGTTTCCTCAATCATTATTGTTCATCCTTCATTTTCAAAGAGGACAAGGGAACCATAACAACTCCCACTCCTCAGGCTTGTGGTAAAGATCAATTGAGATAATATTTGTGAAAAACTTAGCATGGTTTCTGGAACATAGTTGGAATACTAAATAAATGCTTGTTGAAGTGAGGGAAAAATCCCCCCAAAACATTGTTCCCCTTTAGATCTAAGCCTGATTCCTTTACAAGGTAATATTTAGAATCTAATCATTTTCCCACAATTGCTTTCATCCAGTCAATCCATCAGTCGATAAACATTTTATGTGCCAGGCACAATGCTAAGAACTGTGGATACAAAGACAAAAAAAAATAATGCCTGCCCTCAAGTAGCTGACAATCTAATGGACGATGATAACCTAAAGAGATGGAAGATGAAAAGGAGGGAAGAATGGGAGGAGAGGCAGCAGGGACAAGCCGGTGACCAGAGGAGTGTAGCCTGCTGGGAAATGAAGAGATGACTGGCCTGGGCCCCCTCCTCTCTACTTCCCACCTTCCGCCCTCTCGGAGCAGAGCAGGGCTACCCAGGAGGTGGGACTTCAGGGATGATATGACTTTACAGGATGGTCAGGCTTCTGAGGACATGATGAAGTCCAGAGGAGTCTGCCCATGGGATGGTTTCTGTCTCTCACCACTGTGACCACTCTCCTCTAGACCTACCTGAACTTGTTAATGTCCATCCCCAAACCTAGCCCCCTAAATAAACATGGGAGTTCAAGTACAATTTGACCATGACAGACAATAACAAAACTATCAATATATTTCCTTGTTCAGGACATTTTGCTTCTGTTAGTAAATCTTAAAATGGCATTATAATGGAGGCAGCATGACTTAGTGGATACCAGAAGCAGCCTCAAAGCCAAGAAAACGTGAGTTTAACCCACATGTCACAGTTTTCCTTAGGGTTTTGTTTTCTGATAGGAGGTGAGGTGGGTTCCTACATGAACTCCATTCTAGTCATGTCCTTCTTGGATTCTTATGCATTTCCTTTTTGCCACCAAAGAACAGGAATTTATATGGAGCTCTTTCAAATTTTACTTTCTTATTTTAGTCTAGCAATATCTTTTCTGATCCCAACTTTTGCCATCTAATGTATTACTTATCCACTCTAGCAGAGTTGTTTTGATAAACAGATCTTTTATGTTTTTATCCAAGTCATTTATAAAAATCTTAGAAAAGAATATATCCACATACACAAATAATTACAATAACATAAACAGAAGGGAAAAGAAATAGAAAAGAAAAGGAAAAGAAATAAAACAAAGCAAAACTGTAATTATAATGAACAAGTTTGATCCTTGAGCAGAGTTGAGAAAAATACATCTCACTCACTTCATTGAAAAGGTAGAGGACTATGGTTATGAAATACTGAATACAATGTCAGACAGAGTCATTATATTAGTTCTGTTGAACTGTTCTTTTCTCTTTAAGTTTTGTTCCATGGAGTGACTCACTAGAGGAAAGGGGATGGGATATTTTCAGAATGAATGTAATGTAAAAAACAAAAACCATCAATAAAAAATTGTTTTTTTTCAAAGAAAAGAAATTTAAAGATAACTACCTCAAAGCACTCCTCTACAGCTTTCCCACTTGTTTAATATTTAATTACCACTAAACAGTTACTCAATCAGTTCCAAAATTTACTAAAACATATCATAACACAGTTCTTATCTTGACTATAAGGATACAAAGAAGAGATGAAGCTGAGATGACAAAGCAGCAAAATTAAGTTCAGCCCAGTTCATCCAGCACAACCCCTCCACAAAGATCTAGAAAATTACCAAACTGAGTTCTGATTGAGACGTCTAAGGAAAAAATCAGACATTCCAATTCAGATCAACATTGAGAGACAGACAGAGAGGTTGACAGACACTGGGGATGGGATTGGGATCTACCTCTACCCCTAAGAAAGAGACTGAAGGATCTAAGAGGATAAAAGTTAGCCTAGATATTCTCCCCAGAAGTATGTAGAGACTGATCTAAAAATAAAGTCTGAAATCAGGAAGTAGTCTGAAAGAATGAATAAACAAAAAAAGAATCACACCAATAAAAGCTCTGTTGGTGACAGGGACATTTAAGTCACAAACCCAGAAAAAGAGAATAACTCCAAACATCTATAAGCAAAACTTCAAAGAAAATCACAACTTGGACATAAGTCCATCTAGAATTTCTGGAAGAGATGAAATGAGAATATTTAAAAAGAAATAAGAAAGGATTAAAAAATGAGAACAGAGAAGAAAAAATGAGAAAAGAAATGAGAGCTAGAGAAGAACAATATGGAGAGAGAATTAAAAGGCTGAAAGTAAGAAGTATACAGATATCAAGAGAGACTCATCCCAATGCCTCAATCAAAGCCAACCATGTCTAATAACATGTTCCCAACATGCTGAAATGTAAGTAATCATGACAATGGCCTGGAATGACTTGTTGTTGTTGTTTTTAATAAATACTGCCTGACTAAACTAATAAGAGATCAAAACTTCTAAAGGTCTATTAAAATAATGTGTTCTGGAATTTCTCCAAGAATCAATGTCCAACCTATTTGCTTATAGTTTGAAGGATCTACTTTCTTCCCCTTTTTAAAAGCTGGTATACAAACTTAGTAGTCCCACAGCACCATTACCATTCTCCACAATTATTCAAAGATTCCCAACAAGGGGCTTACTCAATACATGTCTGGGGCAGAATTCAAATGAACATCTAACACTCTTTGCCCTACCTCAAGCTGCCTCCTTATCTATTTTGAATGCTAAGATGGGAGTTATTTCCCTCCAAGAACCTAATTCACTAACAAGTTAATAACATTTTAGTATTTAAAGTTAACAGACAAGATGGAAACTTAGAGAACATTTAATTCTTTTTAAAGACGATAAAACTCAGAAAGTTATATTAATTTTCCCTAAGTCACCCAGGTAGAAAGAAGTCTTCCAATTAGTTGATTTATAGCATATCCTCACCATAATGTCTCTTCTGGTTCTTCTTCCTCTTATACCCTCACTTTTCCCCATGCTTTATGCCTCAGGATCAACATTTAAAAAAATATATGCAGGGGGCAGCTGGGTAGCTCAGTGGAGTGAGAGTCAGGCCTAGAGACAGGAGGTCTTAGGTTCAAACCCGGCCTCAGCCACTTCCCAGCTGTGTGACCCTGGGCAAGTCACTTGACCCCCATTGCCCACCCTTACCAATCTTCCACCTATGAGACAATACACCGAAGTACAAGGGTTAAAAATATATATATGCATATTCATATATATATATACATATATATATTCATACATATTTTTAAAAATTTAAACACTTCTTTTAAATAAACCTTTTTTATCATCATTTAAGTCACACTATTAGATTTATTTTCTCCTGCAAATTATTGTGCATTAATTGTAGCTTTCTTCAGTATATGATTTGGCAACTTTGGGCAAATTTCTCTCTCCTTTTTCAATTTAATACCTTCCAGATCAGACCATCAAGTCTTTAAGCAAATGTGCTTTCTTTGTCCTCATTAGACATTCTACTTCCAGTCTGAAGCCCTGCTCCTTTATCTTAAGATATAGTTCCCAAATCTAAATCTCATTTTTCAATGCCATCTTCATAGCCAGATGTTTGTTCTCCTTCCAAATCCTTTCTCCTATAATATACCTAGCCTTCAAAAGGAAGCATTCATGAAAATAACTGTGCCTCCAATTCCTTCAATTTGTGGCCGAGGACAATCCATTAAAGATGCTTTCTATTCTAAGTTTGTTTCACCAGGATTATTCATTCCCTCAGAGAGTGGTTGTCAGCTTTGACAAGTCTCAGGTAGCTCTTTGAATCCTAAAATTGCATTCCTTTTCTGGCTGTCATGGCATGCTGTTGACTCATACTGATCTTGCTGTAAACTGGAGAAAAGTAAGTTTCAGTCACTCATATAAAACTAAAATGGCAAGAAAAGAAAGCCAAATACTATAGTCCTATAGTCTCCTAGATTATAAATTTCATGAGGACAGGAATTACTCTTTATCTGCTTACTTATTATGAATCAAGTATTAGGAGATTATCGACTGCAACCCTTAAATCTTTTTGATAAGGAAATACAGGGAACATTTCTTGCATTTACAGAAGAAATTCTCTTTAACTTGACTATAACAGTTTGACTGTTTTTTTAGCTAAAAGAAAAAAAATATAGAATTACTTAGGATTCTTCTTAAGGTTTGCCCACACATACAAAGTGACGTTTTCATCTTTAATGATCATCTCCATATTTCCACTGTCAGTATCTCCAAAAGAACTGGCTTGCTGTAAAAGTAAAGCAACAATAACAAAAATAAAGCTTAAAAACTGTCCAGCAATCAATGAGTTAATCAAGAGGCATTTATTAAGCACTTTCCATGTGCTAGGAACTGTATTAGACACAAGAGATACAAAGGCAAAAGGAAAATAGCCCCTGCCTTCAGTGAGCTTGCGTTCTTTTGGGGGAAGACAACATGTACATGTATTTGTATATACAAAAATAAATACCAGTCGATCTGAAGGGAAATTTTCTTGCAGCTGGGAGTAACAGGAAAGGTTTCTTTTAGAAGACTACTTGAGCTGTGATGAGAAACAGTAAGAAGGCCAGTATGGCTAGACTCTGGAGTGTGGGAAGATGGATAATGTATAATAATGCAGAGAAGTTAAATTAGAGCTAAGTTTTGAAGAGTTTTGAATGCCTAAAAGAAGAATTTATAATTGTTCCTAGCATCTGCTAGGAAACCATTGGAGTTTATTAGGAAGGAAACAAATGTCCTAATGAAGACTACTAACTACTCAATCATCTTGGTACTGACAACAGGATCATAGCAGTAGAGTTATAAGGAACCTCATAGGCCTTCTAATTCACCCCTCTGTTAAGATAATTTCTAAAACTGTTAAGATAATTTCTTGGGGTATTAATCCTAATGGGTCACAAATGTAAATAATGATCCCAAAAGGTCAACTCCAAGAGCAGTTGGGCTCAGTAAAAAATGTGTTGAATCTTCTTACTCCAATAATTGGATAACTTTCTGACAGTAGTTTGGTATTACAGCTAGAACTGAAGAATCAGCTGATTGATGAACACAGCTGATCAGTTCTACCTAGATCCTTAAGTAACTGATGAAGATGGATGTAATTCTCTTAATTCCTAAACTAGCAACTTGTGTGTTAGATTTAACAAGGTTAATTAGTTTAGGTAACTTGTTCTGACTGCAGATTAATTCAGAGACTGATTTGAGGATTAATAACTTGGAAGTATTTCCGTTAATAACCCAGATGACTTCTTCAACTGACACTTCTCTATCTGGAATCTTGAGAATCACAGACAGGGTTGCAGATGGGCTTCTTTGTAAATGGTTTAATGTTGATATATATAGGTGAAAGGGAAAATGGAATTGTTGATCGAAAGTGGGAATAGGATTTCTAAGTTAAATCTAAGTCTGATGAACAGTTGTTGAATCTCCCAGATAATTAACTGATATTCAGGAGCCTTTGGATGGTGATGGTTTAAAAGCCTGATGTGAAGTTTTGTTCAGCAGATGTTGGTTTACTTTGAATAAATCTTCTTGATGATGTTCAGAGAACTGAATTTGATAAGTTTGAATATATTTTGGTTGATAAGGGTTGAGATTTATATCAGAATATACTTTGCCCTAACCTAAGCCTAAGACACCTCTCTTCTTGCCCAGTTGTATCTCAAGACTAAGACCAGGAGTGGTCTAGGTTTGCCTCTTATTTAGGCAGTTTCCAACAGTTTAGGCAGTTTCCAACAGTTTCCAATCAGCTCACGATAGGCTCATGCCACCTCAGTTCATTCTGATTCTAATCAGGTAACTGGTGATCAAGCTTGACCCAACATGGCTGCTATTAAAAATCCTTACACTCCTCATTTTTCATATGAGGAAACTGAGGTCCAAAGCGACTCTCCTCAAGTAGTAAGCCTCAGAAGTGGGCTATGAACTCAAGACTTTTGACTTCAGGGCCAAAGTTCTTTCAATAGATAGGTTCAATAGAGATGAGACAGATAGAAAGAAAAATCCAAAGAATATGTTCTTTGGACCATGAGCTCCTTGAGGGCAAATATCATGCAGGACACACTGTAAGGAAACCAACAATTTTGTTGCTGTCATGAAAGTAAAAGAAAAGGTTAATAGTCCTTTCTAGTTCCTTTCAGTTTTTCAGTATTGAACATTGGCAATTCAGAAATTATTTACCTGGATAACACATAAAGGGGATTGAAAAAAAATTGAAAGGAATTTTTTTCAAGAGTACACTGGGATCAAGGAATAGCAGTTGAGGTAGAAGCAATGCACCAGAATTCAAAAGGCAGATTAGACCTAAACCTAAGTTTCTGTTAGCTTTTGCTGATAGGTTGGATATATCTAGAGGCCTAAATTGGAGGGGGTTAGGGGGAGACCCTAAAAAGTAGCCTAAGACAATGGCTAAAGGAGCTAAGGTTCCTTTTTATGGAAAAGAGATCACATAAGCAATTGTAATTCAGTATTAAGACAAATAGAAGACATTGAAGGACCTGAAAAGAGTAACCTAGTAAAGAAGACACAATAAAAGGGAATGGAGCACAGTATAAGGATGCTGCCAAAAAAGTGACCTCAGCTCTGAGAGAGAAGGCTAGGAATAAGAAGTCAACAGTAGTCCTGAGGACAAAGACAGTTCAATAGGAAAATCATCCTAGAAACAGGAGTTGCCTTGGCTATGTATGCTCTCAGGCTATTCGTGTCCACTACATATTGTTCCCTCTACCACTAAAATGGCATGGTAATCTGCAAGAAAGGATATTCTTCTTTCCCTGCCATTTATTCTGCAGTTCTCTTTAGTTAAAACTTTTTTGTTTTGAACTAATATCTCTTCTGATTTATTTAGTAAAGTAACATTGACAGGGGCTTGTGAGTTACGATTTTGAGTAAAGGCTGACCCTGAATGGGCTTTAAACCTGAAGTACCTTTTAAGAGACTGTAAGATACCAAAAAATAATTTATAACCTCAAATGCTGTAAGAAGGGAGGTGATTAGGAGTTGTGGGGTGTAGTTGGGATCCCACTAGTAAGATGTGTAATGTCCTCTCCTCTCTCACAAAATGCCTAGCAGCTTTCTGTATACCATAGATGAAAAATAAATGTTTGTTGAATAAATAAATGAATATAGGCTTACTCAGCTTCCTTATTTATAAGAACAATTTTTCCTTTATCAATTAAATTCTCTGAGTAATTTGAAAATGAAATTGCTCTTTAAATTTCCAGATATCAAGTATTAATTATGGAACCTATTCTGTTCTTTTTTACACTAAAACTATAACCATCTTTCAAATCCTCAACAAGCATTATTAAGAATTTAGCATATTGTGCCAGGTAATGTGTTCTCTTAAATAAAGACTACATCCTAGTAACTTGTAGATTGTACTACTGTTGTGTCTGACTATGCTTAAAGACAACAAAAATTCAGTTAACATAGAATTCAGAGGCTTTCCTGATTATAAGGCCAAAGCCATCAAGTCCAACCCATACTGGATAAGGAATCTTTCTACAATCAATGGCCTCTTCAAGGAAGTCATCCAGACTTTGCTGGAGGTTTTTAGTTAGCATCTATACATTCTATTTCTGAATAGCTCTGACCCCTAAATTGAGCTTTTCAGCAATTGCACCCATTGCACTGTCAACTTAAAATCTGGAGACCCAAAGTTTGCTCAGTCCCATAAGAATTCATCCTGAGGGAGGTCTTGGATTTAGCCATTTCAGACTGAATAATAGACCTTAAAGTAACTGATAATCCCAGTTTAGGTGGGGCTAGCAGACCCAATCAAATGCTAAGTAAACTTTTAGTCTTAGAAGTTTCCCCCATTGTATCATTCTCTAGAAGACCCACATCTGGGCAGGGACCATCATTTTAATATCTATTGTAAGTAGCCCACTCCCAGATACCCCAGCCTCAGACTAAGTTTCTTTCCCTAGCTGGTCAGTTTAGGCTGAACCTCGAATTTCCATTGTAACCATTGTAATGTCAATCAATCATACTTCCAGGTCCTTAGTTCCCCAAATGGTATATAAGTTCCCCAAATTCTATTCTTTGGAGTATCATCTAGCTCCATGGCCTCCCAGGGATGGGTTCTCAGAGTCCCCAGGATGTAGGCCCTGTGTAGTGCTCGGTGCTGGGCTCTGTATAGCTGCCAATTATTGGACCTATCCTTCTCCCGATTAAAAGACTTGTTTTTTCTGACTACTTTAGTAGTTTTGTGTATTTTCCATATTAACAGCATCAGGTTCTTCCCTCTGAGGTCAAGCAAAATATGATTATTCTGGAAATTCCTGAGGACAGTGGAAATGTCCTGTATAATAAGTCTTCTGTTCTCTAAAGCAAATATCCCCATATTCTTCCAAGGATCCTTACAGGTTATAGTCCTGTAAGTCATACTTCCTCTATCCCTCTATCCCGAAAAAAGTTGGTCGCCTCAACTGGAAAAAAAGTACCTCAAATGTGGTCTGACCATAATTAAGTACAGTTACACTATTTCCCTCAATTTGGACACTTTGTTATTGTTGTTGCTCAATTGTTTCAATCCAACTCTTTGTGACCCCATTTGGGGTTTTCTTGGCAAAGACACTAGAGTGGCTTGTCATTTCTTTCTCCAGTCATTTTACAGATGGGGAACTGAGCCAAAAAGGATTCAGTGACTTGCCCAGGGTTATATAGCTAGTAAGAGCCTGAAGCTGGATTTGAATTTGCAAAAATGAGTCTTCCTGATTCTAGGCCTGACACTCTATCCACCGTGCCACTTAGATGCCCCAACTTGGGCACAATGCCTCATGTAATGCAACGTAAAGATCTGGCAGAACATCATATTATTAATTCGTACACAGATTGCTGGGCACTAAAGCTCTCAGATCTTTTTCAGACAAACTCCTAAGGAGAAATAATTGCTATATGGAGGAAAAATGGCAGTCAACTTCTTTTTTTTTTTAATACATATATATGCATTAATTGATGCTAATGTAAATAATGTAGGGACAATAAAATGGAGTGTGGTTTATAAAACTTATCTTGGGGAAAAAAAGAAGATTAAAGAAGGGATTGGGTTGCTAACAGTCAAAGGAGAGAAGGTAGAGCTATTCCATTCTTACTTTGCTTCTGTTTAATTTGTCAAGGAGAATTGATTTGGCCTGGAAAGGACAGAACAGAAATAGCTAATATGGAGCTGATTCTCTAGATAAAGTAAAAGATCATCAAATGAATTTTTAAAAAATATATAGATGTAGGGAGAAATTAGATGACTCAGTGAATAGAGCACCAGGCCTGGAGTTGGGAGAGTTGGGTTCAAATCTGACCTCAGGTGCTTCTTAGTGATGTGACCCTGGGCAAATCACTTAGCTCCATTTGCCTAGCCCTTGTCTCTCAGTTTTAGAGTTGTTACAAAGACAGAAAGTAAGTGGGTGGGGGGGAAGAGGAGGGGAAAGGAAGAGTGCTCCTAATTCCCTTGAATTCAAAATAGCTGGTCCAGATGAACTACTGTTTTTTTCAATTATTTAAGCAAGCTGCAGATGTGACTGCCAATCCATAGTGACTTCTGAATCATGAAGAATAAGAGAGGAACCACAAGACCAAAGAAGGGCAAGTCTTATTCTGATAGCTTTCAAGAGAAGAGAACAGACTTTGCAAACTGCAAGTCAGTGAACTGAAATATTGGCCTAGAAAAAAAATGAAAAAGTTGGTTAGTAAGTATCTTGAAAAGAAAGAGGGTACAAAGAGTTATCATAGGTTTGGCAAGAACTAATTATTCTAGGGTAATTTTCTTTTTTTTAAACATTCCCCTTGATATTATAGATATATTTTACCAATATTTTAGCCAATATGCTTAATTGTTTCATGCTTAACTTGTGGGAAAAAAGGAAAGGAGGAGAGTGGAATGCTAGAACATAGATAGTATCATTGGAGACATTCAGAATCATTTAAATTGTTGGACCCAAAGAGAAGTTATTAATTATTCATTCTCAACTTTGGAAGGCCAGTTGTTGTTCATTCCATTATAGTCCAAAAACTATCTTCCTTGGTAAAAAGTAAAAAGAAAAAAAGAAGCAAAAGGGAATTTGAGTATTACTAGCATCTCTTTATCAAGAGCTATTATGCAACTGCTTGAATATATGGGCTGATGGGGATATTATTGGGGATGTAGACACTAAACGATAACTCTAGTCCAACTATCAATAATATGGAATTAGGTCTTGATCAATGATACATGTAAAACCCAGTAGAATTGTGCGTTGGCTAAGGGTGGTTAGTGAGGTTTGGGGGAAAGGGAAAGAACATGAAATATGTAACTAGGAGAAAACATTCAAAATAAAAATTAAAAAAAAAACGGAGCTATTATGATCCCATACCTGTCAAATAGCAGTCCTATCTTTTCTTTGATACTCCTCGTGAACCTCCTAAACTGGGTTTGGAATCTAGTGAAGATATCCAGGTCTCTCAAAGAACTTCTTGACATAGTTCCAGCAAGTGTGGCTGCTATGACTAAAGAGATCTTTCATCAGGAAACGTTGGAGTCTTCACTTTACTATAGCTGACTGCTAGAGGCTACTATGATTTGTCTGACCCTACAGAGAGAAGGCCAGAAGATAATACTAGGGAGCAGGCCTAAAAGAGATGCTAATAATATCAGGGAAACTCTCCAGAGGAAACTAGGTGCCAGGACCAGTGGAGACTAGCAGAGCAATTGGCTATAGTCAAGGCAGTCCAGTGACATCACCAGAAGACCTCTGGGTGTGTGTGTGTGTGTGTGTGTGTGTGTGTGTGTGGCAGGGAGAAGTGTTATTGTAAATATCTGTAGTGGGAATTCTCCCTCCACACATAATCCTTTTGTGTGACCTTTTGATGCTTCCTTCTTGTCCATGCTTACTATCCTCCACACTGCTATGTATATTTGTGAGAAAGCATTCCCTAGGTTTACATGGGCAATATCCTGCTGCAAACCTTCCTACTTATTCCTTTCATTATAAAGCTTTTGATTTTAACTTTGTCCTTTGGCCGACTGTAGAAAAAGCAAACACATTAGTAGGTAGTTTATGAGGTACTACTTTGAGGAAATCTTTCCTCGCAGAGGACCTTGAATAGGGTCCTGGAATAGCTACTCTGGGAAAGAGAGAGCGGTGCCTCAGAAGGTATATTAATATTTTTGAATCATAAATTCAAAGTGAATGTATTGCAGTCTTGTAGCAACTGAGGCTTTTGTACCAAATTTAACATAAATTATTTATATTAATAATATATTTAGTGATATAATATTAACACAATATAATATAAATAATATAATGGTCAATATAATTATTTAACATAGCTAACATAAGTTAATTAACATAATTTTGTCAATTCCAGTCAGTGCTATAATAGAGTATTAGACTGTGTATGAAAAAACTAGATTCCTTTGTTTCACAGCAAAAATTTCTTGTAGTACTTTAATTTCAAATGCTTGTAAGAATTAAGTGTAGCTGATAATGTATCACACTTACTTTAAGTAAAGTTTCTGTGGCTTCATTGAATTTAAAGTAAAGAAGTTCCCGCAGTTCCATAATTGATGCTTGGTATTGTGCTATTTGTTCATTTGTCAACTCATGTGGTGGAGTATCAAACAGAACTGATTCCAGTTTCTCAATTAACTAAAATGTAAACATATTTCTACATTAATCTCCTGACAAAGGAGGAAAAGGGGAAGTGGAAGAGAATGAATATTCCACATTTTATGTTGAGAAATAATATATCCTTCCTATATTCACATAACATATGCACATTTTTTAAATAATTCAAGACAGGGAAAAATGGAAGATTTTTCTTGAAGTTAAGGAGTTCAGGTACCGTCCCTGAGCATCAATGCCCCAACAATTTTCCAACTGATGACATTCCTAAACTCAGGCCCATAAATTCATTAAAGGAGTTAGGAATCCCTTATCTACTTGTCATTCCTCTCCTTCAGGAGCTCCTGCTCTAATCTTGTTTCTCTCTTTTTTTCTTCCTTGTTCCTACTTTTGTTGCTCCCACTATCCCTCTATTTCACTGGTGTGACCACGGCTAGTCTATTTCTGATGCTTTTGCTCCTCATACTTTTACAAAAGGCAAAAGTCACATGGAAGGTCAGAAGGATAATGGCACTGAGGAGAGAAATAGGGAGGCTACTGAGAGGGTTACAAAGAATGAGTCAAAAAGAATCAAGCTGGTTATGGTCAAAATATAAGGTCCTTGAGAGTAGGGTCAGTGTTGGAATCTGAACAGGGAGCACCACTAACACACCTATGATACCTTTTAGAGATGATGGTGACAGTGACATGCTTAGAATGGTCTAACCTTAATGCAACAATAATTTGCATTATAATTTTTTTAGGGAGAAAAAAAAAACACTGCTTCCTGTTATCTGGCAATGGAAAGTAACTTGATTTTTAAATAAAATAATTCAGTTACATGGAAGCAATGCTGTAAATGTCGTGTGCTTGTCTGTGTTATTCATGTTAGCCCCTAACCAAAATTTTAAGTATCTCTGAACTGAAATGCATTGGCAAGATTGTGAAAGTTCTAAAAAGACCCCATCCATAATGAACTAACCATATGTTATGGGGCTAATGATTAGTAAAGAACAATGTACATGTGTAACTTTATATTCCATATCCTGACTGAATATTTAGAATTTAGATCATATTTCAAAATTTACCTCTAGCACTAGTTTACTCTGTTTCATCACAGAATCAATATCTTCATTTTGCTTTTCTTTCCATAAACTAATGAAAGTATTTATCTCTGGGGCTATAGAAGGATCAGGACTTCCATCGCACTTGATATAATGAAACCACTGCAAAACAAAAACAAAACAAACAAAAAACTAGTTAAGTTCTTCACTGACAAAACTTCAACCAAAATTTAAAACATTTTAAGACAAGCTCTATGAAATTCTGGTTGTTGACCAATGCAAAAATATGTACATTTAATCTGCAACTACCAAAGCTTTCATGATTCAATATCAAGGATCAACTGAAATCAAGTATGCAAAGCATTATAAAACTTAAAATATTTTAAACATTATTAAACAAAAGCAACCTTGTTTATCCAGTTCCTACTGTTTGGATCTTTGGGTTCAACCAGCTAGCACCCAGGAAAGTCTCCATCATGCACTGTGCTTGATGTGGAATCCTACATATCCAAAAAATGTCTCATTCATTGGCTTACAATGTGAGACAGCTCCTGTAGTATCTGACCTTGCCAGCTCCTCTCGGAGAAGTCCTTCCTGGTTACATGAATGCTTTTCAGGACTTTCCTTCTGTGCCGGTGAAAGTAGATTTATAATAATTGACATCCATCACCTTAAGGTTTTATAAGATGGTTCACTTGAGCCTCACACTAATCTTATGAAAGTTACTATAGCTATTATTATCCCCATTTTAGAAAGGAAGAAACTGAAGTTCAAACCAACAAGTTAACATGCATGTATTAAGTGTCTAATATTGACCAGCACTGTGCTAAGTGATAGAGATGCAGAGAAAGAGAAAAACACATACACAGTTCCAAATGTCAAGGGAACTCATAGTCTTCCTTGGGGAAGAGGCAATATATAAACAACTATGTACAAACAAGATAAATGTAGAAAAAAATGGACATCATTTCAGAGGGAAGGTGCTAAAAGTAAGCAGGAAGAAAAGCCTTTTTGCAGAAAGTGAGTCTTTTGCTTAGTTTTTAAGGATATTGGGAAAGCCAAGAGTACAGAACAAGTTCTATACATGAAGGTCAGCCAATGAAAATGCTTACCACCCCCCTGAGGTGGCCACACCAGGGATTCTATGACTTGTCCATGGGTACACAGCTAAGTATCAGAGTTAGGATATGAACGTGGGTCTTCCCAATACCAGGTCTAGTATTTGATTCATTAAAACAAACTATGGTACTTTATTTCTTTTCTCTTTTATTTTCTTTAAAATGCAATTTTATTTTATTTTCAATTTCAGATTTTCTCCCTCCCTCCTACTCCTTTTCCTCCATTTCAGAAGACAAGAAAAACAAAATTCGTTATAAATATATTCATGTTACAAAACTAATTCCCCCATAAGCCATATCTTTAAAAAAGGAGAGAAAAAGAATAGAAAACATGTTTTAATAAGTCTAGGCATTCTCTATTGGAAGATGGAAAGCATGTTTCAAAATGTTGTTTAGTCATTTCAGTCCTCTGATTCTTTGTGACCCCTTAATGGGATTTTCTTGGCATAGATACTGAAGAGATTTTCCATTTACTTCTCCAGCTCATTTTGCAGAGGAGGAAACTGAGGCAAATTGGCTTAAGTGACTTGTCAAGGGTCACATAGAGTAAGCATCTGAGGCTAGATTTAAACTCAAATCTTCCTGACTCCAGGCCTACTACTCTATCTATTGTGTCACTTAGCTGTCCTTTTCATCATGTGTCCTTTGGAATTGTGTTGACACAGTCATGTGTTGATTATCTTTACAATATTTCTATTGTATAAATTGTTCTCCTGGTTCTGTTCACTTCACTTTGCATCAATTCATACAAGTCTTCCCAGGTTTTTCCTGAAACTGTCACCTTCATCATTCCTTATAGCATGCCCAAAGGGCTTTAAAAGACTGTCTGCCCTTTGATCCAGTCATACCACTGCTGGGTTTGTACCCCAAAGAGATAATAAGGAAAAAGACTTGTACAAAAATATTTATAGCCACACTCTTTGTGGTAGCAAAAAACTGGAAAATGAAGGGGTGTCCTTCAATTGGGGAATAGCTGAACAAATTGTGGTATCTGTTGGTGATGGAATACTATTGTGCTCAAAGGAATAATGAACTGGAGGAATTCCATGTGAACTGGAAAGACTCCAGGAATTGATGCAGAGTGAAAGGAGAGGCCCAGGAGAACATTGTACACAGAGACTGATACACTGTGGTAAAATTGAATGTAACAGACTTCTCTATTAGCAGCAATGCAATGATCCAAGACATTTCTGAGGGACTTATGAGAAAGAATGCTACCCACATCCAGAGAAAGAACTGTGAGAGTAGAGACACAGAAGAAAAACAATTGCTTGACCACATGGGTTGAGGGGGATATGATTGGGGATGTAGACTTTAAACGAACACCCTAGTGCAAATATTAATAATATGGAAAAAGGTCTTGATCAATGGCACATGTAAAACCCAGTGGAATTGTACATTGGCTACGGGAGGACATAAATCATGTAACCATGGAAAAATTCTCTTAATCAATTAAATAAAATTTAAAAAATAAAATAAAATAAATCATTCCTTATAGCACAATAATATTCCATCACAGCCATATACCACAGCTTGTGTAGCCATTCTCCAATTGATGAGTATTCCCTCAATATCCAATTTTTTGCCACCATAAAAAGAGCTACTAAAAATATTTCTGTACATTTCCTCTTTCTTTGATCTTTTTGGGGAATAGTCCTACTAGGGGTATGCTTGGGTTAAAGGTTATTAGCAGCTTTTTACATGTGGCTTCAAATCACTTTCTAGAATGATTGGACCAGTTCACACACTCCATTGATGGTATATCCATCAGTGTTAATTTTTTTCCCAGAATTTTTTCACAATTTTATTAAAATAGAAAACTTCAGAGTAGCTAGGCCTTACTTGAAGTCACTGCTCATATAAAAATCAAGTTTTATATTCTTTTCCTGCTCCCTGACTTTTTCCAATTCCAATACCATGGAAAATGCATTGGATCTAAAGCCAAAAGTCTTAGCCACTTACTAATGCTGTGACTGTAGTCAAGTCATTTAACTTCTCTAAGTCTCAATTTCTTCATCTATAAAGTGTAGACCATAATGTCTGTTCTATCCTATCTCATTGAGTCGTTATAAAGAAAGCATTTTGCCAATTGGAAATCACTCTATAAATATGAAATGGTTGTTATTATGACCCATGAAATCACTCAGTTTATACAATCCTGGCCTCCCCAGAATTACCAAAAATTCATCAAATGCCCACTAAGTTGTGAGTCAATCAGTCAACAAGTATTTATGTGCCACGCAGTGCAAAAAATAAGGCCCCTGGCCTCAAGGAGCTCCTAGTCTATTTGGGGAGAGAAGCTCTACACAGCTATATGTCTGTGGTAGTCAGCATAAGGGGTAGGTCATCCTAGAAAGAAAGCACTAGCGATGGGGAAGAATCCGAGTTGTGTCTCTTGTAACCTGGGAAGGGAACTTTAGAGTCATTGGTACTCACAAGGGACAATAACTTGAATTTATATAGAATGGTGTAGTAGATGGGTAGCAAGCTGTGAAGACCTGAGTCTAAGTACTATCTCTGCTTTGTGTTGGCTGTGTGTCACTTAATCTCTCAGTTCTCTGGACAATTTGATAAATTAAATTACAGATAAGATGCTGACCAGCACTGGAAGAGGGAGGTCCTACTGAAATCACAAATCTGGTTCCCATCCCTCTAAAGAGGAAAATAGTAACTTCAAGGCAACCCTTAAAGTCAGAAGTCTAAGTTTTAATCCCATTTTACAGGTGGACATGCCCAAAGCCAATAATTAGTAAGAGAAGGATCATGTTAATTAATTTTAGGTCCTTTTGAGTTTTTCCATAGTATATTACCTCCTTAACACCAGCCTGAACACATCATTTGTCTTTCAAATATTGTTATAAATTAAAATTTTAAGTGTTTTATAAAAGTAATCTTACCTAGGGGGCAGCTAGATGGCTCCATAGATAGAGAGCCAGCCTAGAGACCAGAGGACCCAGGTTTAAATCTGATCTCAGACACTTCCTAGCTGTGTGATCCTGGGCAAGTCACTTAAGCCCAATTGCCTAGCCCTTAACAGGCTTCTGACTTGGAATCATTACTTATTATTAGTAATAAGAGAGAAGGTAAAGTTAGTTGGTTGTGTTTTTTTTTTTAAAGAAAACTTACCTTAGAAAGGTTTCTAACCTCTTTTTTCCATTTCTCTGCGTTAATAAAACATTTCTCTAATAAAAAAAGTTCCTCAAATTCTTCAGTTCTCCGAAGTTGATCCTGTGAGCATAGGAGCAATAGTGAGAATTGCTCAACTTAACTTTTACTTTCTATTTAATCATCAATAGCACCAAATTGAACTTCCTTGTACAGTTTCAGATAACCAAACTAAAATGAGCACAAATACAATTTAAATATATAGGCGTTATCACTTTCTTGGCGATACTCTCCCTTCCACATACTTGGCAACTCTTCCTTCCCCTTCTGCTGGGCCCTGTGAAAACCCTGTCCTTATCAAGCAATCTCCAAGAGTTGATGAAGGGATCTCCCTATGTACCCTTAGATCCTGACATTCAGCTAGACCCCAAGGATAAAAGACCAAAGGACAAAGTCCCTCCCTTTAAGGAGCTTATATATTCGAGCAAGGAAATAAACATTTTTTAATTATTTGCGATTTGCCAGATGCTATGCTAAGCCCTGGGGATGCATGAAGTAAAAAGACAATCCCTGTTCTCAAGGAGTTCGCCATCCGACCAGGGAGAAAAGCCCATAATGGGTACAAACGAGCTATCACTGGGTAAAGAGGAAGTGGAGAGGAGCGGATGGGAAAGGCTTCCTACAGAAGATGAAGCTTTAGTTGGAATTGAAAGGAAGCCAGAGAAGTGAGTGGACAGAGAGGAAGGAGAGTGCTCCAGGCAGTCAGGCAGAGAGAAAATGCTCAGAACTCTGAGGGTGATCCACAGTATCCAAGTCTCCTGAGAGCTCAAGAAGGAAGATGGAGAAAAGGCAGCTGGAGCTGGTCAGTAAGAGATCACTGGCTGGGAAGGGACTGAATCTGGGATTTCACTGGTATAAGGAACTCTGGGGGAAAATGCTTTACCAAGGCAGGGAGGATACTCTTTTTTTCTGTTAAGTCTGATGTCATTCTATACCAGACTGTGACTGTGTGATCAACATCCTTTGTACCTTTCAGAAAAGTGAGGTTCTTCTGATGGATGCCATCTCCCTGCTCTTACTTTCATGTAAGATACTCTTCTTAAGGACTTCAATTATGGGAATGAACAAATTTTACCTCTTCTTCCTGTATTCAATACTAGTGTATTTCTTTTACCTTACCTATCTTTCCCCTCTTAAATCCTCAGAACAAAAACAACTGGGGACAACTAGATAGCTCAGTTGATTGAGAGCCAGGCCTAGAGAAAATAGGTCCTGGGTTCAAATCTAGCCTCAGACACTTCTAGCTGTGTGACCCTGGGCAAGCCATTTAACTCCCCACTGCCTCACCTTTACCCTTTCTTCTGCCTTGGAACCAATACACAGTATTAATTCCCAGATGGAAGGTAAGAGTTTAAAAAAGAAAATAACAGAACCAATCTACTCTATGACCTCTGTTTCTCTTATTTAAGTCCCTCAATAATCCCTCAAAGACATTAAGGATCTGAAGTGATATTTGTTTCTTCTCTTCCTATTAGAATGTTAGCACTACACTATCATATAGGTTAGCCCCTTCCAAATGCTCATATAAATTTACCTTTCTAGATTTCTCTGGGTACTTGTATTTGAATTTTGAAGTTCCTTCTCAGGGTTCTGGTCTTTTCATCAGAAATGCTTGGAAGACCTTTATTCCATTAAAAACTCATTTTCCCCCCATTAGGATTCTATTCCTCTTTGTAGGGTAAGTTATTCTCAGTTGCAAGCTTCTATCTTTTTGCTTTTTAGAATATTATATTTTAAGATCTCCTCATCTTAATAATAGAAGCTGCCAGGTCTTATGTAATGTTTAGAGTGGATACTTTGTTGTTTAAACTCCTTATATTTGAAGTATTTTTTCCTTTGATATGGGAGTTTTGGATTTGAGCTATGGCTTTCCTGAGACTTTTCCTTTCAGAATTTCTTTTTTTTTTCTGTTTTCACTTTGTTCTCTGGATCTAATAGACCTGGGCAGTTTTCATTTATGATGTTTTAAAATATAGTGTCCAGCCCTTATGTTTTTAACCATGATATTCAGGTAATCCAGGGATTCTTAAATGATGCTAAAGCGATTCTTAAAAGTTGTCTTTTCTTGACCCATTTTAAAAATATCAGATGTCTTAATTTTTCTCCTATTTTTTCAATCTTTTAATTTTTTTCCCCTAACATTTCTTGCTGTCTAATGGACTCATTGGTTTCTGTTTGGTTTATTCTACTTTTCATGGAATCCATTACATGGGTGTGGTTTACCACATTCTCTTCTAAGCTGTTTCTTCCAGTTCTTTCCTCCATAGATTTGATTTGATTTTTAAAGTTTGCTTTACTTCTAGTTATCCCTATAGTCTTGATAGAAAATCCATTTTTCCTTTGAGTCTCTCCTTGCAGCTATTACAGAGCTACTTTCTCCTTCTTTTGGAGGACCCCTATATCAGGAATAATTTTTTATACTGATCAGTTTTATTTTTTATTTAGTCATCTCTCCACCTTTGGTTTCTAAATTTAGGTCCTTGGGCAAGGATGAGATTCAAATGCCTGCTACACTTTTGGGTAGTATGGTCAGCCTTACTTGGTCTCACCCTGGATCCCCTGGGTTCTTCCTATCCTAACCATTATCTTTCAGGGTTAGATCACACCAGATCTTTTAAGTTCAGAGTGCTAGAACTTCAGGTAACTCTTGACAGTTCAAGACAGTGCCAGAAACCTCAGAGTCTGGCTACTGGGGCTTTCTTCACATGAGTTTTACCATGCTGTGCCACAGCTCCTCCCCAGGGATTTCAGTGTCTGTGCTTAGGGCCTTCTGTCCTTTTTGGGATTTTGCAACCTTACTAGGGCTTTATCTTCCTCTCTTGCTTGCTACCTTCAGACACAAAGACCTGCAGGATACATGTGTTTCTGACCCATCTCTAATTACAATGAAGGTCTATCAATTTGTTGGGCTGTACTGGCTTGACATTTATTTGTTGTTAGACTTCTACATTGGTTTTGTGCAGTTATGGAGTAGAAACAATCACTATAGTTTCGCAATGGATTTTTAAAATCATTATTCAGTCTGATGAAAATGTCATATTTTTGCTAACATAGTAAAGTGAGAACTAGGTGATCTGCCCCCATTCAGTCAGACATCCTGATGATTCCTGACTGCTGCTTCTCAATCCTCTTCCCATGTTCACAGGAATTTCTTACCCCTGTGTGTGCATATACTCCAAGACTATCATGTGCCCTCCTCTCTGTTCCCACTCTCTCGTACCATGTCCTAAGCTCCCAAGGAGTCCACTATCAACTATCCTCTCCTTGCTGATGACTCCCAAATCTACGTAGATCATCCTGATGCTTTTATGGAACTGTTGTCCCACATCATACATTTCCTGTTAGATATTTCCAACTCTGTTCCATAGATGCCTCCAATTCAACATATCCTCCACAGCAGAACTCCCAGATCCCTGCTTCCCCAGTCCCCCATTTCTGACCAGGATAGCAGTCCCTGAGGCTCCTTACTTAGGACTCATCCTGAACTCCTTCTCCCCTGCCACATGCAGCCAGCTGGACCAACTTGTGGATTCCACCACCCCAATGCTGCCTCTTGCCAAGCCTCCAACTTGGGCTTTCTGACTTCAATCTCAATCCTTTTATATCTTGTCTTTGCCCATTACCATGGGAGCTCTTTCAGTTAGTATTCATATTCCCCATGCTTAGCACAGTGTCTGCATTAGAGTGAGTGTTTAATAAAAGCTTGTGCATTCCTCTATTGACTTCCTTCCTTCCAACTCTAACACAGAAGGGCAAGGGGTAGGCAAATGGGGTTGAGTGACTTGGGGTCACACAGTTAGAAAGTGTCTTCAGCTAGATTTAAACCCAAGACTTTCCATCTCTAGGCCTGGCTCTCAGGCCACTGAATCACTTCATTGCCCTACCACTCAAACTTTTAAAAATGGAACTGGCTCTCTTATGAATTTCTTGACCCAGAAATGTTCAAGCAGAGACAAACTGACCCACAGACAGTGAGTCTTTTCAAATCAATTAAATAATAAGAATCACAGACTGAAAGTTTGAAAGGACCTCACTGGCCCTCTAGTCCAAGCACAAAGGAGGAAATCAACACCTACATGATTTACCTAAGCAGCAGGAGCAGGATTTGAACACAGACACATCCTCTGCCTTCACAGCCAGAGCTCCTTCTACTTGTTCCCCTCCACATAATTCAAATAAACTCAAGTGCCTACTTTGTGTAAGGCACTCCTGATGTCAAGACAAAAGGGAAAAACAGTGGCTGCCCTCCCAGACCTCCCAGCATTCTGTACCAGGAGGCTACAGCACATACACAAGGAGGCACGGTATTTCTGTACATAACGGTGCCCTTAGAGAAGAGAAAGCTAGACTGGGTGACCTGTTGGCTCCTTCCAACTCCTCCCCAGTTCTAGGATTCTGGTATTCTTCTTCTATGCTATCTCTTAAATTCCTACAAAGTTGTGAACTAACCTTTTCTAACAACGCCTCCCACTTGCGCCTTTCAACCTGTTGTCTTTCAAGTTTCTCTGCTGCTTCCCGTTCAGCTTTCAAACGGGCTTCCTCTGAAGAAGAAAAAAGTAAGTGTTTATCAGGAATGCAGTCACTGATTTTAAAGGATACTTAAAGTTACCTGAGCTAGTTTTTATTTACAAAGACTTAAGGGACATTTTATTTATTTTCTTTTAATAATTTTTTTTACCACAACAATTTCCACATAAGTTTTTTGAAATTATATCATCCAAACTGTCTCCCTCCCTCTCTCCTTTCCCCCTTCCAGAGCTGGCAAAACAGTTCAATCTGGGTTATACAAGTATTCCAACATATTTGGGGGGCATTTTAAAGGACAATCTCTGCCTTTACTAAATGGCAGAAATGAGCCTTGCTAGTCTTAACAATGCCTTATTTCTAAGTTCATAAAAGTTACAACCCTTCCATCAGAAAGAGAAGAGAGATAGGGGGGTGAAAAGGAGAAACAGGAAAAAGGGAGAGAGAAAGAAAGAGTAATTGCTTTGGGGAGAAATGTTGCTGAATGATAGAGGGAATGGAATTTACTTTATCATAAAGATGAACTAAAAAGTTTAAGATACTCCAGTCTTGAAAAAAATGAAGCTTGAGTTGGAATATGATCTCTAACACTATATAATATGAGTAATATCAATACAAAGCTTGAAGAGGTAATTACAACAAACAAAATATCCTAGTAAAAAACTAATAAAAATAAAGCATTCTTACCTTTAGAGATTGTACATGGAGAAAATATAAATATGTTCAGGAAGGGCTTAAAGAAATGGGTGATTGATATATTCATAATGTACTGTTTAGAAGGAAATGGGATCTTCATTGTATATCTCTAATATCTTTCCTTGCTATAGATATCAGATAAAAATGTCAAGTTGGATGCATTATGGGTTTTAATATATTTCTTATATTCAATTTTCTAATAAGCAGATATGACACTATTTTCCATTTTATAATGAAAACACAAAGAAGTTTATGCCAGATTACATTAAAAAGTCAATATAGGAATTTAGATTAAAATTCTGAGTTCATGACTTTGTTGACTATGTTCCAATAACTAGATTCCTCTAAATAGCTGCTTTTTAAAAAGCCACATCAATAGTCACTACTTTTTAAGTGCTTAAAATTACCACAAATAGTTTAACTCCTAGAGGCTTTATAGCATTTTCAAAAGAATCTAAGTTTTTGCTAAAGACTCAACAACAACAAAAAAATTTTAAGTGCCAGAACCTTTTTTGGTTAGAAAACTATATATGACCAAAAAATTGTTGTTCAGTAGTTTCAGTCTTGGCTGACTCTTGGTGCCCCATTTGTGTAAAAATACTGAAGAGGTGTGACATTTCCTTCTCTAGCTCATCTTACAAATGAGGAAACTGAGGCAGGCTGGGTAAGTGACTTGTCCAGGGTCACAAGCTAGTGTCTGAGGCCAAACTTGAAGTTGGGAAGAGGAATCTCCCTGATTCCAGACCTGGTACTCTTATCAACTAAGACACCTAGCTGCCAACCAGAAAATTACCTTAAGGTTTAAAACATCAATGTAACAAATTTTAGTGAGCATTTTACTTCCTGAATTAATTTTAATTTTTCAACTATACTTTCAGCATTTCAGTTAATTGCTGTCTCCTCCCACAAGATATATACTATAAGAGGACAAAACTTATGTCACGGTTACCTTTATATCTAGTATGCATTTATTATATATTTGTAGATATATAATATAGGTATATGTGTGTATCTAGTATATATTATATGTATTTTAATAGATAATATATGTATATATATATGTTTATATCTAGAATATATTTATATATTTATAGATATACATATGTTTATATCTAGTATATATCTGTACCTAGCACAGGGCCTGGGTACATGGCAGGCGCTTCAAAAATACTCATTGGTTGATTGTGTATTTAAGCCCTTATCATATATATTATCATAAAGTTAAACAATAAAGCAATTTGTTCAACTCCTAGAAATCCAGGCTCTATCCGCCATTTTACAACAACATTAATTCTATGTATTGTACCTTCTTCCTTCAGTCTTCTTTCTTCCTCTTCTTGTTGCAGTTTCAGTCGTTCACTTTTGGTGAGTTTCTTTTTCTTCTCACCCTCTTTCTTACCCTTAACAATGGTTTCAATACATAAAAAGACTGTTACCACATGTGTAAACTGATGGTATCATTTCCAAAAAATAGTTTATCTGAAATATATATTTGCTTTCAAGAACTGCTGTCAGAAACAGTGTGAACTAAGCATTTTATGTATCAGTAAATCTATTCTGTAATATGTTGGCATCTATCTTGCTAAGTACTTTGTGGCTAATAATAATAGCAAAATTCACTTTTATTTGGTGCTTTATGATTAACAACTTTCCTCATAACCACTGTGAGTTAAGTAGTTCATCATTATTAATCATATTTCATTGATTATTGAAGGATAACAGATTTAGAGTTAGAAGAAAACCTTGAAGTCATCTAGTTAAAACCCTTCATTTTACATAGTAAAGAAAATGAGGCCTAAAAGGTCAAATGAGGCCAAACTGAAGTCCTGGATATATTTTGAATTGCTCATGACCATGACAATGGAAAGGGTTAGAGTTAGAGTTTAAACTCAAGTCTTCAAACTTTACTCTACCATGAGTCAACATGTATTCGAACTTCAGTTATTTAATTGAGTATCCATTGTTTTAAAGTCGTAATAAAGCTGCAGGGTCTTTAGGAGAGTGAGAATGGCTTCTATCAAGACAGTGACTTCATTGATCTCCTTGGTTGATCTCAAATCTGGTTGATGAGGGTACTACCCTATGAAGGCAGAGGCTTATAAGAGAAGAGTGGTTAGCTCTACACCTTAGCCCCACCTAGAAACTAAAGAGCCAAAAAAAAGGGAAAAAAAAGAAAGAAAACAAGGGGAAGGGGAGTAAGGGCAAGTCATGCAATTAGAATTACAGTGGTGAAAAGAGACTGGAGAAAATTCCTTTCCTCTTTCTCTTTTTGACCTCTCCCTCCCAACAATTCCAAGATGTCCATCCTGGTTGGAAAGCTTTAAGAAATACATTCTTCTGTACTCCATTTCCCATTTAGTGCAGTGACACCACAGGTAGGAGAGTAGCAGATTTGGATGGTAAAGAGCCCAAGTCAGAAACTTAAGAAATCAGGAATTCTGGAACAGCTGGGTGGCTCAGTAGATTGAGAGCCAGGCTGACAGACAGGAGGTTCTGGGTTCAAATCTGGCCTCAGACACTTCCTGGCTGGCTGACACTGGGAAAGTTACTTAACCTCCATTGCCTCATCCTTACTGCTCTTCTATCTTGGAACAAATATACAGTATTGATTCTAAGATGGAAGGTAAAGGTTTACAAACAAAAAAAAAGGAAATCATGGATTCTTTCTTCCCCCATTTTTAAAGAAATTAGGAGCCAGGAAATCTTTCCCTTGATAGGTTAGCTGAGAATCTCTTTTATAGTGTTGTAATTAGAAGCCACTGCAACTTCATGGGTGATAGGTTAAGCCTTTTGGAGAGCGAATGTGAGAATGTATAATATCCTGCCAGTATTATTGTTGTTAATCTGAGTGCCAGGATTCTGAATGCATCCTAAATTTTAGAAATACTTCAGCAGGATCCCTGGAATGCTACAATATACCATGAATCAAAATTACCTTAGGCAAATGTTATCTGCTTGATTTGATATATTTTACTTTAAAATTCCCAAAGCAGTAAGTGTATATTTTAAGCCTGTTTGATAATTGCTCACTTTCAAACAAATTTGTGTATGAGAGTATGTAAGAAAAATGGATAGACAGAAATAGAGATATATTGGATAATTGGTAATTAACCAAGTAGTACTATTTATTGCCAAATCAAGAGAATTTTCATTTGTTTTTCCTTTTCTTTAGCGAGAAAATTCATTTAACAATTCCTTTGATATTTCAATAGATCTGTGATCATAGTAACGTGAGTATTTTCTCCAGTGATGCAGATCACAATTCAGTTGTGTGTAAATGGAATTAATATCTGCCGATTCATAGTCAAAACTCTACTCATCCTAGGCATAGAAATGATGTCATCCTCACCTCACTTAATGGGGAGGGGGGATGAGTTACCCGCAGGTGACAATAAGTAACAAATCAAGAACAAGGGACTGCCCTTTAGGCAGTCCAAATCAATGTAGAGACTGCCATTTGTCCACTTGAATTAGAGGTGGACCCACGGGAAGTGATGAAAGACACTTTCTCTTTAAGTATGTTGGTTACTTCCTGTGGAGGCAGTTCCCGCCTTGAACTTGGTGCTGAAAGAGCTCCTGAGACCACAGGCCGCTTACACTCTGTATTGTCATGTGGGTAAGTTAGGCTGACTTCCTTGGCCTACCTAGGCCGCTTCCAAACTCTGCCTTAAGTAGGCACTAGCCTATCTGGTTGCTAGGCCTTGAGGCTTGCAGCCTAATTTATTTAGCCTTTTAACCTTCTCTCTCATCCAGGCCTTGGAAGGTCTGGACTAGCCTCTCCCTTTCTCTTTATTCCCATACCTTTACCTTCCTAATTGTAAATAAACTGCCTTAAACGATGCTGACTTGGGTCTGATTTAATTATGGAATCAACCTGAATTGTTGATTCCTGGTGGCCACACTTTAAATACATATCTATAAAATACCTAAATTTCCCTCTTACAGTTGTAAGGTCTCCATATTTAATATGATATGCACAAAAGAGGTCAAATTTGAACTGGAGCATGTCATTGTAGGAATGATTTGCCACCATTATCCTAAGTCCACATAAACTCACATAAATGAGTAGTGTCATTGTATTGCTAACATTGAAGTGTTAGATGTTTATTCTCAAAGTTAAAAAAAAAAAGCTTTGTCTATACATGTTAAAAACACCATAATATCTGTGATGAATCTCAATGCCATTCATATTCATAAAAACAATACAATAAACTTATTTCCTCCCAAATTGTAACTTTTAAAATACTGAAATAGCTCAAGAATAGGTAAGTTCAACAATTAAATTTAAATTTTATTTCCTTCAAATTCTGTCTTTTAAGATTTTAAAGGTAAAATAGTATCTCGTTATAATGTATAAATGCATAACCATTTTGAAGGGAAAACATCCACTGGAACAGTTAAAATTATTAAAAGCAATGACAATGTAAGCAGTAGAAGAAAAATAAAAGCTCACATCTATAAAATATAATACACTATATTTGTCACTGGGTTTCACAAGTATTTATTACCAATGAAAGAGACCACTGAAAGACCACTGTGTTTGCTTTTTATTAGTAGCTGAAGACTTCTACAATAAATTTATTAAAGAAGCTAAAAATTCCCTATATTTCATTGCTAATAGATGAAGCAACAGATATAGTTGAAGATTCCCATTTGATTAAATATGTATATGTTAAAATTAATGTTAGGGAAGAACTGCCATTTAAAAAAAATTCATTAATGGTAATGCCACGTCAAGAGAAATGTTCAAAATAATTGTCAGATTTTTTTCAAAAGAGTGATGTAATGTGGGAAAATTTTATTTTTCATTGAATATTGAATATATTCAATTCAAAAACTGAACTTTGCATTGATGGAGCTCCCTTGATATATAAATGAAGTATATAGATCTACAAGCACTACATGGTTCAGAGGGGAAAAGAAATCCGTAGGCCAACTGATTGACAAGCATCAAATAGATCACAAAAATCAAATAGATTATACTTTAACTGAAGAAAAACTTATTGTTGATGTAGAAGTTATCCCTGAATAAATTACCTGTATTCAGTTAGACAATGCATTTGTCAGAGCAATGATTGGAATTAATATTTTTTTAAAAGATGGAATAATAATTAGAAAAAGGTATAGTGTAAAAATTGAAATGACCCACTCCTAAACTATCTAAAAAGTATTTTGATCAGTGACCATTTGATGGCCTTACCAAATGGACAAGCACCCAAAGGATTACAGGATTGAGAAAACATGAAGAAAGAGGATGGAATGACAAGGTCAGAGAAGTTGGTATTGGCAGAACAGTTTGGTTGAAACATATTACATGAAGGAAAATAACATAAAATGAGGCTAGAAAGGTATAAAGAGCCTGTATATTTGTAAATGCAAAGCAAAGGTGGTTACATTTTATCTAAGAGACAATGGGAAGGAGGCAGCTGGGTAGCTCAGTGGAGTGAGAGTCAGGCCTAGAGAAAGGAGGTCCTAGGTTCAAACCCGGCCTCAGCCACTTCCCAGCTGTGTGACCCTGGGCAAGTCACTTGACCCCCATTGCCCACCCTTACCACTCTTCCACCTATGAGACAATACACTGAAGTACAAGGGTTTAAAAACAAACAAACAAAAAAACAAAACAAACCAAAAAAAGAGACAATGGGAAAACTACTGAATCCCCCTCTTTTTGATCAGGGGAATGTCATGGTCATATCTGTGCATTAGGAATATCATTTTAGCATAAGTGTGGAGAGGTGAGTAGGTTTTAATAAATGATCACCAAAGAAATATGCAGACATGATATAAATGATTTATGAGCAAACTATATAATTAGAAAAGATATTATGTTTGGAGAACAGTAAGTAGGCCAGTTTGGCCAAAACAGAGTGGGTGAAGGGAAGTAATGTGTAATAAGCCTAGGAAAAAAATAAGTTAAAACCCAATTATGAAAAGCTTTAAATGCCAAACTTGTGGAGGGTGAATTGGAAAAGAGAAGATTAGAGTCTGGGAGACCAATTAGGATGTTATTGTAATAGTACAGGCTTCTGATTGGTGAATTCCTCCCAGAATTTCCATTTTGAGGAAAGGCCCAGATCATCCATCCATCAGTCCTTTATTCTAAATGCATAAACATTAAATTCTCCTTACAATATCCCCTACCTATGCCCACTTTTCGCCTCCTCTTTACGGGTTATTTTGTATCCTATTATAATATACCATCTTGATAGCAGGGACTCTCTTACTACAGAGCCTAGTGAAAAGAAATACATAATAAAATGCTTGTTGGTTTGATTTGAAAAAGGATAGGGACCCTGTAAGAGGAAGGAAGATATAAATATATGAGATGTTGTAGTAATAAAATTGACAAAACATGGCAAACTATTGAATATGGGGAGATAGATAAGCAATGAAGAATCAAAGATGACTCCTAGGTTTTGAACCAAAGTGACTGAAAAGACAGTGATATCCACCACAGAAAGAAAGAAATTAAGAATGATAGATTGGGGGCAGCTGGGTAGCTCAGTGGAGTGAGAGTCAGGCCTAGAGACAGGAGGTCCTAGGTTCAAACCCGGCCTCAGCCACTTCCTAGCTGTGTGACCCTGGGCAAGTCACTTGACCCCCATTGCCCACCCTTACCAATCTTCCACCTATGAGACAATGCACCGAAGTACAAGGGTTTAAAAAAAAAAAAAAAGAATGATAGATTGTTGAAGACAAAATAATGAGCTCTGTTTGAATATGTTGAATTGGAGTTACCTATAGGACATTCATATGAACATGTGCAGCAAACATTTAGAGATACTGACGCTGGAGTTTTTAGAAAGAGATGGAAGTTGTATATAGGTTTGCAAGTCATCTGCATGAAGAATTCTAAACATGGCTGTAGAAAACACCAAAAGAGAACAGACAGGGAGAAAAGAAAAGAGGGCCCTGGGGTATATACCCATACCAAAAGAGGTGAGACATAGATGATGATTCAACCAAAGAAATTAAGAAGAAATAGGAGGAATCAAGAGTGCAGGATCAGAAAAACCCAAGGAAAAAAGTGTAGAGGTGGAGGAAGTGGCCAGCAATACAAAAAGCTACTCTGTTATCTACAGGAAGTAGGGTACTACCAAAAAAAGAAATTATTCATTTGGGCTGTGCTGAGCATTATCACAATTTTGGAAATGTATAGAAATCTTTCCAATTGTTTGGGGATATAAGATAAATAATGAAACTGTAGAGTTAGGAGGGGAGATAAATAAAGTATCCTATGGAGTTTTCTTTGCCTCTTACTAACTAGACTAATGCCTAAGGGAATGGCTTTGGGGCTTACTTCCCTTGGGAAAATAACAGCACCTTCGTTTTATTTTTTCCTTTTTTTAAATTCAATTTTATTTTTAGTACCATATTCTCTTCTTGTCTTTCCCCCTCCCATTGAGGCCAGAAAAACCACTCATTACAAGTACCTACAGTAATGCAAAATAAATTCTCCATATTAGCTATAGCCCAAAATAAAGAAAATAGGAAAGAAAGAGAAGAAAATATTTCCATCTGCAGTCTGAGTCCATCAGCTTTCTCATTGGAGGCAGACAGCATGAATCCTTCGGAACTGTAAGTGGTTCTCATGTTGATCAGTTAGTAGGTCTTTCAAAGTTGTTATTGCTGTTACCATATAAAATTGTTCTGCTCATTTTGGTTTGTATCTGTTCACATTCGAGTCTTCCCAGGTTTTTCTGAAAACGGTCCTCTTCATTATTTCTTATAGCATTTCTTATCTTCCATAATATTCATAGGTCATACTTTGTTCATTCATCCCCAATTGATGGGCATTCCCTTCAATCTCCAGTTCTTTTCTTTGCCACCACAAAAAAGAGCTGCTATCAGTATTTTTGTACATGAGTCATTTTTGTCTTTCTTTGATCTCTTTGGAGAATAGACCTACTAATTGCTGTGTTAAAGGGTATGCACAGTTTAGTAGGTTTTTTTAGGCACAATTCCAAAATCTTAAGGAGTAATAGCTTCTCCCTCTGAATTTCCTATATTTATATTGACCTAGATTGGAAGTTGGGAGAATGTTCACAAAGACTAAGTAGAAAAAGGCCTCCATTTACCAGTCACTATGCATGTATATATCCTTTTGCAAACAACATCAACTCTTTTATGCTCACAGAGGAAGGTTGGAGCTTAATAGTTGCAAAAATCCTCAATAACACACATTCTTCTGTAAATTATTGACAAGGATAGAGAACTAAAGAGATGAGAATCATGTAAAGCATGGCAACAATTTCAGAATAAGAATGAACAAAAGGACATCAATAGCTTTCTACCCATCTGTGTACTTTCTTGTTTCCATACATTCTTTCTGAGAATTACTTATATACTGGTAGGCCCTGGTTTACTTATTTTCCAAGATATCTCTGGCCATGATTTACTTCATTTTCTCCTGTTCAGCTACCTCCTTCTCAGCTTCCTCACCCACCCCCAGAGAGAATGCTCTGGAAAAACCTATGCTCCGTTCCACCCTGGTATCCTGATTGATACCTGTCAAAATAGAGGGAGTGAAGTGAAACATGGGAAAGGTGATAGACCATCAGAACAATAAAAGGACTATGAGGCATCAATGAGGATCCAGTTATAATTGGACAATATTACGTGGCAGGATCATGGAATCACAGATTTGGAGCTGCAAAGGACCCTTGAGGTCAACAAATCCAACTCCATTTCACAGATGAAGAACTGAGTCTCAGAAAGGTTCAGTAACTAGCACTGTTACAGAGTTAGTAAGCATCTGAGGCAGGATTCAAATTCTGGTCTTCCTGGCTCCAAGTCCAACTTTCTTTATACTAATATGGTGCATGGAAGGTTTGCCTCTACCAGTACTGCAGAAGGTAGAACCATCCGCACTTAGCTCTGTCACTTAAATGAATTAATCATCTAGGAAACTGAGAACCTTCTCTGGCCAGCATCCCAGTAGCCACTTCAGAAGGTACTTACTTGAGTACAATGAGGAGGTGCAGTGTTGTCTTTGCTCACTAGAGGGTACTCTTGCTCCAAACTTGGACTACGTACCTTGGCATTCTTCAGCTCTTTTTTTGTCAGACAATATTCCTGATGCATGTTCAATGTAGGTTTAAGAGCATGATCTAGAATATGTGCTAAAATTATTAAAATGGAAAGCTTTAGAATTTTAAATAGGAAAAAAGGGATGAACATTTCTGCTCCAAACTGCACCTGAGAAATCCCTTGCTCTCTCAGACAAATTCGTCCAACTATTCTGAGTAGTCAAAAGAGTAGAGGCAAGAGATATGTGTCCAAAAGTTCTTTCCATAGGTGAGGGGCTTCAATCCCCTGAGGAAAAGAAATGTGGAAGGCAAATTTTTCATCCCTCCAGCTAAGGAGTTGATTTAGCTCTCAGAAGCTGAGGTAGGAGCCTGGAATCCCTCTTGGCTCCAGACCCAAGTCTTCTGGCAGCCAAGCCTAAGTTGCAGGGCAGATCTCATCTCCACCTAGGTCTGGGCACAGCAGACAGAAGCACCATCCCACCTTTCTATTCATAGTTACGTGAAAAGAAATAAATGGAAGCGTTGGGGACATGGAAGGCCAAATGGAAAGAATCATTGATTAGAAGTTTTCCCAAGGGCAAAGTCGACAACTAACTCCAAAGATGAAGGGACTAGTTTGTAGATTCAAACTGAAAGTCTTGGCCTCATCTTCCAAACTTTCATGTGACTTTGCCTCTGCCCCAAAGGCAATGGACTTTGCCATATTCTCCCCTTCAGTTTAATGCTATGCAATCCACGAAAAATGAAGGAAAGTAAATATCTGTAAATATGCATAAGGCACATCATAACAGACATTAGCATTCACTAAATCAAGAATGATTATAATTAGATCATAGGTAGTCATCTCATAGTACCATTTATATCATAACCACATTGATATTACAAACGGTTGACAATAGTTCAAAACATCATCTGACAAGGTGCTTCACTGATTAAGCACATGCAGGATCAATCACATGCATATAGAGCAATGGTGACATATAACCTTTATTCAAAAACAAATTTTGAAAATAGTAAAAAAATGCATTTCTATAACTGGTGTGCATATATACAGCTATAGTATTTTAATATGAGTCCATAAATAAAAAATGCTAATAGTAAATTAATTTCTCAAATACATACCAAAAGTAATTATAATAAAGTATAATCAACATTTACTAATGTATGTAGTTACATCTGTGGTACAAGCAAAATCCAGTAGGGGCCTTGCCATGTAGGCCAGTCTAGTATTTTTCTCTAAAGCAGAACATTTAAGTCTAAGCCCCATGGACCAATGAATTGGACTTCATTGGTCCATGGGGCTTAGACTTAAGCCATTATTGCTGTTTTCTGGTTGCCTAGGGCAGTGATGGGCAAACTATGGCCTGTGGGCCAGATGGGGCCCCCTGAAATGTTCTATCCAGATGTGCCACATTATTCCTAATTTGACGAATACAACGAATAGGATACAATACAATGAAACTTCAAAAGGGTCGCCTTAGAAATAGACTGACAGATGAGCATCTTTGGCCCCCTCTTTAAAAAGTTTGCCCATCGTTGGCCTAGGGAGTAAAAAGATGAACCCTAAGAAATCAGTATCCTTTAGGCTTAGTGGATGTTCCACAGCCCTATGAGTCACACACCTGTATGACCCAATCCACCTGGATTACCAGTCATATTCCTCTATGAAATGGGAGGAGGAGAGGGCCTATGTCTACCTCAACTAGAACTATGGTCTTGCTGAATATCTTTTCCATGCTATTGTCCAATAAGCTTCTTTTTTTGTCAAGTGTTAAGTAGTAACACTTTGTTTCATTCCACTACTGAACCTGAAGCCAATGCTGGAAAGAGGACTTGATCTATGGCAAGTTCTATTTGGGCTAATACCTCTCTCTTTCTTTTCTCTCTCATTTCATTATAAATGATTATTACTCTGGCCAGACCCCTTTGTATTTGTTAAAAGATCATAAAAACAATGCATCAGTAAGAATTAAAAATAAATTTGAGCCATGAAAAAGAGGGAAGGCTAGGTGGTCATGATCAGTGAGAGGAATATATGATCATTAGTGGTATGAATATTAAAGAACTCTAGGGTATGAGTCTTCCCTAGAAGTAGCTCAGGAATAAGTAAAAATATATTTATCAAAGGAGCTAATAAGCTTGGGAATCCAGGTTATATGTATATTGGTTTCCTCAAGTATGAAGTCAAGGTTTAGAACAGAAAGAGTACTGGGAGTCAGGTACTGGAACTTGAGAAAGAAAAGTGTTCTGGAGATCAGTAGGCAGCTACAATAAAGCTCTAAATAGGGTGAATGGAGTGGACTTCAGAGGAGGAATAATGACAGCAGATAGTAGTAGCAGGAAAAAAATATGTCTACTCTCAGCCAAGTATATTCTGGTTTGTCAAAGTCACATCAATTAGTCAGGAAGTCAGTTTCTACCTCAGGGATTCAGATTTCTTTTTTCTAGCTCTCAGAAAAATCATTTATTCAGATGGCATGGCAAGAAAAGTGGTTTTACAAAATCCTTTCCACACTCTCAAAAATATATATTGTGTCCATGAGTATTGAGACAAAAGTGTTAAGGAATACATATAGCCAAGGCAGCTCACAACTACAACATCAATACTGATAAACCCTTCTTAAGCTAAGCGCCTCCTTCGTGCCAGGAATTCTTGGTGCAAAAAGAAGAGTCCCTGCCTTCGAGGAATTTACAATCTAATGGCAGTGACACATGCAAACACAAACGAAGGAAGTTATATGCAGAATAGAAAATAATTAACAGAAGGAAGACACTGTATCTAAGAGGGATTAGAGATGGCTTCCTATAAAAGGTGGGATTTTTTTTTTCTTTTCATTTTTTTTTTTAACCCTTGTACCTGGGTGTATTGTCTCATAGGTGGAAGAGTGGTAAGGGTGGGCAATGGGGGTCAAGTGACTTGCCCAGGGTCACACAGCTGGGAAGTGGCTGAGGCTGGGTTTGAACCTAGGACCTCCTGTCTCTAGGCCTGACTCTCACTCCACTGAGCTACCCAGCTGCCCCCAAAAAGGTGGGATTTTATCAAACCATTCCCCAAATGATAAATGGGCATGAGACATGAATAGGCAATTTTCAGATAAAAAAAATCAAAAGTATCAATAAGCACATGAAAAACTGCTCTAAATCTCTAATATTAGAGAAATGCAAATCAAAACAACTCTGAGGTACCACCTCGCACCTAGCAGACTAGCTAACATGACAGCAAAAGAAAATGATGAATGTTGGAGGGGATGTGGCAAAATTGGGACATTAATGCATTGCTAGTGGAGTTGTGAATTGATCCAACCATTTTGGATGGTAATTTGGAACTATGTCCAAACAGTGCTAAAAGACTGCCTGCCCTTTGATCTAGCCATACCACTGCTGGGTTTATACCCCAAAGAGATCACAGGGGAAAAGACTTGTACAAAAATATTTATAGCTGAGCTCTTTGTGGTGGCAAAAACCTGGAAAATGAGGGTATGCCCTTCAATTGGGGAATGGCTAAACAAATTGTGGTATCTATTGGTGATGGAATACTATTGTGCTCAAAGGAATAATGAACTGGAGGAATTCCATGGGAACTAGAATGACCTCCAGGAATTGATGCAGAGTGAAAGGAGCAGATCCAGGAGAACATTATACACAGAGTCTGATACACTTGGTAAAATTGAATGTAATGGGCTTCTCTACTAGCAACAATGCAATGGTCCAGGAAAACTCTGAGAGACTTATGAGAAAGAATGCCATTCACATCCAGAGAAAGAATGGTGGGAATAGAAATACAAAAGAAAAACAACTGCTTGATAACATGGTTCGATGGGGATATGATTGGGGATGTAGACTCTAAATGATCACTCTAGTGCAAATATCAATAATATGGAAATAGGTCTTGATCAATGACACATGTAAAACCCAGTGGAACTGCATGGTGGCTATGGGAGGGGTTGGAGGGAGGGGAGGGATAGAACATGGGGAAAATGTTCTAAATTAAATAAAAATTTCAAAATTAAAAAAAAAAGTTGGGATTTTAATTGGAATTGAAGCCATGAAGGTCAGTAGTCAGAAGGGAGAAAAGAAAGCATTTTCCAGGCATGGAGAACAACCAGAGAAAATACCCAGAGCTGAGAGAAGGAAAGTCTAATTTGTGGAACAGCCAGGAGGCCAGTGTCATTGAATTAAAGAATATAGTTGGGGATAAGGTCTAAGTAGACTGGAAAGGTGGGGTGAGGACTAGATTATGAAGAAATGTGATTGCCAAACAGAGCATTTTATATTTGATTCTGAAGGCTCAGGAAGCCAGTGGGGGCAGAGCATGATTGGACCTGGGCTTAAAGAAATCACTTTAGTGACTGAATGGAGAAAAGATCAGAATGGGAAGGGACTTGGAACAAGCATATACACCAGCAGGCTATTACAGTAATCCAAGTGTGAGGTGGTGGTAGTATTAGAGGAAGAAAGGGGTTATGTTGGAGAGATGTTGCAAAAGGTGAAATCAATATGGGGGAGGAAAGATAGGAATCCAGGATGACTCCTAGGTTGCAAGACTAAGGGACTGGGAAGATGGATATTTTTGCCGTTTACCATAATAGGAAAGATAGTAGAGGGGGAGAAGTTAGGGGGGAAAATAAAGAGTTCCATTTTGGATATATTGCTTAAGATAAGATGGGAGAGCAACAGAGATACAAGAGAAAGACAGATAGGTATGAGTATCACCAGCATAAAGATAATAATTAAATCTATGAGAGATAATGAGATCACTAAGTGAAGTAGCATAAAAGGAGAAGAGTGTGAGAGCAGAACCCTGAAGGACACCTTTGACTGGAGGGTGTGATCTCAAAGAAAATCCAAAAAAAGGGAGAAGAGTCCATTAAATAAGTAGGAAGAAAACCAGGAGTGAGTAGTATTGTGAAAACCTTGAGAGAAGAGAATACCCAGGAGGAAAGAGGGATCTGGTGGCAAAGACTACAAAGTAGTCAAGGAGGATGAGGAGTGAAAATTAGCCACCAGATTAAGCAACTAAAATATCATTAGTGTGAGAATTTATTTTACAAAAAAGCGTTAGTTCCTATATATTAGGGAGTATAACTGTGTATTTTTGTGTCTCTGGGATCTAGGTCAGAGATATCACCTAATCTGCTGCTTTTTTACTTTTTCTTTGTACTTGGGAATCCCAATGAATGTTTTCCTTTATAACAGAATTAATTTGATTAATAATAAAAGAGTTTTTTTATACAGGTGCAAAAATTCACCTATGGGTTTGGGGGAGGGCTGAGGGTCTTGGACCATCTCTTAATTAGCTATCCCCAATTAAAGATATTTTTAAATGTTTGAGGGAGGAGCTGAATAATACACTCCTAAAAATCTATTTATTAGACTGCCTGGGGCAGCTCAGGTCATCCCTTGGTAGCCAGAGGGAGCCATGGAGACCTATATCATTTCACTGGTTATGATGCTGGCCTAACCAATAAACCTGGCATAACTAATGAACTTATATTCTTACCCCAAAAATCAGTCTTTTGATATAATTTTAATCATAACATTAGTAACTTTGGAGATAGTGGTTTCAGTTGAATAATAAGATCAGAAGCCAGATTGTAAGGGTAAGAAGAGATTACAAGAAGAAAAAATGGAGAAAACTATTGCAGAAGGCCTCTTTGAGGAGTTTAGCCACAAAAAGCAGAAAAGAGATAGAATGATAGCAGAACTAAAGGATCAAGTGAGGTGTTTTTAAGAAGCAAGGTAAAATGAGCATATGTGAAGGCAACAGGAAATGGCAGTAGATAGGGAAGAGATTAAAAATAAGTGAAAGAGAGGGTAGCTGGGTGACTCAGTGGATTGAGAGCCAGGCCTAGAGACAGGAGGTCCTGGGTTCAAATCTGGTCTCAGATACTTCCTACCTGTGTGACCCTGGGCAAGTCACTTAACCCCCATTGCCTAGCCCAGTGATGGGCAACCTTTTGAACTTGGTGTGTCAAAATTCACCAAAAAACTGAGCATAACTCAAGTGGTGTGTCACTTCAAGAAAAAAACCATAATTTCGTGATATTTATAATTTATATAACAAAATTGTATAATTGTAATATATAACTGTATTTAATAAACCAAAATAGGTAAATTAATAATGGTAGAATTGTCATCTATAGTGCACAGAGTGTCTACACTACACTATAGCAAATGTTTCATCTTCAGCATGTGGCCCCATTCTTTTCTGTATCAGCTGGATGTCATTGAAAATGGTCACGAGTGTCAGTGCTGACACGTGTGTCATAGGTTTGCCATCACTGGACTAACTCTTACTGCTCTTCTGCCTTGGAACCAATACATAGTGATGATTCTAAGATGGAAGGTAAGGGTTTAAAATAAATAAGTGAAATAAGTGAAAGAGTGGAGATGACCTAGGGAAAAATCTGTTGGAGGAGAAAGGATGAAATGGGATCATATGAAAGAGTAGAGGGGATAGCCTTGGTAAGGAGAAAGGTCACTTCATTATGTGATACAGGGATAAAGGAAGAAAACAGCAGAAGGTGTCTGAGTGATAGGAAATGAGGAAGAGGGAGCACATTTGTGTGTGAATACAAGCTAGAGTATCATTATCTTTATGTGCGGCTAAGGTTGGGTGCAATTGCCTCATGAGAAGTGAGAAGTCTGGGGAAGTGAGTGGTTAGGGTATTTGAAGGAGAGTTGATGTGTATGTTGAAATTCTCTAGCATGAGGGAAGGAGTTGGGGAGGAGAGAAAACTCCACTGTTGGACTGCTTCCTCTGGACTCCCAGTGCTTATGCCTCAAGGGGTCATCTATAGTCTCAATTGCCTCTAGGCTCAGAGTCCTGAAGTTCTTGTCTGGGGTTCTACTGAGTTCTTCCAGAAAAAGCAGTGACTATATCCAGACAAGAGGTAGCTTTAGCCTATCACTTCAACAATTCTTCCTAGTCTAGCCCTAATGATCCTTAGTGAAAGAACTCATTCTAAGTTATGGTGACAATTCAGTACATTTCCCAAATCTATATATCCAAAAGCTAGGCTATAAATAGGCAATGGTTGTCTGCTCGGGTAATCCACAAATAGCTATGAGTCAGGATTCTCCCCACACCATCCCTTTTTTTACTTAGTAGGCCTATACAAATAAGTGGCTAGGGAAAAGATACAGAGGCAATCTGTTCTCTAGGGGCAAATCCAGTGTCATAGTTAGTCTTATATGCAACTATACTACTTTATAAGGTATAGATGCCCTTATTTGTATGAGGCTCCATGTTTAAGTGAGAAATGCTATTTTGTTTGGCTAAAGAATGGATAGAATTGAAAGGATATAGCCATCAGCTCATATAGAGACAGTTTTGAGCCAAATCCTGACTCTCCAAGAGGACAGGGTTAAAAACCTATACTCTTGGGTCCAGTGTCAGAAAAGGGCTTAGTTGGTACCAGCAAAGAAGTCCAGGAGTCAGCCATGATCTTCTGGGCACTGAGTGATTCCTGAGAAATTCATGTTTCCTCAGATGTTAGTGGGTGCACAGGGCAAGTAGGTATCACCTCTACTTTTGTACCCTACTGCCAGCTTTCTGACTTTCATCCACCCAAGAACTCAGTGGAAAAAGAAGGCTCCAGTTTTATTGTGGCAGTACAGGCCAAAAGAAATTTAACAACTAAATGAGCCATAGGTCTTGGGGTGAAGAAGACTCCAAATCCAGTACCAGTCAGACTGAAACTAAAGTAAGGCACCCTTTTCTGTTAGGTATTCCATTCAAACAAAGAGTAGCTTCAGTGCTATTACACATGCTCCACATATAGACAAATCACTTGTATTCTCCTTCTATGAACCCTAATAGGTAATACGTATCTTTAATGAGCACATAGCTTATAAGTAGCCTTTTTATTGACTAGCACCTTATGTGAATGTTGTGAACCCACCTCATAATTCAAAGTACCTGTTGTTATTTAATTGTTTTTCAGTTGTGTTTGCCTCTTTATGACCCTACTTGAAGTTTCTTTGTCAAAGATCCTGGAATGGTTTGCCATTTCCTTTTTCCAGCTTAATCTACAGATGAGGAAACTGAGGCAAACAGGGTAAAGTGACTTGTCTAGGGCCATATAGCTAGTGTATGATGGTAGATTTAAACTGTGGAAGATGAGTCTTCCTGACTCCAGGCCTGTCACTCTATCCACTATACCAAGAAGTTGTCTTATATTCAAAGTGCAATTGATTTATAAATTTCTGCTTAAAGGCAGAATGATACAAGCAAAGGATAACCCCATCAAGCATAGGATTGGATCCATTTATTACTGCTTTTACACTAAAATGGGGCAGCTAGGAAAAACAGTGGATAGAGTGCCAGGAGGACTCATTTTCCTGAACTGAGATATGGCCTTAGATTAGCTATATGATCCTGGGCAAGTGCCTTAACCTTATTTGCCTCAGTTTCTTCATCTATAAAAAAAAAATAAATAAATAAGGAAATGGCAAACCATTCCAGTATTTTTGCCAAGAAAACCCCAAAATGGGATCACAAAGAGTTGTAAACAATGAACAACAAACAAAAACATATTAATACAGGAAATGCTACCCCAACTAAGGTCAATTCTCTAAAAACTACATTTTTAAAGTGTTGTATGCTATAATCCTTATTCTTGAACATTACTGTTTTTTTGATGTAGATCATAATTGCTTGTAACTTCTTAGCTGACCTATTACAAATTCAAGGTTTTGAAATTTTTGCTTCCCACCCCTTTTATGAGAACCTTTATCAGTGAAGCCTTTGCCTCTTCACTAAGAAAAATGGTAGCTTCTTCAAAGATCCTTCTCAGGATATTAGCACTTTATTGATATTGCCACCCACCCTGTGAAAAAATCTTCCTCTCAGTGTAATTCATATCATCCTTATGTTAATTCTGAGAAATTGGCCCCTGCTCCAGAAAACAGCTACCTTTGAATAAGGCTGTTCTAGTATGCTAAATGTCTGCAAAGCTCAGTAGCTCAAAAGATTCATCACATAGCCAGGAAGGAACATTCAGAAATAATTGTGTTTTAGCACTTCTCTCCATCATTGTGGTACCCATATGTCTAATAGGTAGTTATACTTTGTGCTCTGCTTTCACTTTTTTTTACTGTCATGATAACAATATTTCCTTCTACATAATCCATTTAAGTTGTATTTGCTTCCAAATATGGGGGAATGTGCAGTTGATTACCTTTCAAACCGCAGAAATTATCCTCTCAATCCTAGGATAATGGTTGACTGGAAGAAGAACCAGCTTTGGAGTCAAGATCTCTGACACTTAGTTATGTCACTATGGGTTAATTATTTAACTTTTAGAGACATCAAGTAATTCTTGAAGTCTACAAATTAGGTTGTAGATCTGCATCAGTGGAGGGAATTACCACTCTAAATTTCTGATAAAATTATATTAAAACTTAAGCAAAAAGAGAAGTCATAAAACATGAATATTATTTTAAATTTACAAGTGAATTTTCAGCTTGCCAGGTGACATGAATCAGTTTTTTTATAAATATGTCCAGAATGATTTTGAAATGGAGAAAATAAAATTCCTTCTTCATAGCAGAGAAAAAAAAATTCTGTAAGATTTAAATAGTTCAAGCTCATTCATTAAAAGCAAATACCCTGGATACATCAATCACACACAAATGGCTTCAGTTTTTTACCAGAGAATACCAGATTACTTCACAGTATAACAAATCAGATATATATTACTTAAGCTGACCCATTTAAAATTTAAGTATGGAAATAATAAGCATCGTATGCTGTCATCCTGGAATGAAGATAATTTATCTTAACTATCTATTCTATGTAAAACAAAAATAACATGTCTTAATTCTCAATCTTAGCAGTTTTGAGGATTTTAAAAAAAGGTCTTGAATGCCATTCAAACAACTACATACTATTTGTTAATGGTCTTAAGTTTTTATTACATAAATTGTAAGGAGCATTTAAAGTTCAATAAAGATGAACAATAAATGAACTGTGATGAGAAAATATCTTTATGCAGTTAGTTATCTAATTTGAGAAAGTAATCATTTTAACCTACCTTTTTTTTTGGACCCTAGAATTTGGGGGAAACAAAAGATTATAGTTAGTAAGTATTTACACCAAAAAAAAAAAATCCCAAAACACAAGCAGATTCCCACAGAAATTGAGATGTAACACAAGCAGATGTACACTAAGTACTCTAACAGCATATTTATTCCTCCAAGAACTCAGAATAAATTTTATTTACTTATATGAAAGGACAACATGAATATGTTATTCAGTCTTATTTGGCAATTTGTGACTCCATTTGCATTTGCACTCTTCTTAGCAAAGATCCTGGAGTGGTTTACCATTTCCTTCTCCAGCTTGTTTTACAGACCAGGAAACCTGAGACAAACTGAGTTAAATGACTTGCCCAGGGTCACACAAGCTAGTAAGTGTCTGTGGGCAGATTTGAACTCAGGAAATTGAGTCGTCTTGACTCTAAGCCCGGCACTCTATACACGATGCCTCCTAGCTGCCCATAATATGAACAATAGCTAGCATTTATATAATTCTTTGAGGTTTGCAACACATTTTATCAATTTTTAATGTATAGAAATGCCATAAAATGTACATGGTGTGTATCCTAAAGGCATTTAATGAGAAAATTTATTACCAATTGTCAAATGTTGCTAGCTTGGGACAATTTTTTTTTAAGTCTTGTCTTATTTTAAAGCAAAGTGAAACATCACACGTGTCCCATGTACATTCATTCGTTTGTTCGTTTATTCGGCAAACACTTGTTTTACTTGGCTCCACAAGGAGCTGCTGAAAAATTCCGAGTTCTTGAATTCCTAACTGCAAAGGATCAAGAGAACGTGGAAGGCTATACCATCTGCTACACTTTTGAGCTTCAGCACCCATCTCTACATACATCCCGTTGTACACTGAGTCTCGCGTTTGGTTGCATTTTAAAGTTTTAAGGCATAAAACTGCACTAAGACTTTCGGGACACTTTATATTATACATATATAATCCATAGATCCAGCATCTAGCTACCTCTATCTATAGATCTAACCCACCCATTCACTTAGAACTTAGTAAGGAGACAAAGCTTATTAACCTCCATTCTCCACCCCCGCAATCTGTTCTTTATTCGTATCTCCGGAGCTCACCATGATTGCAGCTTTATCACTTCAGTCAGAGCCAGATGCGGGAGTTCGAACACTATAGACTAATGGCCCCTTCGGTTGCCAGGACTACCAGACTCCTATCGGCGGCGCCAACTCTTGCGCAGCCGCACTGAAATCTTCTGGGTCCCGCCCCTTTCCCACCTGGTGGTGGAAACCGCGTTCCCGCGGCTCCTCGAGTCCAGTGCGCGCGCCAGGCAACTTGCCCGCGATTCGCCGCGCAACCGCTCTTCGCACCTTGTCCTGCCCCGCCTATCCCCTCGCGACTCCGCCCCCTCCCTCTGACCTTCCCATTCGTTCTCAGGGGAGGGGCGTCCACTGGACGACTTGAGTTTTACGGCCTCCGCAGGTGGTGCTGCCGGAAAGCGTTGGTGTTTGCGGCAGAAGGTGAAGTGTTTTGGGCTGTTGGCTGGTCTGTGTCTAGGAGGGGGACGGGATGATGGGAACCCACCGAGCGGGCGGGAAGTTCTCTTCTCCTTTTCTCTTTCCCCTGGGAGTGGCCTCGTTCCCTCCGCGGTTTTCGGTTTTCTCAAGTGGGCCGAGGCTGGAGGCAGGGTTCGGGAGGAGGAGGGGGGGGAGGAAGTATTTCCCATTCTAAGGTTTTCTCCTGCTACTGCTTAAGTGGGTGGTAGACCCAACTCTCCCCGTTCTATGGCAGTTATTGTAAAAAGGGAGATTTGGGAGATTGGAAAAAACCGCGTGTCCAAATTAGAATCCTAGCGCTGCTGCTTCCTAGCAAGTTCCTTTGACCTTCCTAGGCCTCAGTAATCTATTCTGTAAAATAATAGGGCGCGGTGGACTAGTTCAGATATTTACCAGGGATCGGTAAATTTAACAACTGTTTTTCAGTATAACTGGTTCCCTCTGTATCCGTTTTTATTGAACGCATCTGGAATGCATTCTGCTATTCAGCATGGTGGCTGTCACCATAATAATTAACAAATGTTGGTTGACTGAGAAGGGATTCCATCCTTTACTCAAACACCTAAACAAAATCCGAGGACTAGATTGAAGGCTCCTTCCAGCACTTAAAGCCTATGAATGTAGATTCTTTTGTGGAATTACTTATTATCCAGAGTAGATCTTTATTTGTACCACATACATGCGGACAGATAGAAAATTGTTTAAAAGTTGATCCTGAGTGAAGTATGCATTTTTCCTGTATTAAGAACTGAGACAGAAAACAAAATGCTTTCTTAGACCAAATATATTAGAAATTATTCAGATTATACAATATTGACTGAAAAGTCTTACGCAGTATTAGCAGTTGGGGAAAAACTTATTTTCCCCTAATGTCACTTAAAGCAAAGGGCTATTTGTTAGCCTTTTGAAGATACTGAAGACATTAGGACTCCAAATTATAGTTTGAAATACAGTATAAAAAATGTGAATGAAAAAAAGATAACTAGCCATATTAAATGTTGTTACTGAAGTAACGGAGGTAGTTTGGGAGACTGGAATTGACCTCTTAACTAAATGCCCATTTGCTAAAACATAGCAAATAAAGAACCTCAGCATCTAGATTTTTTTTTAGAATTGATAGTGGCAATTGAAATAATGTAGCTTAACGGTATGATCTTGTGGAAGAAAGTGAGGTACAGAAAAATTGTTATTTAGTTTGTATCACATAGCAACTTGAATTCACCATCCATAGAAATTCCAGAAATCTGTTCTATGTCCAACCCAACAAGAAATCTAGACCTTAGTGATTTCTGACTCCTTCATTCTTAATCCATTAAACAGGTTTCACTGATTAATCCAATGTGATGATTCAGGGTAATTCAATAAACAGTATCAGTAAGGTGCATATTTTGGGTACTGCAGATAAAGACGGAAAGTAGGCTTTGCCCTCAAAGAACTTAATTATCTGTGTAGTGGGGGAGATTACAGATAAATAAAATAGAAGGTAATTAGGGACAGGAAAAAGTAGTAAGAACTAAGGGTGTCACTGAGAGTTTTACCAGGAAGTGGTACCTGAGTGGCCAAAGAAGGTAGCTAGGTGGCACAGTGGATGATCTACTTAAGCCTATAGTGAAGAAGACCCGAGTTCAAATCCCGCCTCAGACACTCAGCTGTATGATCCTAGGAAAGTTGCTTAATCTTTGTATTTTTCTTCACATGTAAAATGAAGGGCTGATAACATTTTGGGCAATGAGGTGACTCTGGGTATAGTACTGAACTAGGAATCAGAAGACTCATTTTCCTAAGTTCAAATCTGCCCACAGACACTAACTATGTGACCCTGGGCAAGTCACTTAACTGTTTGTCTCAAGTTTCCTCATCTGTAAAATGAGCTGAAGGAAAAGGCAAACTACTCTGTCTTTGACATAAAAAAAACTACAATGACTGAATAGCAACTCCACCACCTACTTGCAAGTCTGCTTTGAGGACCAAATGAGGTATTTGTCAAGTACTTAGCACAGTGCTTGGCAAGTAGTAGATACTATATGTTAGCCATTAGTAATAGTAGTTATAATAAGGATTTATGGAGAATGTATTTTTGTGCATTTTGTAAACTGGAGATGGCATCTGAGTTCTGGTTTTGCTGGAACATAGAAGTAATAAGTCTAGAATAGTGGGCTAGAACCAGATAGTGGGGAACACTAAAATAATGCTGAAGTATTTTTATTTTTATCATAGGATAACTGGGAGCCACCAAGTTTTCCCTAAGCCTTAGAAAGATGATTTTTGTAGCTATGTGGAGGAAGGATTAGACAGGGTATAGTTTAGAAGCATAAAGACCATAGGAGGCTATTATAAGAGTCCAGACAAGAAGTAATTATAGGTTTCCAGGAGGTGGAGTCACAAGATGGTGGAATAGAAGCAGGGAAGCTTGAAACCACCATGTGAATCCTTTCCAACCAATCTTAAAATAATGCCACAAGATGAATACAAGAGTGAAAAAAAAGAAGGAAATGGAGTGAAGCAACTTTCATGCAGAGAGTGTCTGGGTCACTGGGATGAGAGGGGAGCACATCCATTAGGAGCCTACAAGAGTAAAGAGCAAGCCAACAGCAAGTGCCCTCCTCCCCCATCTACTGTTTCATGTTCTGAACCTGGGCCCAAGCCAACATCTAGACCAGTGATTCCCAAAGTGGGCGCTACCGCCCCCCTCATGGGTGCTGCAGCGATCCACGGGGGCAGTGATGGCCACAGGTGCATTTATCTTTCCTATTAATTGCTATTAAAATTTTTTAAAAATTAATTTCCAGGGAGCCAAGTAATATTTTTTTCTGGAAAGGGGGTGGTAGGCCAAAAAAGTTTGGGAATCACTAATCTAGACCCTACCTAAACTTTGAGCTATCAGCAGTCTCGGGGAGTGATTGAATCAGCAGTGGGAGGTGGCTCTCAGAGCTCCCAGCCCACAGGCCATCAGAAGAACTGGAAATTGCAGAAACCCAGAAATAAGCCTAAGCTTAGATAGCATTAAGGAAGAACTGAAATTTAAGAGAGTGCCCTATCCTCCCTGAGAACAGAGCCTACTTTTAAAATAAAAGTGAAAGTCAAGAAAAAAGCTGGGAAAATGAGCAAACATCAAAAAAGCCATTGAAAATTCTTATGGAAACAGAGCAAAGCATAGACACAGAAGGAGACGGTGAAAGCAAAGCAAACACACACAAAACTTCAAATTAAAATATTAATTCGACTCATTCTAAAAGAGCTCAAAAAGAATTTCAAAAGTCAGCAAAGCGGCAGAGGGAAAATGGGAAAGAGAAATGAAAGTACTGCAAGAATAGGTCAAATGAAAAAGGAGGCTCAAAAGCTCACAGAAGAAAAATCATTCTATAAAAATCAGAATTGGGCAACTAGAAGCTAATGACTTTATAAGACATCAAGAAACAATAAAACAAAATCAAAAGAACAGAAAAAAAGAAGAAAACATGAACTATCTCATTGAAAAAATAACTGACCTGGAAAATAGATCCAGGAGAGACAATTTAAGAATTATGGGACTACCTGAAAGTCATGATTTTAAAAAAAAGCCTGTTCATCATAATACAAAAAATTATCAAAGACAACCACCCTGATATTCTTGAACAAGAGTAAAATAAAAATTAAAAGAATCCCCAAATAACCTCCAGAAAGAAATCCCCAAATGACAACTACCAGGAATATAATAAGAGCCCCCACGTCAAGGAAAAAATACTACAAACAACCAAAAAGAAACAATTCATATACAATGGAGCTTCAATCAGGATTACATAGGATTTAACAGCCCCCACATTAAAGAATCAGAAGGTGTGGAATATGATATCCCAGAAGACAAAATATCTACGCTTACAACCCAGGATCACCTACCCAACAAAACTAATATATTCTTTCAGGGGGGAAAATGGTCATTCAATAAAATAGAACATTTCCAAGCTTTCCTTATGAAAAGATCAGATTCAAACAAAAAAAAATGAAGTCCAAATATAAGACCCAAGTGAAGCGTAAAAAGGTAAATAAGAAAATTTAAGGGACTCAATAACATCAAACTGTGTGTATTCCTACATGGAAAGAAAATATTTGTAATTCTTAAAATTTTTTTATTAGTAGTAGAGAAGTCAGAAGGAGTATACATAAACAGAGGGTGTGGAAATAGCTGATTAGGATATGCAAAAAAAAAATGTGATTAGAGTGGAAAGAAGAGAACAGATGCCAAATATGTAACTGATAGGTTGAAAATGAGTGTTTTATGAAAAGCAAAGGTGTCAACTTATCTGCATAGAACTCAAAAGTTTTTAAATGAGGGGCAAAGCTTTCATTTTTTAGCATTGAAATATTTAAAGGCTCAGCATAGTATAGAAAAAAATGCCAGCTCTGAAGTCAGACGACCTGGGTTTAAATCTTACCTTTGACATTTAATACTTGTAGGGATGACACTTAATTTGACATTATAAGTTTAGCATGGAACAGACTGCATTCTGTTTATAAGTATTAAAAAAAATACAACTGAGAGGAAGTACAGCAAAGTGGATAGTAGGGCTGGGCTTAGAGACAGAAAAACCTGGGTTTAATGCTTACCTCTCACATCATACTACCTCTGTGACTATAAACTGTTTAATCTTCCAGTGTCCCAAGAAGCTCTTTAAGGCTATAGAAATAGGATTTAACTAATTCAGGGGAAGGAAATCTCCACAAAGGTTGTGTTTTATACATTGATGAAACTGAAGTTCCAGACCAAATAAAACACACAGAACTATGCACCTCCTCCTCTTTTTTAGGGTATGATGGACTCCTCAGAATAATATTTTTAATGTATAAGATACATAGGGTTAATAAAAGAAACTTGATAAATTTATTAAAAATATTTTTTTCAAAAATTTTCATGGATTTCAAGTTAACTGCTCTAAAGCTATTTCTGTTGTTTTCAGGGTGGTAAAAAGTATAACTTCTTTTCAAATTTTTTTTCAAGAAAGCTATTCACAGTTAAAAATGGATTTTTGTTACATAATAGGGACTATTTCATTCTACTATATTTGTATTCCTAGGCATTTGCACATAGCAGTAGAGGCTTAATACTTGCTTGTTGATTGATTCATTTGAAAGTCACAAGACCTAGGGATGGGAACGAACTTTAGATAAAGGAACAGAAAAAGGATGGCTGATCACTTCAAGGGAGGCATATATGGGGGGGGAAGTAGTCGCAAAACAAAAATCTTCCAAGCAAGTGTTGAACTAAAAGTATTCAAGCAAAATTTATTAGGGTTATGCATATATACTATATGGGAGAGATCTGATATCTTGAATTGAAATGGCATGTATGGGTCAAATTATAACATTTACAGATAGCTTCTCAAAAGATGTTCTTCTAAGTCTTTCCCCTTCTGCCTATACAAGTTTAAGGGCAAATTTTTTTCTTGGCCTAGTTTCCTCATTAATATGTGGAAGTAGAAATAGATAAATGCTAAGGTTGTTATCCTTTCTAAATCTTAATAAGCCCAAATGCAAATCTGGTGTTTCATGTTTAATTTTTCAGAATGTAACCCACAATCTTCCTTTGTAGAGAAGTGCTCTAAATTTTTTATTAGGTTAAAATATGTATTTATAAAATATCCATTTTCCAGGTATATGTATTTATGTATAAAGACAGTGGATATTTTCAGTGACAAATGAAAATGGCCAGCTCATTAAGAGGAGAAGTTTTGACTCTTTATAAAAATGTAAGTATCTATTACTGATTCTAATCATCTTAATGCTATATGCTGCAAATTATTTAGGATTATAAAATGTTTGTTTTTAAGCTGCTGCATGTTGGAAGAGAATATCCAAAAGGAGCAGACTACTTTAAAAGACGTTTGAAGGCAGCATTCCTTAAAAACAAAGATGTGAAGGACCCAGAGAAGATCAAAGAACTTATTTTACGAGGAGAATTTGTAATAAAAGAACTAGAAGCCTTGTACTTCCTTAGAAAATACAGAGCTATGAAGCAACGTTACTACCAAGACAACGAAACTAAGTGAATTATTATTGTTGCAAATGTAAGGTTACTGATTAGGTTGTCTGAGCAATAATTGGTGGCATATCTTTAGATGGAAGCCAAGTATTGCATCATAACATATATAGGATGTATATAAAAATGCTCAGAATACCTGAACTGCCTTCCTCAACTTTAAAATTTATTTTGAAACTATGTCTATAAATCAGTACTCAACGTTTCCCCAGCCAAGATTTGTGTCCTTGTTTTTTTTTTTAATTAAAGCACCTGTCAAAACACTGATTTGGCAAAAAATTCATTGCTCAGTTTACCAAATAGAAACTTTAAACTTCCATCATTAACACTGAAAAGTTTGAATGAAAATGTAAATACCTAAATACTTTTGGATGGAATTGTTTTAAGTGATGAATGTCTTAGTACATTTTTGTTTTGTATTCATTGATTCTGTCACAAAGGATAGCATCTTTCATTGCAAATGAATTTACTAAAGTATTAAGTTCTAGATTTTCATTCACCCAACTCAACATTTCATTTATTCTATAATTTTTTTTTAAACCCTTACCTTCCGTCTTACACTACTGTGCATTGGTTTCAAGGCAGAAGAGTGGTAAGGGCTAGGCAATGGGGGTTAAGTGACTTGTCCAGGGTCACACAACTAACAAGTGTCTGAGACCAGATTTGAACTGAGGACTTCCTGTCTCTTAATCTACTGAGCCACCCAGCTGCCCCCTATTTTATAATTTTTAAAGGAGTTGACAGTTTGGGGTTTTTTTTGGTTAAAGGTGCCATAAGGTGTTAAGGGTTCACTTGAAAGGAAATTAAATAACATCCAAGATCTGTAGTCCAAAAAAAAAATTAGTAATATCTTATGGATATCTATCAATCTATGAGCACTTAGATGGACAGTGGATAGTGTACTAGACCTGGAGTCAAGAAGACTTATTTTCCTGAGTTCAAATCTGCCTCAGACACTTACTATGTGACTCTGGGCAAGTCACTTTTCACCGTTTGCCTCAGTTCTTCATGTATAAAATGAGGCTGGAGGACATGGCAAACCATTCCTTTCTCTTTGCCAAGAAAACCCTAAGCAGGGTCACAGAGAGTTAGATGCAGTTGAAATGACTGAACATCATCCATCAATATGGATAATATATATATTGAAATTCTCATATCAGATAACTCATTAACTGGCCTAACTTTGCATGTCTTTAGAGTTTATGAGATATTTGTTCTGGAAGATAGCTTCCAACTAATCATTGGATTTAGATGATCAAACTAAAACTTTTTTGGCATTTGCATTGATCATCACGAGAACCATAGACCAAAAACATGATAGTTTTATTCTGTTACTAGATTCCTTTGAGAATCAGGTGAGTTGTTATGCACTGATGACATATTTTTTATTTAATCATCTGACTTAAGACCAAACTGCTGTACTACATAAGAAAAATAGATGAAGTTTTCACCTGGTGCTAAAAGACAAAATAACAATAATCAACTGATTTAAGGCACCCGTGCAAGGAAGCAGTTTTTTTTATGACTAATGAATGTCAATGATGAAATGATCTAATCCAATTTCCCTTAGAGGAAATCCTCTAAAAACATAAGTACTTTGATATATACCTTGATAGCTCAAAATTTAGAATATGAATTTAGATTTTTGAAATCAATTCCCAATTCACAGGAAGCAGACAAGTAGTAGTAGAGCCACAATAACTTTATTACATTACAATAATTAGGAGCAGTACAGTTTAAGACAAAAATATGACGATTTCAGATCACTTCACAGCACATACTCCTATAAACATTTAAAAGTTAATTTTAGTTAAAACAGTGGTCATCTTAAATTTTTATGTCTGGTATGACCAAAATTTCTAGGTCAGCGCAACCAAATGATGGACAAAAACTGGATCACACTGCATATGCCCCCACACACAAAAAAAGCACAATGTACAAAATGTGCATGTTTCAGTTTACACTATACAAAAATAGTTAAAATACAATCCAGGTAAACATGTTACATTAAGAAATAGTTTCTAGTAGGAAGTTGGCACTCAAAAAAAGGAAAAAAAGGAAAACTATTTTCAACATGATAACAAAAGACAGTGGAATTAGGAATTTTTAGATCATGTAGCCCATGTAGCATAATGTAGCAAATTATTACCCAAAGAATCTGTAATGACATTCCTCCTCGCTACCACCTGTTTCTCTTAAGTAAATCTGTATGTTCACTATCAATATTCCACTTAGGCACTTAGAGCTGTTGCTGACACACAGATCTCAATCTATATAATTAACACAAAACTCAGGAACTAATTTGAGTATGTTAATTGGAGAAACAGTAATTATTTTCTCTACTGTACTGAATTAATCAGAGTATAGTTTCATGTTATTTGATTTTCTCTACATGAAATTCCTAACACCCAAGATTATAACTGTAGGATTTAAATTAATATCCAACACTCCAAGAATTATATTTTATAAAGTTTATTAATAATCACTTGAAGTAGAAGGAATAAAAAGGAAACAGGTAAAAAAAACCTAATTAACAAAATTAAGACCACGTGAGCAAAAACTTTCCTGGCTCTCACCTCACACTTCCTCCATCAAACCTGATCACAGGAAGAGAAGAGAGCAAGAGGCAGGACTACACTCATATCCTCCCTACGTCAGCACATAATGTGAGAAGAGTGGGGTGCTGGGAATTGTAATTTTTAGGATAACAGATTCTAATTACACATAACAATTAAAAAACTAAAATTTTAACTTATTTATTAATTGCTGGTTGCTTTCTTAGAAGGTGATTATCGAGATTACATAAAGCTACCATAAAGTATTACTTCCTGACAAGTAGAATTTATAATGAATTCATACAGTGACTTAAGATGTGAATTTTTTTGTTGTTGTTGCCATCAAAACAAATCTGAGATGTTCTTAGAAAACATATTAAAAGAAATCCACTGGAATACAAATAAGATCAGGCTGTGCAAACTGCAACTTAACATGCCCCAGGTTTCTACAAATGTTTTAAAAAAACGCACAAAAGTGGCAAAGATTTTGATACTCTACAAAAGTTAGGTTCTAAATTCTTATGCAGTGTGACTCAGTTCAATTCAAACAGAACCTAGAACTCCTAATTTTTGTATAATGACTCAAAAAGCATACTATCCATATCTGCTACATTCTTCCACAAACATGTTATAGGGATTCTAAGACTAGGTCAATTCTCTCAACTTCAATAATTGAATTTTTAATTTTAAGGCTATTATAATTAGATGACGCTTATCTTCTAGGATTCCTTCTTTCCCCCACCCTCCACCCCTTTAATTCTACAAAAACTTTTACTCTTCCTCAAACCGCTCACAACTTAGGTAATGAAGAATAACTTATCGGTCCTATAGTTGATTTTCTTTAATTGCCCTGCTTCATCAAAAATTCAAGAACCCTACAGAAAATACATTTGAATCCCTTTATGCATTGCAACTCTTAAGTATGGCCATTTCTTTCCCTTGGTGTACTGCATATATCTTGATAGCCTAGACAATGCTCCATGATCCTAAATTTAGTAAGTAACATTTAAGAAAAGTTACAGTTAATTTTATCCAGAATGTAAAACTACATTCAATTTTTATGAGATGTATCTAAGTTACTGGTTAATTTCTGACAGTTAAAGCTAATGTATTCTTTGATTCAAATCCAAAGGAAAACTGAATTATTTATAAAGAGTTAAGTTCAAAGAAAGAACTAAAGCCATTGAGAAAAAGCAATAAGAAATGAGGACTATGACCTGTGTGCACTTCATATTTTTTTCCCCATCTTTAAAAAGTAGTGTCTCAATGTAACCTCAGATATCCTTCTAGTGTGGTACCTCTAATGTGGTGGTATCAAACAGAAATAGATCCCTGTGGGTGCTGTTGAGTTAAAAACCCCAAATTAACATTATCTATGTTGCATTTATATATTTCCCTATTACATTTTAACCTAGTTCTGGTCTCACTTGAGAGCAGGCATCTCAGGGGCTACAAGTTTGCCACCTCTGCTCTAACATATACTAGATCTTCCTTGAAAGTAAAAGCCACTGAGTCCACCTGAAAGAATCAATTTAAAGTAGGAAAATAAAAAGGTCCTTAACTATTTTCCACTGCCTCTTTTTTTATTTTATTTCCTCTTTTATAGAAAAAATATATTTTTAAGGAGTGACTATGACAAATAGTAGCAGTGGAAATTCTTTAAAAATTCTAAATGACATACTTTTACATTCATTAAAGGCATCCGAAACTACACGACTTGATAACTATAAGGTAAATTTATAGGAAGACTTTAAGAGGTTTTATATTTTCAAGATTAATAAAGCCAATTATTTAAAGTTTCAATTGAAGTTAAAATACTTAATAACTAATCCATTACCAGAAAAAACACAATACAGGGATCATTTTAAAAACCATGTAACATTATATACTTCATTAATTTGTTAAAACACCTAAGTTCATAACTGGCAAGGAAAAAATAGAAAGTTATATAGCAAGTGTGCATGCACCAAAATCCCAAGAGGGAAAATCTCAGATATTCAATTTCTTTTTCACAGGCATTGCTAGTTCAAGAACCAACACTAAGGGAATACTGGCACTTAGAGGAATAAAGTTTCCACTGTCATTTTAAAATAAGCATTCAGATAAAAGCTAAGAGTTTGCATGAAGCAGAAAGAAAACTAGGTAATGCTAAAAAACAAATGCTAATAATTTAGTATAATGTACAAAAAATTATCTTAAGTATGCTTTGAGAAAAAAGTACAAATTTTATTTACATAATTATACACTTTGTCTTTGACTTCTTTTTCTTCTTTTTACCATCTTTGCTCATCTTTTCTTTATGTTTTCGAATTTCACGAACTAATGTGTAGAAGGCATCATCAACACCCTGAAATACATAAGAGGTGATCACAAAGTCAATTTAGTAAGGGCTGTATTGCTACTAATTAATCTTACATGCTGAATAAATAGGGAACATTTTGCTGATAGAGACATTAAGGTTGGTCCTGTGTAAAGAACTTAAATTTATGGAAAAATATACAGAAGCATTTTAAGATTTTTAAATGATCATATTTTATACTTTTAGGTTACTTCCCTTTTCATAATTTCAGGGGAGAACACTTACACTTGTGTTTGTGTTGCTAGTTAAAATACAAAACAGGGAGAAAAAAAAGCAAAATTGTTTATAGTATTACTATGTTGAGGCCATCATTAAACAGTATAATAATTTGTTTGAAAAAATATAACATTATTTCAGTAATATATCATGGCCTACATTAATATAGTATGCTTGAATTTTACACAAGGATAATTGTAATCAAGACCTAAATTTTTAAGCTGAAAAATAACTTTTACAAAAAGAAACTAAAAATGTGAATCTATCTATAGATTGTGCTTCCTTATTTAGAAACCTTAAATAGTCTGAATGTATTTTTGTGTTAAATCTCAATCTCCCTAAAATTTGAACCTTACCATTTAAGCTATGTAAATGTTTGCTAACGTACTTTCATCCAAAAACAGTTTATATATATTTTATTTTGTATTATATATTATTCATATATATATAAAAAATAAAGCATCTGCTAAGTAAAATATATACATAAATTTTCAGCAAAGTATTTAAGTTGTAAATTATGTTAGTTAAAAAAACCCTTGGGAACAGAATCACTGCTCTTATTAGTTTATATATTTACTAGAAAGCAACCATAATTTTTAAATAATTTGGCTAATTGGTAAGAAACCTATCAGGTTCTTCAGAAGTCTGTCAAATATAAGCTATATCCTACAGTGCTCTACTTGATTTGGAGGATGTTAAAAGAAAATCTGTTAAAATGGAATCCCACATGTAACCATTTATAACGTGATAAATTATTTAATTGAATGGCAAAACAGCATGCTATAAAAATGCTGAAAACAGCAGTCTGAAATACGGAATAGGTCTCACTGATCTTGCTGGCTCCTCCCCTCCCCACAAATGATTGAGTTTCTTGTAATCAAATAACATATATACCTGTTTGCTTTGCCACTATTAAAAATAAGAAGTTGTATAATATAGAACATGAAATATTAATTTGGTAAACCTGAAAATTAATGCTTTTTAAAAAAATACACAAACGTAAATACTTCCAAGTCAGTCACTAGAGGGAGCCTTAGGAACAAGATTCTACACATCTATTAATAAACCTGTCAGGCCACTATTATGAGAATGACATCATCTGTGTGTTTACTAATATTTTGGCAAATTTATAAATTACTTAATGAAAGTTTTAATTTCTACCAGTATTTTACTACATTTTGTTACATAAAAAGCAACAGTACATATTCCCAAGATGTTGAGTTTGATATTTAATACATTGTACTACGGAGATTCTTTCAGCTATGTTAATAGCAATATTAACAATCATTTCATTTAGAGTGTGTTTATTCAGATCATATTAACCCTAACAATATACTTGGGTGGAGGGCAAGTAGATATCATTATCACATGACAGGAAACAGTGATTGGTAAGTGGCTTGTCCATGGTAATTCAGATAGTAGACAAGTTAGTATCCCTTTCTAAATTTTATGTTCCAACCAACAGAGATGATTACATGTTCAGAGGCAGTAACACCTGGAAGTTTGGTTGAGGTTTAAAGTGCTTTGCCTTAAAGTGTTCACTTTTAACATTTTAACATTACTAACAAATAGTAAAGAAAAAGTTTGCCAATATTCAGTAAGCATCCAGGGAAATTTCATTTAACAGATCATGTAACAAAAAATGAATTTTTCTTTGGTTGTACGAGGTTAAGTAAAGGAGCAATATAAATAAAAATTACATATAAGGGAGAAAAAAATGCTTCAAAAATTCAAAACTAACATTTAAAATATAATAGCACTAAAAACACAGCTTTGACTAAAGTTTTGTACTTGGTCTGTTTTTTCCTCATCTGCTTTTGCTGCTACACAAATACCACAGAGCCTTTCCACCTGAGTTGGAGATAAATCATCCCTATGTCTATTGTCTCCTCTTAATAGATTATAAGCTCCTTAAGATCAGGGACTATCTCACTTTTTCTATTTGTATCCCCAACACTTAACCCATTACTTTGGCTCATAGCAGACATTTAACAAAATTTCATTCAGTAATGAAGATAATTCTTAGCAAGTGCCCAAATGCAAGTAGGAAATTCAACATTCAAGCAATAAACTGTTATATACAAGTAAAATATTTCAAGACTTCAATAATTTATCTAGACAACACTTATACAACTTATACACTTGGTCAGCAGGCTTATACTTGATGCCTTTCCAGCTTATGGTCTGCTGGCATAGTCTTCAAGATCCCAGGTTAAGTCACCATGCCATGAGACAGGTATTAGAAGAGGGCTTATATACACGTTTATCATAAGTCTTTATGAAAATTACTTAAGAAAAACTGCACCCTTAAGGGGACTTATTTAAATCAACACTTAGAAGTAAGAGAAAAAGACTAAAATTGTCTTTATATTATTTTAAAAATTCATCAAAGATTTCTATTCCTGATGTCCAAGAGTAGCAAGAGCTTTAATAAATTAATTTTACCATTTTTTCCCTGAAAAGGAAGGCAGAACAGTTTCAGAGTTCAACATTAGAAAAATTTACTTAGTAACAACTATGCATGAGACATTAAACTATTTCTTTTATGTTTACACTTGGACTAATCTATAGACTGGACTAGATCCTACAGTTAAGAGAATACATTTGTTATCTTTGGGAGGTTTTAATTCTTTCCAAGTCCCTACAATATGGATCACAAATGATTGCTACTCAGTCTAATAAAAAACATACTAAATTCAGAATTTTAAATTCCCTTCTCACTTGTGCCAAAGAATATTACATAAAACCTTAAGGAAATCATAAATCTTTTTTTTTGTGAATTGCATATTATCTAACTCAATCTGATCAACACACACACTGACTAGATGTGACCTTAGGCAAGGCACTTAACATCCTCAGGCTCATTTCCTCATCTGTACAGTCTCTCCCAACTCTTATCTAACATCTATGATTTACTACTCCCATGTCCACATTTTACATTAGGAAATTATGACCCAAGAACGATTTAGCTTTAAAAACAAAATCTAAGTTTTCTGTCATAAATTTCCTGCATAATTTGAATTTAGAACAATTTTTAAAAGTGAAAGTAAACATTTTAAAATTTTTCTTCAAATTAGAATGCTATATAAGCCATCACAAGCAATTCTAAGATTTCATATACTGTTACCTTTAAAAGACCATCAGCTTTCTGCCAAAATTTAATTTGCTCAACTTACCAGATTACATTACAATGCATTTTTTAATTTTCACACAGCCAGGAGTCTTTTCTTCTTTGGTGATTTTTTTCAATCTGTATTGCCGAATCTCTCTCACCAATGTATAAAAAGCATCCTCCACTCTCTGCATTGTAAAACACAACTCCTTTAAAGGTTTGTTTCATTGCTAAAAATAATTTATTGGGATAGCCATGTGGAATAAAATTGAATAAGTGAGCTTCACTTGAAAAAAATAGGATTAACATCATTCACCATGATTTTTGGTTTGTTTGTTTTTTAAAAGGAGGGGGTTGCAATATTCCCATCTAGGCAAGAATACTGGATTATTTTAAGAGTTGCTTAACAAAGTCAGTATGGATGGGAGAAGTCTATCAAAACTAAAAAACTTTGTGTATATATATATATGTATATCTTTTATATATGTATTTCCCCCTTTTACTAAGCATTAATACAAACTTTTAGCAAAGTAGTAAAAAAAAATTAGTAAACACAATTTTAAAGTTCTCTCTTCTGTTTAAGGCATTATATTTTATCTCATTTCTAGCATAGTAGCAGTAATGGAATTATGCCTATTTGGCCTTAGGAAAAATAACTGATACTTTGCCACTGATTTTCTGGTGCAACTGTGAGGTTCATTTTTATAGCTTTCACTTTTCAAAAAGTCCTCCAAACTAAGTTAGAGACATTACTGAAACCAAATATAGCACTCAATATTATATTTACCACCTACAGTCTAGCCATAGCTAGAAATATTTGAGAATTGAATCCATTTTGAATGAAATAAGTTTTTACCTTCAATAAAGTCTTAAAAATAAATTTGGAGGATAGAACACATTCAAATAAGATAACATATTTATAGCACTTTGACAAAGCTATCATTCATTCATCTTTATTTTCCATCTAGCCACTTGAAGGCTAGTATGTGGCAAGATGGATTCAAAAAAGTACTTTCAAATCTTTTCTTCCAATAAAAGACTAAGTGCCAAATGAGACAAGGTAATAAATCAACACTGGCCCATCCCAAGAAGGTGGCCAATACTACTACAGTAGAATTTTAAATTATAATGGTAAAACTATAACACTTTGAACTTTTGTCAAATACAAGTTTTACCTTCTATTTTTTTCAGAGCAAAAGCTTCTAAAACTTTATGCAATAGTTATATTGACATTTCCATAAGATTTCAAATATTTCATTGACAATCTGAATTTTCTCCTCAAACAAAACATTTTGCCTGAAAAGATGTTTGTTCTTTACTTAAATCAATTTGAGCTTAAGATAGATAAAACTTGAACAAAATTCTATAAATGTAAGTTTCCCCATTTAAAACCATAGTGGTTCTATATTTTCTATGATTAGTTTTATACCTATCATTAATATTAATTCATTCAAAGGGCAAGAGCATTTTTAAAAAATTAAGATTATCATGAAAATAAAATGATTAGAAGTGGTCTTGAATTTTAAAATAATGCTAATGTACTTAAATTCTTTTTATAAAGGAAGTTCTTGATAAATCTTAACTTTAAAAATTTAATACTTCCAAAAAATCAAGTAAAAGCTCATTTTCTTGATACATCAGAAAAATTTAATTTTTATTCCAAAAATAAATCATTTTTAGGAACTATGTGCAAGTGCCAGAATAAGTGCTATGAAAAAAATAACAGATTGTTGTGCTCTTACTATTCTGTAGCAGGAACATAAAAAGATTACTGCTCAATTTAGGCTGAGGGCTTGAATTTTTTTTTAGCACAAACATACCCATCACCATTAAATAAAGGTGTAATTTTGGTTCTAACAATGCAGAGAGAGAATAGGAAGACATTAATTCAAAAGAATCACCATCACCACAACAACCACCACCACCACCACCACCAGCACAAATTTCATTTATTGGAATTAAAAGTATGATTTTCATCATTGGGAGGTCATTTCAAAATGAAATTTCATTATCAAGAGAATGCTTACTTAATCAATATGAAAATTAAGAATCTGAAGAGCCAATTAGCTACCATTTCCTTTCTTAAATATACTTATCTCTTTTATGCTGATTTTACAATTAATCAACTGACCTCACAGAGATGTGAATTTTCTATTTATTATATATTCCTTATGATTCCTTCCATTAGTTTACATTTAGCTAAAGTTTTCATAACAAAGTGCTGCATATACTTACAAAGTGGCAAGTTTTCATATTCCAAGAACTTGGGAAAAACTTTATACAACATATTTAAAAGTTTTTATTACTGAAACTTTGAAGCCAGTTGTATGTACCATGTTTCCTATATTAGGAGTCAATTTACAATAAATATAATTGGATTTAGATTAGAAATTTTCATATTATGTGATACAGAAGTTAAATAATGTTTTCATTTCAGTTCAAATGATATAAAAGGAAGCTAGAAAAATTTACAGCTTGTGAAGTAAACATTTTTAAGAGACTGAACAATTATTTTAACTTCCTGTTTCCATAGGCTAAAGTCTGAGATCAAAGACCAAAACATACCCTACATTTGACCAAATAAAAAAGACAAGTTTTTCGCTGTTACTGATAAAGACATCATTTAAGAGTCTCCCTAAGTGTTTCCATTCAAATGATATTTAGTGCCTACTATATTCAATGAACTACATTAGGCTCAGAGGATACAAGAAAAAAAAAAAGTCCCCGACCTCAAGGAACTTACAGTCTACTGGGGAAATACGACATGTCTACAAGTGAGTACATACTAGATAGATCATTTGAAGAGAAAGGTTGGGAAGATCCAGGAAGGTGGTAGTTAATTAAGCTAAGCCTGGAATGATGTGCTGAACAATGAGTATAGTGGGGGAGGGGGATTATACTATGAGTTCAGAAAAACTTTGGCTGGAAAGTGATAAGAGGGAACAAATAAAGTAAATCGAGGGCTAGATTAAGGAGAGCTATAAATTTTAGGACAAAGTGTTTGTTTTTGTTTTTTATCCTTGTGATAATATTGAGTCATTGAGGGTTTTTGAGGAGGAGAAATGACATTCTCAGATCTATATTTTAGGAATAATTTGTCAGTTGTGGAAAAAAAAATTTTTAAGGGAGAAACTGGAGACAGAACATTAAGGCTACTGCAATAGTCCTGGTGAAAGACAATGAAAACCTGAACTCTAGGGTACTGACCTTGTAAGTAAAAATAGAGATAGCTGATTCAGGCAATGCTGTAGCAGTAGTATCATTAAGAGCTGACAGCTGATTAGAAGTGGGGAGGGAAATAGAATCAAGGATTATTCCCAGGTTACTAACCTGAAACTGTCCTTGGTTTAAGTGGGGAATATGTTTTCTATTCTGAATGGCATGATCAGAATTATACTTTATATCAATTTGGAAGGTGTGTGTAGATGAAAGACTGGGAAAACATAGGAAGCTGCTGGGCACTGGAGAATGAAGAGTAAAGAACAGTACAATTTAATATGTGTTTGTGGGTATGAAAATACAGAGAAAATTATTACTTGCTTTAAAAAAATCCTCAAATGGTTTTCAAGATAGTACATCCCTCTGGAGCTGAAACTATCTTAAACTCAGACTTCAGAATTTATCGTTCCACATTTCTAAATAAATTGTCACCAATTACCTCCACTTTTTCTACTTTTCTACCTCTACACTAATGGCTTTGATACAAACACCTCTCTCCTTGTTGCCTCTTCTGATTGGAGAGTTCCTTCGTAAAACTTCCATTTGAAGAAACATCCACAATAAACATATGAGTCCTAACTCAAATCTGCTCCCAACTTTCGAAAACTACTTTTCCACCTTTCCCCTGCACAGAGTGCTGTCCCCACCCCACCACCTCCTATAATTCCCTTTTATGTGTTGTCATTGAGGACAGACTTTTGTTTTTGCCAGAGCCTGGCATAGTGCCTGGTACATGGCAAGGACTTAATAAATGATTTACTTACTAATCTAAATAATGCTATGTGCTACATTATGAACTTTTATTGTTAAAACTTTACTCTTTTAAACAATACTTTCTTAATGAGAAGTAGATCAGAGAATAGTTATACATACACACACTCAAAACCAAAACCAAACAAACCTCAGAATACAAAACTTATTTTTAATCATTTTATAAATCAGGGATTGTTTCTATCTACAGAGCCCAGGATAGACCCTAGCACACACTAAGTATTAATAAACAAATATTTGGTGATTGAAAAAAATAAAGGCCTCTATGCTTCTAAGAAACACAACAGAAAGCTTCAGGCTTCTGAGGTTGCTTTTTGCCTAGAGCTATAACTCTAGATCTTAAATCTACTGAACAAAATTTACAGATGCTTCAATTAAGTTAAAGGAATTTAACACCTGAAGATTTCCTTACTCATAGTTGGCAATGGTTATTTTCCTTTTAAAATATAATTCAAACAATTCTGCAATGAGAATATTTTTAATAATAACTTTCATCTCTTGAAAATGGACCATAAGGGGCAGCTGGGTAGCTCAGTGGATTGAGAGTCAGGCCTAGAGACGGGAGGTCCTAGGTTCAAATCCCAGCTGTGTGACCCTGGGCAAGTCACTTGACCCCCATTGCCCACCCTTACCACTCTTCCACCTATGAGCCAATACACAGAAGATAAGGGTTTAAAAAAAAAAAAAGAAAAGAAAATGGACCACAAATCTGTGAAAAGTGAACTATTTGACATTTAACTTTAAAAAATTAATAGTTCTTTAATTCTCAAAACTGAAATCAACCTAGAATGTGTGTGATTAGGCCTGTGATCCTTTTTTACTGTTACCACTAGATTGAGAATGCCAACTTGTTTTCAGTAAAATGTATGGCATAATACCAACTCCCTGAATTCTAATATTAGTTTCAACAGTTGCTACCCCTAGAATTACCATGTATTCACCCAGAAGGGTCAGTATAATCTAGCATAAGCTGTCTAATTAGACAAATGCTCTAACAGAACTAGGTAATCTAATTTACATTAGCTGTGTGTGTGTATGCTATATATAGATATATACTCTATATTTTATATATATACACACACACATATATATACATTGACTATATCTATAGAGTCAACAATACAAGAATATTTAAAGGTGGAAACTGTTTCAGAAGCCCTGTAGACCAACCTACACTTCAGTAAGAATCACCACAATAGGACCACCTAGCCTTTGCTCAAAGAACTTTTAATCAATTTGCAAGAAAAGAGAGTGGCCAAGGGCAACATAGATTCTTGATTTTTAAACTTGTTCATAAATTTTAAGACAATGGAAGATTATAACAACCACCTCATAAAATAGCAAGAAACAGTAACTGGAAAATTAAAAAGCTTGGCAAGAGATACAACTAAACAATATATCCTAAGGGCATTTAAGAATGAAACTAGACAAAGGACAATCAATAGATGAAAAACAGAAATTGTAAAGTCATTTTCTTGAATTATACAGGAAAAGCAGAGGTGTGATTAGAGAGAAAAAAGTCTGATCACATTAGTGAGAGGAAGGGATGACTGATAATTAAGCCTATATGTTCCATTGGTATCCATCTATGAAATGCCAAGAGAACTCAAGCAAGAATCCTTAGCTCATAGGGTGGGTTTCCTGGGAATGATTTATAGGAGGATATTACCTACCTAAGCAACCCTAATGAGATTACAGATTCACTGAAGCATCTTGCTTATGACAGGCCTGTAGTGTACCTATATTTGAACTGTCTGGGTACAGCCTCTCTCAATTTCTAATGGATGGTAAACTTCTTAAGAGGAACCCTGCCTTATTTTTTTTGTACCCATACCATGTAGGTGGTGCCACAATGTCCAATACTTACTAAATGCTTAGTATTTCAATTTAACTGAATTGAATTAAATTTCAATTTAACTGAACATGAGTAAGTATTCTTTGTTAAAGGGAAGATTAGCTGATGCTATGGTTTTATTAACACTTAACTGAAGCTTACTCTCATATAATTTTTAAAAATGAAAAGGTAGCTCTGGAAATTGAGCTATATCAGAATGGGAGGCACTGGTTTTGAATCCAAACAAAGTCACCTTGTGTGACCCTGGACAAGTCATTTCCCTTTTTTGAACTTATTTTCTTATCTAAAAAGTAGGTGGGGGAGGAGTAGGGTGGAGGAGGAAGTTGGTACTCTGAAGTCCTTTATCACTAAATCTATGATTCTATGAAACTATTTTCTCTTGGCACAACTCATTCTCTTAAGGATATCTCTAATCATTGGGACTTCTCCCCTTAAATTGAGCCTATTTCCCTGTAATTTCCATCCATGATCCTTCCTCTGCAACTGCAGATGGCAAACGATTTAGAGACCGAGCGCCTATTGGGCTGCTGGGCAGATCATATGAGAAATGTCCTCAAACTGTGTGGAGAGGGAAAGGGAGCAGGCCCCATCTGGCACACATTCCATAGGTTCACCAACATGGCTCTAGGATGTCAAGCATAGTAATCAGAGTAGTATTTAGTTATCTCCAAGTATTACAGTATTTAAAGACTATCGCTGACAATGACTTGGCAACCATACCTTATAGTATCAAAGGGCAGTTCTCTTTTATTCTGGATATTATTGCTGCCTCTCCTATATGTAGCTTTAAAAAAAGTCTAAATTGGGCAATAAGTTCTCTATAAATCTACACTGATCAAATTTTAAAGAACTTATTTTCTTCCTCAGAATTATTTTGTCATTAGTTTTGCATTATCATGATATGCATTCCTTTGTAAAATTTTAGTTCATTGGATACTTCCTATTTTTTTTCAATCCCTAGAAATATGCTCTCCCCAAATCAGGGATACATGTGAAACAAGGCTGGCTTCTCTCCACCAAAAATTCTAAGAAAGAGTCCGTCAATTCTGCCAAAATTTCCTATTTTTCCATCTCATGAACCAGCTACTTCTTTCTGATGAAAATCAGGTTGAGAATAGGAGTAACCCTTACTGGTTCTTCCAATTTGGGGTGGATAAAATTATCACTAAGGGAATTAAGAAATTAGCAACTTTGGGCAGAGGTGCAACAAGTATCCAGATGTCAAAGTTCTCCCATCTTTACTATAATATATGCCTTCCTGTCAACTGTTTCTTAAACACTTCCATTATTTAACTCATAGTACACTTCAGATATAGTCACATTTGTTTCTACTTCTCACTACCTTATCCCAGTTGTCAATTTCTGCTGGAGTATATTAATGTGCAACAGTAATCAACCTATGCCTCTATACCATCCTTTTTATCTAACTGATTTCTTCTGAATGAGATACCTTTCCTGAGCTACATTCTAGTTTAGTAAGTTAATATCTACTAAAGTACTGTTGATACCCAAAGATCAAATTTGCCTTAGCATTTCTAGTGTACCTTAGTTATTAACCATACTTTGGCTATTATAGATGTAGACAGCATTGGGACCATTGTGTATGTGTATGTGCCTAAGTGTACACACACAAAGAAGGAATTGTTATAAAAATGGTTTTTAGTTTTAAATTATTACTTTTAAAATAAAATAATAATAGTAATAATAGCCAGCTAGCATTTATACAGGGCTTTAAAGTTTGCAAGCTGCTTTACAAATATCTCATTTTTTCCTCACAGCAATCTCTTAAGGCAGATGTTATTATCCTGATTTTACCTCTAAAGGAAAATCTGAGGCAGACAGGTTAAGTGACTTGCACAGGGTCACATACCTAGTAAGTATAATGGGGTTGAATCTGAACTCAAGTTCTTCCAGAATTCAGATTCGGAGCTTTGGCACCTAGCTGCCTCTAATAATTATATATTTATGAACTATACAATAACATATAGCTCACAGTTTAGGCTATTTAGTGAACATTTTAAACACTGCCTAAATCAGTGTAATGGATAGAAGTTATCTTCTATGATCATTATCTTTTCAAATTTCTGTAATGTATTAAGAAATTTTCAGGCAAGACATCAATATTAGGTCAAAGGAAAAAATGATTATATTTAAATATCTTCTTTTAGAAATATTTAATTCAAAATCAAAAGTACAGGAGGCGACTAGGTGGTTCAGTGGATTAAGAGCCAAACTTAAGAGGTCCTGGGTTCAAATCTGGCCTCAGCCACTTCCTAGCTATGACCCTGGGCAAATCACTTAACCCCCAATTACCTAGCCCTTACTGCTCTTCTGCCTTGAAACCAATACACTGTTATTGATTCTAAGTCAGAAGGTAAGAGTTAAAGGAAAAATTTTTTAATGTTAACCTATAAAAAGTTGGATAGAAAATTTGACCTTTTACTTTAGTGTTCTATTGCCTAGAGTTCTCTCTCCACTAAATGATGATCTTCATTTAAATTTATAATCAGTCAGAAATTTAACCATTCAAAATTAATAATGCTCTTCATTTAAATATGTAACCTGAGTTTTAAGCTAATACATTACTATACCAATAGGGTGGGATGGGAGGGATAGAAAGTCATCCTCAAAACTAAGAAGACCTAGATCAATGATGGCTAACCTATGGCACCAGTGCCAAAGACAGAACTTGACTGCCCCCCCCACTACAGTTTGTTACTAGAAAGACAGAGACTCCTGGGGGGAGGAGGGGGAGCTGCTCCCTTCCTCCTTTTCCATCATGCCTGAGGACATTCCTCACTTTCCCCCACCCCTCTCCCAGTAGCTCAATGGGAGTACTTCCTCCCTCCCTTGTGTGGGGTTGGGGGGTGGCCCACACCCAGCACTCAGTAGGGGGAGGGGCACAGCAGAATGTCACGGGGTGGGGAAGAACAGGCATAGCACTTGCTCAGGGGGTGGGGCCTGCCACTCCATCTCTAAAAGGTTTGCCATCACTGGCCGAGATTGAGCTCTACCTCTGTTATGCACTGGCTGTATGGCCCCAGACAAGTTTCTTTAAGTCTTTTGGTGCACTAGGCAACTTTTCTAGAGCTTTGTAGTTGCAGAGAAGGTGCTGACTTGCATTGGTAAAGAGACTGTATTTCCTGACCTGAGAAATTCTCTGTCAGAGGTGTCAAACACATGGCCAAGTCCAAGACTTTTGCATGTAGTAGGAAATATGATATTACTATTATTGAAAGCTCTAAATCTTTTAGTATAAGAATCACAATACACAATTCAAGCTCTCTGCAAGTACTTAGAAAAGCTCTTAAAAATCTCCTGATAAAGGGGCAGCTGGTGGATCAGTGGATAGAGCCAGGCATAGAGATGGGGAGGTCTTCGGATCAAATCTGGCCTCTGACACTTCCTAACTGTGTGATCCAATTGCCTAGCCATTGCTGCACCTATTCTTCTGCCTTGGAACTGATCCTTAGCATTGATTCTAAAACAGAAGGTAAGGACTTAAAAATAAGAAGTTAATAAAATCTAAGCATACTAAAATTTAGCCTAAAATTTTATATATATGAATAAAATTACCTTCCATCCTAGAATCAATACTATGTATTGGTTCCAAGGCAGAAGAGCAGTTAAGGGCTAAGCAATGGGGGTTAAATGATTTGCCCAGGGTCACACAGCTAGGAAGTGTCTGAGGCCAGATTTGAACCTAGGGGACCTCCCATTTCTAGGCTTGGCTCTCAATTCACCAAGCCACCCAGCTGTCCCCTCAATATTTTTAAGCCTAAGAAAATGTTTCACAAGATAATTTCTAAGGAAATCATCAAGTTCCATTATAACAACTCAAAGATGAAATTGATAGCTTAGCAACATAAATCTTTAAGTTTAAGAATCAAGGTATAATTTTAAAATGTTCACTAAAAGCAGAGCTCAAAACTGATTTATTTAGCAAGGCGATTATTATATGAGATCATTAAAATATCTGAGACAAGTTTCTATCAAATCAAGCTTATCTTCCCACCAATTTCTATTATTTGGAGATAGATATACTCATAGGCAAGAAATTTTGGTCCTCAAACTTTTTAAGAACACAAAAAATATATATAATCATATATTAAGGAAAATAGATATTTTCAAAATAAAATATGAAAACCATACTACTTTAATCGAAAATGACAAATGATTATCATAAAATGAAGTAGAAAACGGCTTATTTAGATTCTCTGCTTTATCCTGCAGTCATTAGCTTGCTATCACAGTGTTAAGTCAGGCTCCCTTCAGAAAATTAAATTGTTTTCCCTTTTTCCTGCCTTTGATTTGTAGCTCTATAAAATATTAGACAAGTCTAGGATCTTTCACCTTTTTTCTGTATAAAGTGATAGGATACGTGCTTATTGCTCTAAAAAAACTTTTTAAAGTTATAAATGTTCAAACAAATATCCATTTCTTTAGAAGAATTTTCAGAGCAGTTTCAGCTTTCACTGATACTAAGCAGCCATCTTGGCTCCATATCTATTTCTTTGGAAAGAATGTCACTGTGACTGGACTGGGAACCAAGTTTCCTTTTTGCCTTTGTTCTCTCTTTACCTAAGCCCAGCAAGGCTACATACATTCTTCAAGGAGGGAAATTCTTCTCTTTCCACCAATGTTACTAGTCTGACAGAGGTGTCAATCTGTATTACTCTAAGGAACTGTTTTACTTGATTGTTATATCATCAATGATTAGCCTGCTGCCAGTTGCCAATACAGTCAGGATAGGAACGCCAGTGGAAATGCTTAAGAACATAATATGTGTGACCCAGAGGAAATATTAGAAACAGTCTAGTTCATCCCATCCCATCATTTTGGATATAAATTATGCCCCACCTAGACATTTTAACTCAAATGGCTACAGTCATGTAGCTAAATAAGTAGTAAATGCAGCACTAGTAACTTGATCTGTAGGCCCAAGTGTCTTTTTAATGTTCTAAAATCAAAGCAACACAAGTTCAGCTCATCCTCAGGATACTACTGTGTTTCCTTTGCTACTTCATAACTAAATGCAATAAAAAATGTATTAAGTATCTTCTATGTACAAAGTACTTGGGTAGGTTCTGAGGACACAAAACCAACAAAAAACAATTGCTACCCTAAAGAAGGTTGCATTCTACTCTGGAATAAAAGTAGCAGAGCTGTATTCCAGTCATATCCTCAAATGCTCCAACTTTGACTACAGTCCTAGTATAGACAGACAGCAAAATTCCTTTTAAGATGAAGTTAATATTATACCAAATATTTTCCCTAATTGTTAACAGACCATGAAAATTTACCTATTTTTTGGCTTAAGAAAAAAAAAACGCCACCTTGATTTCACGAAAGTAAATTCCTAATATTGTACTTCTTAGTTGTAAATTTTGCATTTTCAAACTTTATCTGTACAATCTATACAAATCTATATTTCCCCTAATAAGAATACAATATAAACTAGCTAGTATGTCACACGAGTTATGTTTTCCCTCTCTTGTCCCCTTAAGAAATTTAATAAAGTCTCGAAATATCAAGCATGCCACAAATACATGTATATTCAATGATAAATATTTTTCTGAAAATAAAATTAACTACTCCTAACTAGGATTTAAATTTCATGGAAAGGTCTATGTAAATCTCTATAAGCCTTCAGAAAGCTTATATAATTTTCAGTTATTTCTACTTTGATCATGAAATGTTAGTTTTCTTCCAAGTTATTACTTATCATATAAATGCATTTGGAAGAGGCAAAAGTGAAGAAACATATTGAATACCACAAAAGGAATATTCTATGTTTTACTTGCAAAACATAATTCAAGTTTCACATTCTTTAGATAGACTTCCCCATAATTAATCTTTTTTTGTTTCTTTGTTTGAACCTGCCATTTGATCACTTTAGGGGCAACACAGGGTAAGAAAACTCCCTCCTCAATGCAGACAGTATCTGTTCTGCAACTTATGCTCTTAGAAACAAAAGGATAAGTTCTTGTTATACTAGGCTAAATTCTCTGAAATCCTAAAGCCCTTACTCTCTATACCACTCCTTTAGTACAATCACTCATTTGTCTTATATTTTTATTTACTGTTGCTTATGTGTATATTTTGTCTCTACAATAATGTATACTACTTTTAGCAGATACCATGTCTTAAAAGGCCTAGCTGTGTGGCTCAGTGGATTGAGCCAGGCCTAAGGATGGGAAGTCCTGGGTTCAAATTTGACCACAGATTCTTCTTAAAGAAGCTCTGTGACCCTGGGCTGACCCCCATTGCCCAGCCCTTACCACTCTTCTGCCCTGGAACCAATACTTAATATTGATTCTAAGATGGAAGGTAAGGATAAAAAAAAAAGACCAAGCACATAGTTTTGCAAATACTTTTTGAACCTACAAGATAGCCATATATTATGTCAAATGGTCTCAAATTTAGTAATTAAGACTAAAAATATAGAATTTTTCCAAAATACCTCTAACTGTCCTAATGTATAATAATCTTAAAATATATAATTCTTACTTGATAAAATGAGTCTAATTTTGATTTTTTATACATAAAATTTTAAAGGCATGTATGCAGACACTGTATGTAGTATAATATTTTCACATATTTATTTTAAGAGCTTCTTCCATATTTTATATCCTCTGAACATATTTTATATCCTCTGAAGTTCATTTTAAATATCTTAGCAAATTTCTATTTTAAAAAATCCTATTAAGAACTTCTCATATTACACCAAATATAACTATTTTAATATCTTTTAATATTTATTGCTTTAACTGAAAATTTGACATTAACAATTTATATATATTTTTAAATGCAAATCTTCATGTTCAGTTTAACAGTACAAAATAATGCCTAATTCTGTAAAATTATTATTTTTAAATATCCTTTGTTTTAAAAATCTCTGCTTCCTTAAAATTAAGTTCTATCAAGGGAAAAGTAACAATGTTAAAAAAATAATGAAATTTAAAAACCTTGCCTATTCTAGAAGCAGCAATAGAGACCAGAAAATCTTGAAGTTAAAACTTCTAAAATTCTGAGAATGATACACGTGAATCTTTAACATCAAGCACACTCAAGAGTGATCAAATAAGCTATATGTAAGATTATAAATGGTTGAATTAAAAGTTATATATACATATTCATAGGATGAAGATCCCTGGACAAGGCCAATAATCTTTTATTTTTATTTGAACAAATCACCTATTTTTCCAGATTAGATGAAAGAAAAATCATGGATTTCCATATGAAATGATCAATTTAAACATCAGATATTTTAAGCGGCATGTACATTTATTAATCCACAAAAGCTAAGTTTAATCACAATTTTACAGTAGTCAATAGATAAATGGTAGGTGTGAATTGTTATACTTTCTGGTCTCAACAATAAGTTTGTATTTGTTGTGGTTTTACTTACCTGTCTTGTTTTTGCTGATGTTTCAATGAAAGGAATTCCATAACTTCTTGCTAAGTCCTGAGCTTGTTTTGTATCTACTGTTCTGGAAGGTAAATCACATTTATTTCCTACAAGAACCATGGGTACATCTTCAGAATCTTTAACTCTTTTTATTTGTTCTCTGTGGAAGAAAAAGAAAAAGAAAGTGATGTTATATCAGAGATATTTACGCAGAAGGAAAATATCTTCTAATACTTGATAAAAAATTTAATTTTATTGTAATCAGGCTAAAAACTGATTCTAATTCCCAGTTTCCCCATATAACAAATTCTGAGGCTGAATAAAGAATTCAAAATTTGTTCTGATTTTTTGTATTACAAAATTTAAAAGGGGAAAGGGAGAGAAATAAAGACATGGAGTAGGGGTGAGAGGGGAAATCTTCATTTCAAAATATAAACTTCAAAAAAGAAGAATGCAGAGCCATAATTTTGTAACTTCAAGACAAAAAACATACTGAAATATAATGGAAAAAAATTAAAAATTCTGCACTCAAATATATCTAAAAGTTGCCTACAAAATAAGACCTAGTTTTAAAATCTATTACTTCAAAATGCAAATACAACTTAAGTTTATGCTTAAAATACAGTGACTAGTTAAAAGCTTTACTCATCTTTCCTATGTCCCTACCCCAAAATGAAATGATGATCAAATTCTTCAATAAATTTTAAACCATTCAAAATTCAATGCCTGCTATAAAAGTCTAAAATTCAATGCCTATTTAACCTGAAGCTCAGGTATATGGGGAATTATTTTTGTGTTTTTGGGGGGAGGTAGGTTCATGTTTCAAAGTAGGCTATAATTTCAATAATGAATGTTTCTGTTCCTGTCCTATGGTTACTTTAAGTGATGAGTGACTGAATTAAGAGTAGGAATTATGTCTTTTATTTCCATTTTACTTTTCTGAAAAGGCATTTCTGTGGTATGGTGCTAAAGTGCCCAAGAATCTGAAAGTGCTGATTTCTAATATAAGACACTAAACAAATCTACTTTATAAACCTTAAATTACTTTTCCTATCTGTTTTTCAATCTGCTCCTCCATCATGGTTAGGGAATTCCAAATCTAGCATCCTTTCTACTATGGCTCTCTAGGAGCTGTGGAGGATAAAATTTTCATATACAAGGCTACTCCACCTAACATCTTTAATTAGGCCTATGAAAACAGTTATAGGTAAAATGTTAGATCTCACAGTTGGTCTTATCTTGGTTTTTGGCAAATTACATTATATCTAAATTCTGTGATACAATGTGGTTGAATATAAAGCATATTATGAATTTCTATTGTTGTGAATAATGGCTTTAATAAAGGATATTTGCATACCATCTGTAGACTGCCACTTTCAAAGAATGTCTAAAATAAAATAAACTTAACACTCAGACATTTAAACAAAATTTTAAAAGTTGTCAATTTTTTATTCTATTTCCAAATTCTTGAAAGACATAATTCAAAAGCACTAATGTTTTGTTCTAATGCCAATAAATTGCTACTTCCACCTATATTTAGGATTGAAATTACAAGTCATCTCAAAAGATTTTATACTTAGAATTGAAATGACAAGCAAAAAGCCATTATGTGAACCCTTAATTGACTTTACCTTTTTTGATGGTAGCTCCAAAATAAGTGAATTATTTTTTCTTCAAAGTATGAACCTGCTGAATAGCAGTATTTTCTATTGTCATTACGTCTACCTTCTATATTTGACATCTATAAAAGGGACACAGCAGATACTGAATTCCAACTAATTAATCTATTTTAGGCCCTAAGATTTCAATTGGCTAATTTTATGGATTGGCTAGAAAGTAAACACTTTATAAATAAACTAAAGTTCCATTTTGACCTATCTCCATGAAAACCTAGGTTTATTCAAATTATTTTTTATTTTGTTTGGACCTTCATCACCTGGCCCATAGCACTGCACGCAGTAAGCACTTAATAAAGATTATCAAGCTTTCAAATTAACTAGAAACAATTATGATTCCCCTAAAGTTAAATCATTTGGAAAACTAATAAAAGCAAATCACAGGTTGCCTGCCACACTTTTTTAAGTATAAATGATCATTCATAATATATGTATGTATGTATGTATGTATGTATGTATGTATGTATGTATGTATGTATGTGAGAATAACTATTTTTTTAAATGGAAGGTCAATTTGGTCATCTGTTTTGGTATGTTAAAAATGGAAAACAGTAGAAATAGAGCTTGATGGATGGCTCATCAATAAGGGGGATGCCACAGACTTAAGTGTTTCTTGATTTTAGTAAGTTATCTAGCAGAACTGAATCTCTTATATCCTTGTGGATATGACAAGAGAAATGTGGACTGGGTAATATTACAATCTGAGAGAATGTAGAGTTCAGCAGGTAGCATGTTGGACTTGGGAATGAAGAAAATCTGGGTTTAAATCCTACCTTAGACACTTAACTGTGTAACCTTGGGCAAGCCATTTAACAATATCCAGTCAATTCTCAAGTCCTGTCATTTTTCCTTCATAGTATCTCTCCTGTATGTCACCTTCTTTCCTCTTACACTGTAGCCATCCTAAAGTAGGTTCTTATCATCTCACACCTTGCTTTTTCCAATAGCTTGTTAATTGATCTCTCTGTCTCAAGTTTCTCCCCAATCCAATCTATCCTCCACTTCCACTGTCAAACTGTTCTTCTGTTATCAAATATAAAACCTACCTGGCTTTTAAAGCTCTTCATAGCCTGGCCCCTTCCACTTTTCTAGTCTTCTTACAACTTACCCTCTACTCCACATGTTTTGCAATCTAATGACAGCTGGTCTCCTAGAGGTAACTCACACATAAGACACTGCCCATCTCTTGACTGCATGGATTTTCACAATTTATCCCCTTATGCCTGCACTTTTCTCCCTCTTCCTTTCAAGTTTTGGCTTAAGTCATACCTTCTGCAAAATGATTTCTTGGACCTCCTTAATCTTCCCTCTGAGACTACCCTTAATCAATCATGTACACAGTTGTTGTAAATAGCTGTTTGTATGTTTTCTCTGCCATCAGTGGGAGCTCCTGAAGAGCAGGAAACATCAATTGCCTTTCTTTTTATCTCCAGTGCACAGTGCCTGGCATAGAGTAGGAAGAGCTTAATAAATGCTACTTGACTGACTCTTAGGCTCAGCTCCTCTTCTGTAAAATTAAGGATTAAATAACCTCTAAGGTACTTTCCAGCTCAATCTATGATTCTATGATTCACAACTGATTATACAACTCTATTCAAAGCATGCTGATTAACTGATGAATGTCCACTTAGACATTAGAGATCCACTTAGAGATCAAAAGGATCTATCCTCAGCTCTAGCTCTTCTGAAATTCAATAATTTCATCAAAATTTGAGTAAAGACAGAAGGCATCCTTTAACAAATCTGTACATAACAAAACTAGGTTAGGTAATCAATATGGTGAATATCAAAATCACAATTAAAAAATCTCAACATCTTTGAATGAGGGCTTGAAAATAAGATGAAATAAGGGAAAATATAAAGTCCTAAGCTCAAGCTCAAAAAAAAATCAACTAAGTAAGGAATGAAAAGATGTAACTAGAAAGAAGTTTATGTTTAAAAGACAAAAAAACCCTTAATTTTAGTTATTTGGAAAATTCATGGTGTGATATGGCAGTGTCCAAAAAAAAGACACAGAAAGCATAACAATAAGAATGAAGTCTAGATCAAAGAATTAATAGTTCTATATACTGCACTGATCCATGACTTGAATACTACATATTCAGTTCTAGGTGTTTCAGGAGGTATATAACAACTCCATAAGAGGGTCATAAAAGTCGCAAAGGACCTAAAAACTATATCATGAAAGGAAATGAGGATGTAAAGCCTAGAAGTCTAAGAACAACATAATCCCCTCCTCCCATAAAAGGATATAATTTTGACTTATTAAACTTATTCTGTGCTATATCAACAGAAAGAACTAAAACCAAGATGGAAATTATGGGGATACAAATTTCAACCCAGTACATAAACATTGCAGTAATCGGCTATCCAAAATTATAATGGGTTACCTACCTCATTAAAGTGGTGAGTTTCCTTCATGGGATGTGTTTAAAGCATTTTATATAAATGTTTTGTCTATTAGAGAGGAGGCAGCATAGTATAATGCAAAAAACACTAGTCTTTGTATCAAGAGGACCAGAGTTGAAGTCTGGCTCTTGACACTTATAGGTTATGTGATTATAGGCAAATAAGATAATTTCTGGGCAGCTAGAGGCATGGAAGATAACAGTGCTGGATTTGAAGTTAAGAAAACTTTTTATGAGGTAAAATATGACTTCAGACACTTACTAGCTATGTGAGCCTGGGCAAGGTTGTTTAAACCCAGTTGCCTCAATTTCCTTCTCTGTCTGAATGAGGAGGAAGACATGGCAAACCACTCCAGTATCTTTGTCAAGAAAATCCCAAATGAGGACAAAACTTACAGGAAGGCAGCTTAGATGGCACAGTGGATAGAATGTTGGGTCTAGAATCAGGAAGACTCAAGTTCAAATACAGCCTAAAATACTTTTTAGTCTTTGACTCTGCACAATTCACTTATTCTCTGTTTTGCCTTAATCCACTGGAGAAGGAAATGGCAAATCACTCCACATCTTTGCCCAAAAAACCCCACTGACAGTATGGTCCATAGAGTCACAAAGAATTAGATATGTCTGAAAGACTGATTAAGAAAAGTTAACTTCCACGAGTCTGTTTCTTCATCTATAAAATGGGTTTAATTATATTACTTACCTTTCAGGGTTGTTGCAAAGAAAACATTTTGAAAACATTCAAGTTCAATATAAATATAGGCTATTATTATTTCTGTATTTAATCCTATGAGGGATTAAAAATCCCTTCTGTTACTAGAATAATAGGAGTTTGGACTGTAATGATTTCCATGGAATTGAGCATATACTCTGGGCCCATTCAGGTGATCTAGTTCTTTACTAAAGGACTTGTGCAGAGGTTGGGTTGGAATGATATGGAAAGTCCATATTCATCACTATGATTATTAGGCTGTTTCAAAGATGACTAGTGACTAAGTAAGGAACAGCGGTCCCTTAGTAGGTTTTAGGAAGAATGAGGAGAAAAGGCTTCCACATTCTTGTAGGACTTAAAGAAAGTGGTAGAGTGAACTTCTCCTTCCTTCTCCTAACTCCTACCAGCTATAAAGGTTATAAGCAAGAATGTATGACCCATCAGAAAGGATGAGCACATGCTTAGCTCCATGGGAAATAATTTAATACAACCTTCTTTTTTTTACTATAGTTCTAAGAATCTAAGAACTACTAATCCTAATTGCTATTTTAAAGTGATCTGGGAGGGGGAGTAAGTTTATGAAAAGTTTTTTATAGCTTTTCTACTCTACTTAAATAGGTCCTCTTACAGCTAATTAAAACATATATACTGGATCATCAATCATGTACCCATCCCACATTACACCTTAGACCAGTATAAGTCTTAGTTTTCTCCTGCAGACCAGGAGACTTCCACTAACTTCCACCACCTATGCAGAGCACCTCTTTACCTCATCAGAAAACAGTAGCTTAGTGCTAAAGTAGAAGAAATAGGCCCAGAAGAAAGAAGAAGCAATCAATCTCTTAAGGTCACAGATTTTTTTAAAAAATAAAAACTTTTACCTTCTATCTTGGAATCAATACTGTGTATTGGTTTCAAGGCAGAGGAGTGGTAAGGACTAGGTAATGGGGTTCAAGTGACTTGCCCAGGGTCACACCACTGAGAAGTGTTTGTGGCCAGATTTGAACCTAGGACCTCTGGTTTCTAGGTTTGGTTCTCAATCCACTGAGCTACCCGGCTGCCCCCAAGGTAATAGATTTTAAGTAACATGCCCTTTTAGTAATAAAATTTTGTCTAGTTGTAAATATCTGTTGCAGACAGGCAATTTTAAACGATGTTAACGTAACCACTTTTTTTTTTACAATATTTATAATTTCTATAGTTACAAAATCCACAAATTTGCATAGACTAAAGCAATTAAACAGTTCTCCAGTGGTGTTTTCTAAAATTGATTTTTTTATTTTAAACCCACCTATAATGGTGAATATCTTCAAATGATTTAGTATTATTTATGGCAAATACACATAGAAAGCCCTCCCCAGTCCTCATGTACTGGTCCCTCATTGCACTGTATTCCTCTTGACCTGCTGTGTCGAGAATATCCAAGAGACAGGTCTCTCCATCAATTACTACTTGTTTCCTGTAGGAATCCTGAGAAAGGAGAAACAGAGTCTGGTTATTACAATACACCTTTTTATTTTTATATAGGTGCTATACAGAGATGTGGTGATGCTACCAAGCATATTAAAGTACAAAAATCACTTAAATTGAGTATCATTAATATAATGAGATTTCTACATTTAAATTGTTCTGGTCAACCTATTAAATTCTACTTAAGTGTTACTCTCATTCCTCACTGCATAACTGCAGTTATGACAATCATCCCAGGTCCTCAAAGGGTAAGCCAGGGGAAAACATGCTAGAAAGGCTTTGAGGATGTGTCTATGATGGACTTTAAGTTTTGTTATATAAGGATCAGCTTAGAAAGGAAGGCTCCAGAAGTTTGGCTAGCAAGTGGTATCTGTTAAACCAAAGCAATTCATGAAGATCATCCTCAAAAGCACAGAGGGACTATCTTTTGAATCAATAGCAGAAGTATCATACCAATAAAATCACTTATCTGACTACCATAAGATTTTTCTGGTTGTCAGGAGGCACACCTAAGAAACATCTTATGCTTTGGAACCAATAAACAGTATTGATTCTAAGACAGAAGTTAAGGGTTTAAAAAATATATATATATTGAAACCCAGGTCTAAAACACCATAAAACAATGTCTAATCCTATCACGAACGGGTACAATCAATACTTATACTATGTTTCTTAGATGTGCCTCCTGGCAACCAGAAAAATCTTATGGTAGTCAATAGGGTGCATGATCATTTTAAGCTATGAAGAGTTTCTAACTAAAAAAGTGAAAAGATTATTATATATTCAGACTAGCAAAGGAAGAACGAGGTGTCCATAAAGATAGGACAATGCCACCAAATAAGAAAGGTTAAAAAAAATCACTCACTGCAATATCACCACTAGGTTCCTAGCAATTACATCTTTTCCAGAGATCCTCATAGGCCCAAAGTCAAATATTACCAGAAACGGGAAAAGACAGTAGAAAGTCAAAGAAAAGGAAGCAGAGGTACGAATGGGAGACAGACTTTAGGACACATTCTGAAACTGATCCACCCCACCTCTCCTGAGGTTAAAGCTAGTTATATACCTTGTAACTCAGTATCATCACATTAAAGGCTTCAATTCTAAGCAAATATATGTTAGCCATTATTTAAATATTATATCTTTTGAAACAAAAATATTAAGGATTGCCAGAATTTAAATCTGAGAGTGCTATTTGTCAATGTACCCTACATTACATACCAAAGCAGATATAGAAATGCAGTTATTCTAATATTTCAGACCCTTCTATAAAAGTACCTTGAACAAGGAAGGTCCTTTAAAAATATGCTGAATCTAATTGGAGGCTGTATAGGGAAGAGATAGGCCTTGACTTTATAGATATTCATCAAATTACCCGATTAACTGAAGGCTTTAAAAAAGACAGGCAGGAGGATCACATAGGCTCATGGAGTAGAAAGGATTTAAAAGATCTCATACTGCTAAGGCTTTTAAACTTTGAGTGACCTTTTAAATACAGAAGGATTTCCATTTTTCTTTTTGAAATTAAAAAAATTAGTCTTCCTTACACATTAATTGAAATAGGTAATAGGATAATAGAACTTTGAGCAAGAAGGGATGTTGAAATTTAAGTTTTCTAAGTCTCTCCCCTCATTTTATACATAAGGAAAAAGAGGTCCAAAGAACTTAAGTTACCCAAAATAACACAATTAAGAGGTAAAGAAAGGACACAACTGCAGGGAATGACAGATATATAAAATACAAAGAACTGTGAAAGATATGAAATGATGTAGAATAAAAAAGTGAAAACAAAAGAACATAATACATATATTGACTTCAACCATATAAGGGATCAGTACCAGAAAGTATTGTCAAAAACCATACCTACAAAGCAGAGAATGTTAGTGTTAACTTATTCAAGAAAATGTACTTTTATTAACAACTTATAAAGGTAAAGATACAATTGTATGGAAAAAATCCTTTTGAACCATTTTTAATGTTTTTTAGCTAAGTTAAGGGCTTTGGGGGCTTAATTCTATTTTTTTTATTTATTTTTGCTTATTCTGTCTTTCTTTGATCTTCTTATATTACTAGAAATAGAAGTTAACATTTTAAATTTAAAAAAATACTGAGGCAGCTCAGTGGATTGAGAGCCAGGCCTAGAGACAAGAAGTATTAGGTTCAAATCTGGCCTCAGACATTTCTAAGGTAAGAGTTTAAAAAAATATATTGAAACCCAGGTCTAAAACACTATACAACAATGTCTAATCCCCATCACAAACAAGTACAATCATTATTACTATTATCCAGATGTACTTCTTTTCTAGCTCCATAGAACAATTTAAAATATGTATGCTTCCACAACCTAGGTGCAAATCAGACCTGGATATGTGAAAAACTGAACAAATTTCTAATGCATAGACTCTCTTAAGTTATGCTCACAGTAATTCAAATATTTACTAAATAGACAATACTATTAAAATTTAAGCTGTCATGAAGTCCTATTCAGAATCCTAAGTGGGAATTGGAAAAAATGCTGGATCCTTGAAAGCTATGAGAGCGGAGTACTGGTTCTGGTAAATTTTACCATTACAGAAAGTCTCTGTGTACAGTCCTATCAACAGATGTCTGCTTTTCAAGGACAAGTCCAGCTTAGAAGAAAGATACTCATCATATCATCAGGTGATGAATTCTTATGGCAATTAGGTGACAAAAAAGGAACCAAATGCATTCTAAAGATAATAGTTTTTATACCATATGCAACCATTAAAACGAACTGTCAATATTCTAAATGTGACATCCTTGTCCATTGACCAGCAAGTTGTCACACTACCAAATGAAGGCAAGTGAATCATATTAAGACTAACATTAAAAAAAAAAGACTAATATTGTTGCTTGATCTATTGGAAACCAGAAGATATAAGGAAGCTACACCTAAACAAGAGGAGGTTCTCTATAGAAAAGCAAAACACAAGAGATTGTATTGTGTATCTTAAGGTAATGGGGAGGGTGGGAGGGTTCTTTTTCATCTTTTATGGCAGTGTACATGGAAACTTATGTGACATCAGTTGCAGAGGATAAAGAGGTAGAAAAGTCCTAGAAGAGCATATACAGTAAGACTCTCCAAATTAAAACAATACATCATTAATATAATTGGTAATTTCACTGCAAAGGTAAGCACTGGGTAAGATGTTGAAAAATATGTTAGAAATAAGGTGAGGATTAAGGAATGGAAGATGCCAAAAACTTATATACACATCGTGAATGCTTCAAAAGAGATTGCAAACAATGAATATCATGAAAATGAAACTGTATTTTGGACAAGAAACAATGGGTTACTAATGTGGTTGTTTCTAAATGTACAGCCTAACTTCTTAGAGTAAAGATCAAAATCAAACCCATACTAAGATATACCATGCAATTAAAACAACTAACCTAAAATATTCTGTTGACAGAAAATGGAGAAAGGAACAGACATCAAAACAATCTACAAACATTTCCTAAAGAAGGCTAACTGACTGACAAAATCTACTGCTGAGAGTAAAATGACCTAGCAAAAAAATTAGGCAAGTGAGTAAATGTTGAAAGCAACATGACCCTTTTATTTAATGTGTCCAACAGAAGGTCCAAAAGAAAAGGCCATGTGACCCAGCTGAAGACACCCAAAGGAGTAAAAAGCAAAGAGAACAAAGGAAAAATACTAGAGCAATTCATCAACTCTCCCACTAGAGCCGAGAATAAAAGCCCTAGAACAGAACTGCCAAGAGTAGGAAAGGAAAGAAAACAACTAAGTTACCTCACCATAGCATGCATTGTAGGAGTCTGGATCAGAGTGGCTCAGATGTTTTATGGAAAGTAGGGTTTCGCTGAAATAAGTCTAATTATTTCTAACTTCTCAGTTAAGAAACTAGAAGTTTCTAGCCTGAAAGTTTCTAGGCACAGAAGAACCAAATTTGGGAATGGGCATAGAATATGGGCAGGGCAAGAATAATAGGGCATCAGAAAGGAGAACAAGATGTGGCTTAACAATTTGTGGAATACTATGGTGCTTTAAGAAATGACAGGCAGGATGATTTCAGGAAAATCTCTACTAAAGTCTCACATAAACTGATACAAAGTAAAGTGAGGAGAACCAAAACAACATTGTACATACACAGTAACAATATTTTTTGATGAATAACTGTGAACAATCTATTTATTCTCAGCAATCCAAGACAACCCCAGACTCATGATGAAAAATGTCATCTGCTCTCAGAGAAAGAAATGATGGAGTCTGAATGCTTACCAAAACATACTACTGTATTTTACTTTTTTTTTAATCATTTGAAATCTTTTCTACAAACTGACTAATATGGAAAAATGGTTTACATTGATTGCACATGTAAAATCTGTATCAGATTGCTTACCGTCTTAGGGAAGAGAGGGAAGAAGTAAGGAAAAGAGGGATGGTGGGAGAGGATTTAGAACTAATATGTTGTTTAAATTGTTTTTATATAGAATTGAGGAAAAATAAAATATTAAAAAAAATTTTTTTTAAGAATTTGCAGTCTCATGGCAAGAGAAAGACTAGGTTACTTGTTTTTCCAGGTTAGAAAATTGATATAAATTAGGAGATTAAAAAAAAAGGCTAAAAAACCTTTTAAACAATAAGTCAAGAATAATTTATCACCTTAGAATAGAAACTAATTAGCAAAACTAAAATGGGATTGGGGGCGGGGAATGGTTGGGGGTGGGGAAATATTTTTTAAAAGCCACAAAGAGTGGAGGGAATGACAAATTTATAGAAAGCTTGCTGAAAGACCCAATTAAGCCAGATTAGATGGTTAGAATGCTAGGCCTGAAGTCTAAAAGACCTAAATTTAAATCCAGCCTCAAACACTTAGCAGTTATATGACCCTGGGCAAATCACTTCACCTGTTTACCTCAGTTTTCTTCAACTATAAAATGAGGATAATGGCATCTACTTCACAGGGTTGTTCTGAAGATCAAATGAGATATCTGTAAAAAGTGCTTATGACCAACAAACAGTACTCACTGTATAAATGCTTATTTTCCCCTCCCCATTTGAAGATGAAACCAGTAAGCAGACAAACAAAAAAAGGCAAAGGTCTGTCACCATTTCTATAACTATTTTCCTTACCAATGGGAGATTCTAATCAATGTTCTACATAGAAAGTAGAAAAAACACTTAAAAAAATTCAACTTAAGTATTAAATTTATTAGATGCTCAATATATGCTAAACTTGGGACTCAAAAGACAAAACAAAAATTGTCCCTGACCACAGGGAGCTTATATTCTACTGGTAAAGAAAAGATATATGAGAACAGTTAGAGTAGACAAAGTATGCCCGGAAGAATGTGATGTTGGAATACAACATTTTTTAAAAAACCTTTATCTTGTCTTAGACTCAATAGTATATACTGGCTCCAAAGCAGAACTGTGGCAAAAGGCTAGGCAAAGCGGGTTTAAATGACCTGCCCATGATCACACAGCTAGAAAGCATCTGAGGTCACACTGGATCTCAGGACCTCTCATCTCTAGGCCTGGTTCTCAATATTCTTGAGGGCATTGACTGGAACAAAAAAAAAAATCCCAGAGAGTATTACTACTGGGGAAAAAATGACTAGAAGGATATAAATAACTACAACCCTTCTACCTATTTTCTTACCTCTACAAAAACTGAACTATAATACAATATCTAGGACATATTAGATGAAAATTACAAACAATATTCTACATTAGATCTCATCTTTACCCACACAACTGACTGAAAAGTGTAAAGAATTAGAACTCACTCTATTCTTAAAAATTCTGATTCAGTAAAGCAAAATCTAAGCTTAAAAGCAGTCTTCCAAAAAGATGTGCTCTTAGCTTAACATGCTAAGATCTTACGAGATTTCCTGATAACTTTGGGTGACCACTTGCTGAATTAAATAAAGAGCAAGGTACAAAAAAATTAACATATACTGGAATTTACTACTGTTCTAGGGAGCTATCCAAACCAGCTCAAAAGAGTTCCCTAAAGACTGAAGTCTTTAAATAATCCTGTTGGACAATGCTGACTGACAAACACTCAGTTTGGCCTAACAATTAAAAAAGAAAACCAGGAAGCTGAAGAATAGCCTATTATCCAGACTTTACAAAGCATTTGGTAAGATAGGCTATTGATCTGGTCCATCAGAATAAATGTCATATTTAGACACTGTATAGGCTCCAAATTAAAAAGGGAAAGAGCATCTTAGATTGCATATAGAAAATTGCATAGTGTTTTATACAACCCCAAGTTTTTCTCTGAAACAAAATCCCATCTTTTAAAATCAACAACCCTTTGATAAGGAGAGACTGTGCTGAAAAAAAAAAAAGAGTTGGTCTCTCAATAAGGAAGACCAAGTTAAAATTCTGCCTCTGATGCATTGTATCATGTGACCCTAGGCAAGTCATTTAACCTCTTCTGGCCCCAAACAGTTCTGCAAGATCATAAACTGTAGAATAAGTACCAATCTGCATTGAAAAAATTAGTTTGCTAAGGAGAAATTGCCTATACCAATGAAATCAGGAGGCCCAATCTCAACATTTTAAAAAATCCTTTTGTAAATCTATTATGATTTCCAAAGAACTACAGTATCATCCAGAGAAGAGATGTACAAGTATAGATGTGTAGATATTTTTTGCCATCCATTACTAACAACAAAAACTATACACAAGCAGTGTAAAAATATCAAAGTTATACAAATAAGAAAATGAGAGGCTATTAAAGTAGTGAGCGTGCTGGATAACAAATTGATAGCCTTCATGCAGTACTGGTAACCACATAAAGACCTAGCATGCCTCTGGTATGTTAGGTAGACTTGCCATGAAAGACTTCCCAGGAAGACAGGAACCAAGTTCATATTGGATAAGGAGTGGGTACTTTCAGCTCTGTTCCTCTGGAGAAATGGGGTCACAGAAGCCACTAAAGTAATGAACACTGCTGTGAACAGTGCCTGACATACAATAGGTACTTTAATAATTTTGATGGACTGATCAACTTTAAGGTTTTGTTTTCAAATCTCATATTACAAAATGTCTAAAGTGTGACACATTAATAAAAGTGTTATATGATTTTTGATCTTCCAAGTTCGATGGAAAGAAATAGGTTCAGAAGCTTCTCTAAGGAAGTTTGGCAACAAAACAATATATCTCTTTTACCGCCATTAGCATAAGTTAGATGAAAATGTAGTACCCTCTCTACTAAATCATGCATTTGCTTTTATCCATTGTCTTTGTATTGCTAACATGCTGATATATAGTGTTATCTCCACACTGATATAAAAAATCCTTGAGAGTAGATGTTTTGTTCTTATTTGTATCTCTAATACCTAGAGCTTAGGGCCAGGCATACATTAAACACTTAATAAATGCTTTTTGATTTACTATTCTAGCATTAGCCTAACTTTCTAGCCTAAAATGATTTTCCACTAAGTTCAACAAAACAGACATAACATGACATAAATATATTGCTTCAATCGTGTATGTGCAAAGTTTATATATGTATACCTTTATTAGAAAATTAAAGAATTTAGAATAAATCATTAAAATTTAACTACTGAATGAGTTCCTAAGAATAAGATAAAGATTCTGAAGCTGTCACATTTTTCTAAAATTGCCATGTACATAAATAAGTCAGAATTTAAAAATTCTAGTATGAATTAAAATTTAGTATCAAAAGCAAAATGTTGACCAGTAGAGGGCACTTCTGAGAATTTGAGAAAAAAGGGAGACAGTTTAACATGTATCACAATGTTTAAAAGGGTTTTATTCAATACATAGTGAGATAATCTTAGCAAAATGCACTCTTAAGTTTGCAAGAGTAATGATCAATTAAAATTTAAAAATAAACAAGTTATGTTAGAAAATAGGAATTATTTTTAATACTTAAGGCTTATCATTAACTCAATTATTTCAAATATTATAACTATTTTATAGTCTTTTAAAATGATTTTAAAAATTTTAAATACTTGCTGCCAATATTAGGTAGTAGCAATAATTTATATCTATATTCATGGTGTATGGGCATGTAAAATGTATATGGCTTATTATTAACACTGAAAGTTTTCTCCAATCAATTCAACCTCAAGTTCTTTCTTATTTCAAAAAAGAATTATCTACTACTGCTAAAGGATTTCAAAAGATTAATTCCATCACTTATACAGATTGCAACTTCTCTACACATTAGTGGAGTCTTTTGTTATTACTGTGGCAGCCAAATGTGGAAATAAATCTCTCCTGACCTGGTTAACCTGGTCTCAGAAATCAACTCATTTTATAAATGAGGAAACGGATCCAGAAAGGTTAAATAATTTACCAGAAGTCTGTTCTCCACTGCTTAACATTCATAAATACCCATGTTCAAAGTTGTTCCCAGTGAGTTAGGACATTCCAGAGCCTGACTTTCCTGGCAGATGCTACAAGAACTTAGGATCACCTCTATCCCTTTATTAAAACATTGGAGTAGAAGTGACAATAAGTGAGAAAATTAAACCTTGAGAAAAACTATGAGACAGACCTCAAAAAAGAAATGGGGGTCAGGAAGACCACAGAAATCAGAGACAGAAAACACTGTTTGATTAGCAGAGGACATCAAGTCAGAGTCAAGTAAACAATGTTAATTACATCAACAAGCAGTATGGTATAATGGAAAGAAAACTAGATATGGAATCAAGACCCAGGTTTGAATCTCAATTCCACTACTTACTATGAAGCTCTAAACCAACCATTTAACTACTTTGGGGCTCAGTTTTCCCATCTCTACAAGGAGAAATAATAGTTGCACTACCTAGCTCACCCTTGTGATCAAAGTGTTTTGTGTAAATGGAGAAGCACAATATAAATATAACTTATTGTCATAGCAGCAATGTATGGTGTAGAATAAATAAATAATGCTATAATGATAATAATCCTGCTTGTACTACTAAAGTATCATTAATAAATCACTCATTTCGCATGCATATTAACTAAATATATTTTCTAAAATAGTTTTTCAAGTCGTATTACTCTAAAAGAGTCTTTTCTTATGACATCTTTGACCTATAACAACTGAAATTAAAGTTTACCTTTTGCACTTAGTAATTTTCAGTAATTGGGAGGAGAAATAAAACTGAACTTAAAATGTCATTTTAATAATTATTAGCTATGCGTTGTATTTAGAATAATTTTCTCCCAATAATAGAAATTGCAAAAAGTTCCTTTTGTTTGGAATCCTATAGCACTGATTAACCATTATCTCAGAGTAATAAATGTACCAGGTCTGAATCAGATGTACACAATAATTTATATACAAACCATGACACTCATGCTTATGAAACCAAACCAAATCATATAGTTGCATAGCATAATTTGTAACTTTGACCTCTGACATAATAGCAGTTTGGAACAGCATATTTAAATGAAATATTTCAGATACAGGTATTCAGAATAGGAAGCTCAGATCCATCCATTACTCTTTTTTCTTATTATGTACTGGAGCTAATTTTCTATTTAAAAACAAGCAAGGTCTGCTTGGATATGAAGTATGGAGTAGTGACCAGGAAATCAGAGCAGAGACTTTCTGGGTTTAATTCTTGTCTTTGCCATATACTACCTAAGAGACCCATTTTTACACTGGATAAGTTACCCACAATGATGAAAAGCATGTATAAACAAAAAAAAAATAGTTCTACCTAGTAAATTTCATAGAATCTCAGGTTATCTAGAAATCATCCAGTACTAGTGATCTAGGATATCCTCTCTTCTGAAATAGTAATTCCCCCACAATGGTCTTTCCAAATGATGATCTAGCTGTTTAAAAGATCTAAAAAGAGAACTATTTTATGATATTCTCAGTCTACTTTTAGACAGCATTAATTATTTCTCTCCTCACATTGAGCTAAAATTTGCTCCTAAAACTTTCACCAAATTATTTCTATCTGGGCTAATGAAGGAGAAAATTTCAAATATATCTCTCAATCTGTAAAATATCATTATCTTCTTCTCTCTAAACCATTTTCCCCATATTTTCTATCTATCAAAATTTACACTACTAAGAAGCCATGAAAAGACTCATTCTAAACTACCATCTGGTAAGGATGTACATATTATTTTCTTCAACATAATGTAGCCTTCTTGAAGGTTACATTCTAAGACATTAGGTAAGGGTTTAAAAAAATTTTAAAAAAAAATCTGGGATTGTTTAAGCTTAAAGAAAAGACTAAAGGGACTTAATAGGAATATGTGGGTAAGTGCTTTAAAGATACACATAAGGATATGTACATGCAAAGCCCTACCTATATTATTATTCTAAATTGTTCCTTTTCAAGATACATTATCTGTTGATAGATACAAAAAGTGTTTTTTGTGGTTATGCTACTGAACATTTTTTGAGGGGTTCAGCCCTAGAATTTCTTTGATGTAGGGAATTTTAAGAAGAGGAAATTCCCTTAGCAAATGGGAATAAATAACTGTTTCACAACTTTAAGGCTTAGAGAATTGTCAATGATAGTAAGAGGATGACTTAGTCAGGATCAAACTATCTCTCAGAAGAACTAAAACTCAGGTCTTCTTGCTCCTGAGATGAGCTTCTTTATCATGCTACAAAGCCCCTCACTCTTAAATATTGTTAGTCAGAATTGTTAACGTACACAAGACCACTTTAACATTAAGCAGTTCAAAATTATTTTAAAGCATAAATATTTTCGCGAGCGGCAACTAGATGGTGCAGTGGATAGAGCACTGGGCCTGGAGTCATAAAGAGTTCAAATCTGGACTCAGACACAGATACTAGTTCTGTGACCTTGGGCAAGTCATTTAACCCTGTTTGCCTCAGTTTCCTCATCTATAAAATGAGTTATTTAAGGAAATGGCAAATCATTCCACTATCTTTGCCAAGAAAACCCCAAATGGGATCATGTAGTCGGACATTACTGAAATTTTTCACAAGGGACCTAATGCACATTTCAAAACTAAGTATTATTGCTCAAAAACTTCAGGCCATCATATAGATGTCATTATTTAGTATTACAAAGTTAATATTTTAAATGTACTTACCTCTATCGTAGGATCATACTCATCTACAAAGTGATTCTGAATTAGCTGTATTGTCAAGGCACTCTTGCCTACACCACCAGCTCCAACTACCACAAGCTTATATTCAGTCATTTTCAGCAGGCTTTATAACAAAAAAAAAGGCAATAAAAATATGATTAGAATATTCTTCACACTTAAATAAATGTAGCCCAAACTCTCTTACAAGTTAGAAATTTAATACCTACCTACTTTTATGTGGGTCATACACTTTTAGGATATACTCAAAAAAGGCATGTTAAAAATAACTTTAGTAAAACTTGTTTTAATAGCTGCAATGGTTAGAACATGTCAGATTTCTACTAAATACTATAAGTCACATAAGCTTGGAAATCTGACTTTTATAATATTTACAACTTTCCCATCAGCTTTTTGAGAAAAACAATCCAGGTGAGTATAGGCATGGTTCTTTTGTCTCATACTTAAGACTAGATAGTTCATTTTAGAATGGCCATTGTGTAATTTTGAACACATTCTCACTGGAATATGCCATGACTTCACAAGAAGCTCACAGAGTACAGCACTGTACATCCCTTAACTAGAGTGACTGAAGTCTTAGCTACTGCCATGAACATGTCTATCAACCTCTAGTTTCTAAAGAGATGGAAATAGCAGTAAAATTCACAGCAAAGATGATGAAGAGGTGGCAAAGAGCACTTCTTGGCCAGCTTCAGAAAAAGTAGACCAAGAAGTAGAGTTAAAAAAGATTAAAGTATATAGGAACAAATTATTTTATTAATCAAAACATCAACTTTTAAAGGATATATAGAAATAGATCCCCCTTTCTATTGTGAAATTGTAAACTATTCGATGTCAAGAATTTGATTTATAGAACATGTACACACCCATCTCTGTCTCTGTCTCTCTCTCACATACATACATACGCCATTGATTTCCTTTCTGGAACCCAAGAAAAGAGAAGTACATATAAGAGTGGCCAATCAATATCATTTAGAGGGAGAATTGACAGTAATTCAAAACAAGATGATCAGAGTTCCTGAATAAATTATTTAAATGTGCACATGAATGCATGCAGAAATATATTCAGTCTGTACACAAATATACATGTAAATACATAAAATGTCTATTTGGCTCACTCAGGAATAAGAAATAACCAAATAGGTCAAAATCCAGATATTCTGGTTTGTCAAATACACCATTCCCTGGACTGTTTTGAGCCCTACTCACCAATAAGGCCTTAGGCTCTAAAAGTGTTTATGTTGTATATCCCAGACCTTTTACTACACCCATTTTTGCTCCACCATGAGAACAAGGAACTTGTACTAACCTAGTTCTAAGCCACTGTGTCTAGGCATCTCATGAAATTTGGTCCTACTTATGTAATGATTAACAATAAAAGGTGGCAAGGAGAAAACCTTATATCCATCAAAGTACCAATTCCTACATAAAATCTTTTCTGATTCCTAACATTCCTTCCCCAATTAATTTGTATTTATTCTATATATATATATTGTGTATTTACTTATATGTGCACACGTTTCCATAAATAGAATGTAAGTGCCCTGAAAGTAGGGCTCTTTCCTTTTGCTCTGTGACTTCAGCAAAACACAGTGCCTGGCACATACCAGGGATTCAAAATATTTACAGAATCTGAGCCATAACAAACTCTTAGCTACTGTGCCGCGCCCCGCCCCCAACCAGTTTTCTTAAAGTCTAAGATGCAGATGCTAAAAACTCAATGGAAGTTAATCATGAAGTTCAAAATCCTCAGTCTGGCATTCATGACTTCTACAATCTGCCTCCAGTCTAATCTCTTCTTTCACTACTTTCCTTCCAAATATCTCTCAAAATGGAGCACTGAAAAACCCATTGTGGCTGAACATGTCACATGTGTCTCTATCTGTGCCTTTATTCATGAATATAGGGCCTTCCCCACATATCTACTTATTTCAAATGTACACATTATAGGTTCATAAGATTTAAACTTAGAACTGAAAGGGACTTTAGAAATCATCTAGTCCAACCCTTTCTCAGGTTTTTCCTCTGTGGCTAGTTTATGAATGAATAAAGGTTTAGAAAAATTAACTGACTTGCCCATATTCTCACAGTAGCAAAGCAGAGATTCAAAATCAAGTTTCTGTTTTTTTTTTTTTAAACTAAATCCCCTGTTCCTTACACTAATTTCATTTAAAGGATAGAGTCTGACTGTGATTTCATTGGTTTAGGGAAGTCCCATATGAGGAAATTCTACCAATGTAGTCTCTGCACTGAGGTAGTCTTTGGGAATTGCCAGGTGCACTGATAGGTTAAAAGTGGCTTACTCTGTCTGGGACACACAGCCAAAATTTGTCAAGGGTAGAATCTGAACCCTTCAGCTTCAAAGTTGGCTCAATACATACTTGTCAGCCTCCCTCTCTTATTCAAAGATCCTAAAATGACATTTCCTCCATAAAGCTTTTCCAGATCTTCAAACAGGAAGTAATCTCTTTTCTTATGAACTCTCATAGCATCTCTCAACTGGCACTTAATGTAGTCTATTTGTATAACTTCATATGATCATATATTTAGCGCTGGGAAGGACCTCAAAGGTCATTTAGTCAAACTCCTTCAGTTTATAGTAGAGGAAACTGAGGCTTGAGAAGGGTTAAACGATTTGTTCAAAGTCACAGAGAGCATTAGGGTTGGCTTTGAACTCAGGGCCTCTAATAGTATCTACTCATGTATTTCACATCTCTCTAAATAGACAGTAAGCTCCCAGAAGGCAGATGCCTTTCATGTTTTATTCATTTTTGATCACCCATTGTCTTTGTGAAGTGCATTACTAATCACTTTCTATTTTATACACAAATGGTTTGTGTGATTCAATTTTTGTATACATCCACAATGAGTTCCTAAAAAGTGAAATGTAAATAAAATCACATTTTAAGTTAAAGCAATAGATCATTCAAAGTCTTAAAAATAAATCATACAAGCAGTATAATAATATACAAGCAGTATAATAATATACAAGTAAATATACAAGCAGTATAATAATGTAATAGCTAACTTTTATAATACCCTTCCTATGTACCAGGCAAAGTGCTGAGCACTTTACTATTATTGTTATTATTTTATTTGATCCTCACAACAACCTTGGGAGATGGGTACTTTTACATTTACAGATAAAGAAAGTGAGGCAAACAGAATTAAGTGACTTGTCCAGGATCATCCAGCTACTAAGTATCTGAGGCTGGATTTGAACTGGGTCCTGACTACAAGCTCAGCACTCTATCTACTGCACCACCCCAAGCTCATCACTGTTGAGAAAACTAAATTAGAAAAAAGTTAAGCAACAGTAGCACTGTCAAGAAAAGAAACCTAACAATTTAAGGTAAGAATACTCTTAATTTACCTCTTTTCTGCAAATACAAATTTTTATGTCAGTTGTTTAAAATAGAATATGTTTGAGTGTAAGCTCCATACATTGCCTTGTTGTCATTAACTACATTAAATAAAGTCTTTCATTCTGAAGCATAGTTCATCAATGTAGACATCAATCAATAGTAATGTTAAGACTAGATATTAATAGTCATTTCTCCCTCTCCAATTCCCAAGCTTATTTTTGCATAAGTAAGCCTTAGACAGTCTGGAGCTTTAACCATAACATATGCATGCATACACCTGATTAAAAGGCTGCAGTAGGTTGTTTTGGCAGCCACAACTAAGTCCTCATTGCTGGTCATTATTGCTAGATGTTGGGAGTTCTGTTACAACATGGTATTACTGTAGTAACTTCTAGGATGGTGAATATGTTATTCATTCTTCAGTAGAGAGAACCACTTTTTAGTTTGTGGGTGATTTTCCCCCCCTCTTGCTTAACAATAAACTTGACTCAGCAAAATTCTCTGAAATAACCATTTTCCGTTTACAACTCATTCAAGGTTCCATTCCGCACACCTAATGCTTGCTGCTGCCACTTACCAAGGCTACAAAATGTCACATACCAGGGAGCTAGTTTAGAACTCGGAGGTTGCAGCTAGACTCTCCACAACGTAACCTCAAACAGGGGTCTTTGACTTACTCTTAATTCTCTTGGGGAACAACAACCCCCCAACCCCAGCCGACACACACACACACACACACACACACACACACACACACACACACACACACACACACACACACGTCTTTGTTCACAAGGAAAACGACCACTTCACAACAGCAGCAAACGAAGTTTCTCGCTCACCCGGGGAGATGCTAAGGGCGGCCGGGAGGACAGCGCCAGGCACCCAGAGCTCGGCAGAGAAGGCGGGGAGCCGTCCAGGAGGGAGTGCACCGACCCACCGACAGGCAGACCCGGGCGCAACCTTCACCACGCCCGGACCCGCCCTCGGGGCGGCCGAGTTTCAGCTCGCCTGGAGCCCGGGCCGGCTCTCCGGGGAGGGAGGGAGGAAGGAAGAAAGAAAGGAAAGAAGGAAGGGGATTCCCGTTCAGGAAGCAGCGGCAGCCTCTCCCTGCACCCCCTATGGTTCTTCCCCACCTTGGTTCCATCTCTCCCACCCCACCGGGGCTCCCCACCTCCGCTAAGACCCCTAATTCATTCACTCTCCGTCCGCCCCGCCCAACCCGGCGCCGGCGAGGAAAGGTCGGACCCCGGGCAGGGACTCAGGAAGGAGGGCAACGGGGCCCTTACCTCTCTTCCGCGCCGGAGAGACGCTGAGTCTCGGGCCCGCACGGCCGCCTGCGTTAGCGCCACTCTCAAGCCCACTCTGCAATGGCGGGGGCCGGGGAGCGCCGAAGGAGCCCGAGCCCGAGGCGCAGCCACCGCTGCTGCTGCCGCCTCTGCCGCCGCCTCTGCCGCTGCCGCCGCCGCCGCCACAGCCTCCTGGGTTAGTCGAGCCCCGAGCGAATGGATGGGAGCCGCGAAGGGCCGAGTTATCGATGCGCTCCGCGCTCGACTTCTTTTCGGGCGGGCGAGAGAGAGGAGGGAACCGCCAGAGCGATGCGGGAAGAGAGAGAAAGAGGGAGGGAACCAGGCAAGAGGCGAGCCCGAAGAGCACAGAGGAGAAGGAGGAAGAGAGCTCGTGCAGGCGGCGCACCTCACGTGCAGGCGGAGCCAGGCCGGAGGAGGAGAGGCTAGAGCGTTCGCTTGCTCCCCGCCCAGCCTAAGGGACAAGCGCCCCGCCCTCCCAACCCCCCCAGCCATCCACATACACACAGAGGCTGCCAACTGGCCAATCCTCTTCCACCCTCCCGACCGCACTCCCGCCCACGCGACCCTCCAGCCACTCACCTTGTCCCTGGTCGTGGACACTCGTCCCCCTCCCACACACCCATCCACGGAGAGCCGCCACACCTTCGAGTCTCTCCTCTGGCACTCTGAGAGCTGGAGAATCTCCCTTGTTCTGCCTCTGCATCTAGTGCCGCAGACTGCAGGCCCAGATGCCCAGAGCACATCTTCAACAGTTCATGTCCATATTTCCACGGGTTCTTTCCATCAACCACTGGGGAAACAACTTATGCTTCTACATCTTCTCTCCCGGCACTGAAAGCCTTTCATAGGCTAGCTCTGCTCTCCTCTTCTGCTAACTGGCGGACTTTCTATTCTCTGAACCCCATATGCCATCTCCTACCTGTACCTCTTTTATTTTCCTACCTCTATTTCATTGATATAGACTAGAGAAACAATGAGTAACTCCTCCTTCACAAAGGTAGGTCAGCACTTGCAATGCAGTCTGTAATCATGGAGCTGGGGTCTGAACTTTTAAAAAAATAACTATTCCAATATGAGTTCCCTTTGTAAAACTGTTTCATTTCATGCCTTTTTTACATTTACTTTTTATTTTACACAAATACATATAAGCAAATCTTAGCATTCGTTTTTTTAAAATTTAGAGTTCCAAATTCTCACCTTTTCTTTCCTCACTCCCTCCTTCAGAAGGTAAGCAATTTGATTTAAATTATACATGTGCAGTTATGCAAAACATTTTCATATTAGCTATGTTACAAAAGAAAATGCAGACCAGCAATAATAAAAATTTTAAAGTATTCTTCAAATTTCATTCAAACTTCATCGTTTTCTCTTTGTAAATGGAATAGCATTTTTCATCTTAAGTTTTTTGAAATTGTTTCTGGAATGCTCAATGAAGTCTTTAATTTCAACGGACTGACAAAGTGGGGTGTGGGGAGGAGAAGAAGTTAAGAACCTTACTGAGAGTTGCTTGGAGCACTGGAAGGTTGTGATTTGTACAAAGTCACACAGCCAGTGGGTGCAAAAAGGACATTTGACCCCAGACCTTCTTGGGTTATACTTCATTGACTCTCAGAAGGCTATCTCCCAGATTTGGAATGCATTCTAGCCTCATCTCTGCCTCTTAAAATCCTTATTTCCTTCAAGAGTTCTAATCCTACCTAAAGCCACATCTCACGCTAGGTATTGTTTTTACCAGTGAGGTGGCACAGTGGATACAAATTAATACTGGCTGAGAGACTCTGGTCAATTCACTTAACATCCTTTTCCTAACTTGCTTTCCTCATCTGTAAAATGGGGATAATAATAATAACAAATATCTCCTAGGGTTATATGTATTTTAAATCAATATTACATGCATTAAGAGTTGAAAACAAAGTGCTAATTTGAGCTCCAAAGGAGATGAATTATTGTTTACTGGGTGGATGGGGAATCTGGAAAGCTTCCTTAAAGAAATGGGATTTGAGCTGCTTTTTAAATTGGTCACTGGATAGTAGAGTCAATGGGGGGAAAAATGAAAAAAGGCCACCATATTCCATATTATTTATGGAAGCACATTTTGTAGTAGCAAAAAACTTTGAAACAAAGTAAACATCTACTATTTGGGTGATAGCTAAATAAGTTGTGGCATATTCATGTAATGAAATATGACTATATAAGAAAATTTGAAGATGAGTACAGAGGAGCATGGGAACACATATAACTAATTGAAGAAGCTTGTCACAATGTAAATGGGAGAAAAAAACAAGAACAGAACAATCCCCAACTGAATACTGTAAAAGCATAATGACCAAGAAGATAGATATGAGATATGAAAAAAAGATATATGACAAGATATCTCTGTTCCTTTGCATTAGAAATTACTGGTGTGGTACATTGAATATGATGGAAGACTTTCTTAATATTGCTCCATGTTACTAGACTCTTGTTTTTTATTATGTTGGAAAAAAAGACAATACTATATGTTTTCAGGATGTCTTTCAGAAATAATTTTATTAATTTAATCTTATTCTAAATCCAAGCTTCTATATGTTGTAGAACTGTCAAAAAAGAATTGTGCACATACAGACAACACACACATCACATCACACCTCTCTACCCTAAGAGAATTTGAAGTAGCATTCATAAGAATTAATTCAGTTTTGAGTTAACATTCTACTCAGTCGAATAGAACTAGTCACTAAAAACTTCTCCTGAGGGCACTCAGTTCCTCTTTTGACAACTCCCCCTGCTTTGCACTAGAAATGGAAAGACTTGGGTGTCTGTACCTTAGCCCTTTTTCCCTAACCCTAATTCCTCCCTAGCCACACTCCCCAGGATCCCAGATTTTCTCTTCAAAGCTCCAGAAACTTCTTCAACCTGAAAACTCACTATGTCCTGGACTTCAGTCTGGAACTACCCTCCTCCCCTACTGCCTCTCTTGCTAATTGCCTCATTCCTGCAGAACCTACAATTTTAAAGAGGGTAACCAAGCCAGTCAAACCTTCTTTCTTCTCCAGAATGTACTCTGTACTATCCCTGACTTTCTCTTCCAGGACCTGTTGTCAACCCACCCCACTAGCCAAGTACCTTCATCTCTTCTTTCTGCCCTCACCAACTATTTTCAGCTTCCTTCTTATGTATCCCCTTCCAATGCTAGGTCTTTGAGGAGAGGGCCAATTTTTCTGCTTGTATTTGTATTCCTAGCACATAATAATAGCTTAATAAATGTCATTATGAATGTGGACGGCTATACCCTAAGGGGAGTCACAGTCTTTCTCTTCCAGAAATGGGAAGGCAATGATCTTAACTACTTTTTATTCTAAGTATGGGGACCAGGTTAAATTCATATTCCTGGGATCTTAACTTTTCCCACACTTCCCTAAAGGGAAAGTTCTGAAAAGGACTTCAGACTAAAGAAATATTTATTTTAAAAATATTTTTAAGTGAAGGAAAAAGGTGTTTAATATGTTCCCAGAGTTCCCAAGAAATGTCTCTTGGTGAGATATTAGTGAGTTATATAAAAACTATATATATATATATGTATATATAATTATATTTTTGTTTAATATAAATATACCTACTTATATATTTATAAAAACAAACATTTTAAAGGAAATAAGAGCATTCTAGGAATAGAAAAAAACTCAGTTATTTTTACCTCATCTCCCACATCCAGGTCATCAAATCTCAAAATGTTTTCCTATCATTCCTTCCTCTACACTTTAACTGTCTTACCTTAGTTCAAGTCCTTGCCATTATCCCTAGATTGCTATAGCAGTGTTCAAATTTTCCATTTCCCAATATACCCAACATACTGCCAGAACATTCTTATAATGCTCAGTTGATAATTATTAATAAATATCAAGATTCTATATGAAACAAAATGAACTAGACCCAGAAAGTAACAAGGACATACAAGGCACTGAATTCAAGGGGCTTGCAAGTTACTCTAGTTATGCTAGATTCCACCCATATTAAACAGATGAATGATAATATAATAAGAAATATATGCTAATTATGGAAGTAGAAACATCTGAAATCAGCTGGGATCTAGAAATTCAGATATAACCATACTAACAAAAAAAAAAAATACAGAGAGACCCTAGCATAGGATCATTAAAGATAGTTAATTGGAACAAAGAAGGAAATGAAAACTATTAGAAACTTTCCTAGCAACCATTCCCCCAAATAAGTGCTGATCCACTTTTCCCTTCCCCAGTATATTCTGGAGAGAAAATTACCCTTAATCCATCTTCCTACCTGAAAAATGGATTAAAAATATCATGTCTTGGCAGGTCTTCTAGCAACTTCATTGCCCCCTTTGTATTTCTGCCCATATATAGTCCTGCTTCACTTCTGGTCAGCTCCATGAATTTGGACATTTGCCACCCCTTTCTTCTGGAGAGGCACAATAGTAGAGTTGATAGAGTCCTATATTTAAGAGTTTGAAACAGGTTCAAATTTTACATATGATACATACTAGTTGCCACTCAACTTCTTTAAATCTGTTTTTGGAGTAGCTAGGTGGCTCAATGGATAGAGCCAGGCCTGGATACCAGAGGTCTTGGGTTCAAATCTCACCTCAATCACTTCCTACCTGTGTAGCCCTGGGCAAGTCACTTGACCCTAATTCCCTATCTTTTATCATTCTTCTGCCTTGGAATTGGTAATATCAATTATAAGAGAAAAGGTAAGAATTTATTTTTATTTATTTATTTATTTGTTTATTTTTTAAACCCTTACCTTCCAATCAATTAAAAAAGGGGCTAGGCAGTGGGGGTCAAGTGACTTGCCCAGGGTCACACAGCTAGGAAGTGTCTGAGACCAGATTTGAACTTAGGACCTCCCATCTCTAGGCCTGGCTCTCAATCCATTGAGCCACCCAGCTGCCCCCAAGAATTTTTTTTGAAAAATTATGTTTCCTTGCCTGAAAAATGAGGGGGCAATTTACTTAATCTCTATGATTGCTTCTAGATCTAAATTGTACCTTATGATCCTTGCTATCCCTTCCCTACAAGACTCTGTTATTCTTTCTCCTATTCCTTATCTCCTCAGGATAACAGCCCCTTGTTGATAATAACAGCAGCTAGCATTTACATAGTTTCTTAAGTTTGAAAATTGCTTTACAAATATTTCATTTGATCCTAAAAACAACCCTGTAAGATAGGTGCTATTATCCTCATTTTTATATGTGCAGAAATTGAAGCAAGAGATTGAGTGATTTGTCCTGGCTCATACAGCTATCCTGGAATTGAGCCAGGATTTGGACCAAAGGCTTTCCTGATTTCTATCCACTCTGGTATACTACCTCTGTTTCAATACTCACTGAAGAGCAAAAATTGATTAGTAGTTTTAGGAGGAAAACAGAGAGTTGAAAAAGAACTATAGTTTGTCTGTGTATGGAATATTGCAATGATCTGGTAAAAGTCTCTGAGCCCCCACTCCAATCCACCCTCCATTCGGCTGTCAAAATGACTTTCTTGAAGTGCAAGTCTGATCATGTCACTCTTGTCCCCTACTCAAAAAATTCCAATGGCTCCCTACCACCTCCTAGATCAAATATATACATATAGTTCTCTGTAGGATGTTTAAAGACCTTCATAACCTGCCCTCTCCCCACCTTTTTAGACTTCTTGATATTTACTCCCTCCTCCTTTGATTCAGTGACCCTGGCCACTTTCGTGTTCTTTGTATAAGACTTTCTCATAGTTCCAGGCATTTTCACTGACTATTCCCCATCCATCCCATCTGTCCCTCCTCTCCTCTGCTTTTGGCTTTTTAAAGCCCCAGCTAAAAACTCTACCTTCTACAAGAAGCCTTGCCTGATCCCCTTTAATTTAAGTACCTTCCCACTGTTAATTATTGTATGGATCCCACATTATCTACATGTTGTCTTCTCTATTAGCTAATTTAGGGCAGGGTCTGGCCTTTTCCTTTGGACATTGCCACCCCATTCTTATGGAGAAGCACAGTAGTAGAGCTGATAGAGTCCTGCATTTAAGAATTTGAAACAGATGGGTTCAAATTTTACACCTGATACATACTAGGTGCCACTCGACTTCTTTAAATCTGTTTCTAGAGCAGTTAGGTGGGCCAATGAATAGAGCATCTTTGTATTCCCAGCACTTAGCACAGTGTCAGGCTCATCATAGAGCCTTAATAAATGGTTATTGACTGACTGTATAAAATCACTAAATATATCAAATTGTCCACATATTATGTAGAGAGCTTTATAATGATAGAAATAAGAAGAAAAAAATTCCATTCTGCATAAATGTGATAGAATTAATCCTTTCTAAAAACAGGTTTTATAGATCAGTATTAAGTAATTTATTTTTAGTTTTTGTCCTAATTTATTTGTTCTATTATTACTAATAATTCCAATTGTAATTCACATTTACATAGGATTTTGTAAACTTTAAATAATTTTCCTCATAACTACTAATGAAATAGATCAAAGTATGTCATGTAGATTTTTTAAAAATAATTTTAGGGGGACAGCTTGGTAGCTCAGTGGATTGAGAGCCAGGCCTAGAGACGGGAGGTCCTAGATTCAAATCTGGCCTCAGACACTTCCCAGCTGTGTGACCCTGGGCAAGTCACTTGACCCCCATTGCCTACCCTTACCACTCTTCCACCTATAAGTCAATACATAGAAGTTAAGGGTTTAAAATAAAAAATAATTTAAAAAAATAATTTTAGGAATCAAAAATTTAAAAAAATGTTTCCTGCTTATTTGCCAAGGATGTATTGTGTTGATGATTGCAAATCTGATTTTCCTGTGTTTCTGTTATGATAGTCATATATGATATTATATGATGTTAGATTATACGTGTATTTATATTATAAACTATATACAATACAAATACGTGACACACATTTTTTATATTTTTTATAGTAATGTGTATTCAAGCAGAAGTCTGCTCAACTATATCAGTATAACTTTCTAAAACAATAACCCTTTTGGACTAGTCTATCTAATATTCTGTGATTGGATGAAGCAATTAACTATCCTGATAAGTTTTTCCAGTAGTTGTTGGACATTATTTGATGATGTCCAAACCCTAAATGAAGTCAAAGGGCATGAATCTTGAAATAGAATAGGAAGAGATATCCTACCATACTGATCCTATAAAGTATTCCTTTGATCTTTCTTTTTCAGTAATAGTATTCCTTTATGTAACAGGCCAGAAGACCTTAGGAGACAGTTATAAGTGAGAGTTGAAAAGTCTGTTATATTTTAATATACATGTAAGGATAAAAGAAGTACTTACTTCCATGTAGCACAAGAAATTAAAATGTTACTAATAGTAATGTTTATTTAAAGCCTTCAAGGAAATTCGTATTAGGCAATGCAATGTAAGAATTTCATAAAGAACCCTTGTTAAAACCTTTAGGTATAGAGCAGAACCAGTTTTTAACAAAAACTAGCACATATGACTTTTTCCAAAATAGATTACAACAGTCTACAGATATAAAGGTTCTATTCATACTAAAAAAAAAAAAAAGACAAGAAAATGGGTTTAGCAAAAATAGCAGAATGAGTGATTGCATCTCAGTCATGTCCACAACCTCAAAACAACAATACATGAATATGTACTTCAAAATTATAATAATAAGGAAAGAAAATGAGTACTCAAAATATTACAGTTATAATATTTGATTTACTATTGTGTTGTTATATCTTATATAATATATTTCATAGTATATAATATATTATATTTATAATACTTCAAAATTATAATAGTAAGAAAAAGAAGTGAATATTGAAACAGTTCAATTCAAATAGAATTCAGAAAAAACTTTGGTTTAAATACTGACTCTGACCCAGATTAGTGTGTGAGCCAGGACAAGTAACTTAACCTCTTGTCTTACTTCTCACTGAGGTAAAGACCTCTGAAAATGACAACAGAAGTCTGCATTATGGGTCCATTGCCCTCAGGAGCATCTAATATGCCCTACTTCTAGTATGATTAGGCCTACATTCCAAGCTTTAGCTATGTTGGCATCTATTGTTGCCTCAAAGCCTTCTCTTGGCAGTAACCCAGTCTAATATTCCTCACCCCAACTTAAGAAGGGAGAGTATTTAACTTGTCCAGTTGATGAAGAAGTTAATAGCTGTGGATGCAATAAGGATATAACATTGTACACCTGACTAGTACAGAAGGTAAAGGATTTCCCTAATAAGAGAAAGGGGAGAGGAAAATATGAATACAGTTGAAGTCGTCTCCTCCTGGAATTCCTGTTCAGCATAGATCCAGCCAAACTGCAACTCCCACTCTATAACATGGGTAAAGTAGTCCAGTTCCAGTTGTCTGAACAGGATAGAACAGGTAACAGTGGATATGGGAAGGTTCCACTTTCTGGTTCAGAAGGGAAGGAGTAGATGACAAAAAAGCTGAGAGGGAAAAACAGTTGGATATGAGCCAAGAAATCACTCATATAAACCAACAGTAAGATTCATGAGGAAAGAAAAATAAACAACAGAAAAGTAGACAATATTATGAATAAATATTTTAGAGAGGATAGTGGATTGAAAATTTCCAGTGACAGAATATAATAAATTCTGTAGAATTATTAGAAATAATTGAACAATGCAATTGAAAAAAAGATTTGCACACATGTATACACAAATTCCCGAATAATTTAGAAGAGAAGTAAAGTAATGAAAAGAAGTGAAAATAGAATTAAAATTATTTTGGAAATCAGAGTTCTCAAAGAAGTTTAAAAAGACAAACATGAGAGCAATTTGGAATAGATTAAAAAAAAAACCATATGAATTAGACAGGACCTTAGAGGCCATCTAATCCAAGTCCCTCATTTTACACATGAGGAAACTAGAGTCCAGAGAAGTTAAGCAAATTGACCAAGGCCACTCAAGTAATAGATGGCAGAACCAGGATTTTAACCCAAGACTCTTGATCTCAAACAATGTTTTCTATCCTGCTTCTTGCAAAATAGTAGGGTCTCTGAGAAAAATTTATACTAAAAAAAATATTTAAGTGGAAGGAAATTTGTCACAATAGAAGACAAAAAGTAGAAAAACATTGATTCCATAAAGTCAAAACAACTGACCTTAAATTGTGAAGACTGGCCTATTGCAGAGTTCTGATTGACAGAAATGATTCATGTTTGACCACTGACTGACCCACTTATATACCAGGAAGTTCCTCAGTACCCAATAACTGGTTTAGTTATTTAAGGTATTCCTACAGGACTACCAAATAGTTATCAAGTCTCTGCCTGAAGACTCGTGGGCATGGGGACCCCTTGCCTCTAAGGATAGAACAGAAGAGATATTAAGATAGTTCCATGATAACAGATTTCATCCCAAAGATGTTATATTAAAAATATCAAACACACACTCTGTGGGGATGAGAGAAAGTACAAGTATAAGACTTTCTCTAAAAGCACTGGAAACAGAGAGCAAGGGACAGACAATAAGATGCATAGATTACCAAAACAGAAAAACCAAAGTATAACTCTTTGAGAAATGTAGTGGTCAAACTTCAGAAATTGGCAGTGTAAGGAAAACCTTTCATTTTACCAAAGAAAATCTTTCTACAAAGCCACGTAGATATAACTGCAGATGCTCATGGTATACACATACCCCTTGTCACTTGTTATATTTATGTGGTCAATTAAAACCTAAAGTCTTTTCAGACTTTTAGCTCTCTCATATAGAGTTAGAGAAAGTAGCTCATGAGGACTGTGCAGTTCTAAAAATGGAACATACAGTTCTATGAAAATTAAAAGGCAGGAGTTATATATTAAACCAATAATGTGGAACACTTTTATCAGAAAGCAAATTATCTGTTTGACTTTTTCCCCATCAATTCTAAGTGGCTGAGAAAAAAAAAAGTACTTCTTTGTTAAGACTTGGTTTATTAGTATTTAAATGGCATTAATGTATATTTGCAAAGAGTAAACAATGTGTGAAATTAGCATTTCTTTCTTTAACTGGTGTTGACAAAATTAGCAAGTATAGTATCTTCTTGCATATGATCACATTACTGTAAAGGAGAAATATGTAGTATTGTGGGAAGCAGCATAGCCAATGGATAGAAAACTGACCACAGAATCAGGAAGACCTGGATTAAAGTCTCACCTCTGGCACATGGTGGCTCCCTGATGACCCTGGGCAAGTGCCCCTATGTAGTAGAAAAGATTCCAATCTGCATTAGTAGAGGGAATCTTCCCATAGAAAGTTATCTATTCCAATCAACTCATTCACAGATTTGGTCTACACATGTAAACACATAAACACCCCAAAAGCTTTACAGTCTTAATGCTCTACCATGACATTGTGATAATTACTGAAAATTAGTATAAATGAACATGCTAACAAAAATGGTAAATGATAAAACAAAAAAGGTTAATACTTTAATCTACAAGTATATAAATATCCATATGAACACTTTTTTGACATGACCTTATATTATGTTATTTATACTAAAATACAAATCATGCCTCCCAAAAGTAATTAGTTCTATGAAACATTAAGAGAAACAACATTAGCAGAGAGTCACTAGTTCTATAGGAACAGGGTTAAGCAGAGAGAAGATAAAGCATTACTGGTCCATCAGGGGAGGGAACATTGAGTTCTACTTGTTATAAAAGGAAGGACAAAAGTCACTTGGAGAAAGCTAAGATGAACTGACAGGATAGCTATGGTTAAGTGTAAGCTGGACTGATCTCCAAAAATTAGTATAATGTCATTAGAGTAGGGCTGAGGGCACTAATGTGGAATATGGTTAGGTTTTAATGATAATACTGCAAAATGCTTCATTTTGTGGAAATATACTTCTAATTTATTCTTTAAGGTAGTCTTATTAGTCCAAAAGCAGTATTATAAAAATAATCATTTTTTACATATGTTTCTACTTAGCAGTGTGTAGTACTAATAAAGAAAGGTTCGTTTTTTTCCCCTTCCCTGCTAAGGAGTATGCTATGAATTGTTTTATAAAGCTTAGCTATCCCTCAGAGTCCTTATAAACAAAGAGTATATATAAGTAATTTGCCCATTTGTAAACAGAAAAAAAAAAAAACCCAAAAAACCACAGAACTTCAGAGGGAGAATCCTGAATAATAGCAGAGGAAGAACTAATCTAGGGGCAACTCTCTATCAATTGTATTTTTTTTCCACTCAATCAGAATAAGTAGTATGGCATAAGATAGAAAAGTTTTCAGTTTTTTCTCATAGTATTGGAATGACTCCCCCAATTTTAAAAGAACAGGTAAAATGTTCCAAAATGCAGCAAATTTATCATGGGCAGGAAGAGTGAAATTGAACAAATATTCCACAAGATAATTCTTACAGGAAAAATAACTGAACCCCAACTCACCAGCTTTTCACTTCTATCTCCTCCAGCTTACTTCCTTCTCCCTCAGTCCAAGCTTCAGTGTCCTAGTATGGTTCTTTACCCTAATAGCTGCTGCAGTTTCAGGCACTGAATTTTGGAGTTAGCCTTTTGATGATATCCCCATGATGAACCTTGCTTCCAGGGTAGGTTGAGATGTGTGGATGCAATGTACTTGAGAAGAAGGAATGAGGGTAGATATGGAAAAGTATAGTTCCCAGAGAGCAAGGTTCTATAGGAGTAAGAAGGGTAGATGTTGTTGTTACTACATGGCAAGGCACGTGGAAAAGTTTGATTCCCAGAAGACAAGATTCTGGAGGAGTAAGGAGGCTAGGTGTTATAACTAATTAATAAGCATAGGAGACTTAGACAGCCAGCAGAAGGAATAAAAAAGAAAGATGGAAAACAGACCTCATTGCAAAAACATCTTGGAGCACCCACCACAGTAGTATCCTGGGGTCTCTCTTCTAATGCCTCCATAATCAGCTCTAACATATGAGCCTAAGAATGAAAGTAAGTCATGTTTTAGAGAGAAGAGTGGAACTCAGAAGAGTGGTATTAATCTAGAATAGATCCAACTGTTGTTCAATTCATCCTATGTTTTGGAAGAAGACCAATGAAATCATTTTGGGTGATGTCTTGACTTGTTCATGAACTGGATTTTAGTGAGGCAGAGTTGTGCAAAATTAAATCTTAGTCTCTCTTCCAGTGTCGTCAAAATCCAGTAGCAAGACAAAAGTCAGAATGACAGGCAACACCCAAGATGCCCTGGATGATGTCTTTGATGTCTTAACAAGCCCTAAGCACACTTCAGAGCTCAGATACTTTCATGGCCTTGTAAGAAATTGTTCTCTTCTACCCATTCCCCCAGAGAGAAGTCTTCACATGCTTGGGGTAGACTTCTTCTTAGATGACAAACAGGTTTAAAGCCTACCAGCTACCCTCAACCTGGTTTAACCTGTCTGCCAAGGCAGTGTTACTAGGGTTTGGCTACTGGGCATGCTACAGCTTCTTGGAGTCACAGGTGAGAGTTGGGTGGCATGCAGATACCAAGGGTGAAAGAGTAGCCCTGAAGGGAACTGAGTAAGCTCTCATGCTCTCAGTCCTCCTTAAAAACTCTCATACCCCAACAAGTGATATGTTGGTAAATGTTTAACAATGACCTTTACAACAAAACAAAAACTACACACTATATGCTTTTAAGTTAAATCTGCATTATTAACATTTTTTCTACCACTTTCTTAAATTTAGACAAATCAACAGATCAATAAATCAAATCATGATTTGTATTATTTGCTAATTTCTTGCACTGGAATCTTAATAATTGACACACTCCTCCATCCAACTGTAGAGGCTTCTCAAAACCACCCTAAAACATTGTCTCAGTTGCTAACCTTTTCCTCTAGAAGGAGGGTAAACCTCATCCAAGCTGACAGTTTGAGAGAAAAGATAATAGTTATTAGGGGCTGGGGGAGAGGAACAACATCAGGTCTTTAGAAGGGAAAGGATCATAGCAAGGAGACCATGGAAAAATCAGCAGAGTAATAAAGACAAAGAAGATGATATCACACATTCTACAATGCAAACCCCAACCCCCCCCCCCAGCAAATTCTGCAGTGATTCAGAAGAGTATTTAAAGGGAGGAGGGAAGCCAAAATATGGAAGAAATAAGGATATAAATTAAAACTCTTGACAAAAAAATCAGCAAATGGCATGGGATTTGGAGTTAAAGGACCTGAGTTTGATTCCCAGCCTTTCCTATGTGAAGAGAGCATCAATTGGCAAAGAATCTAAGGAACAAAATGCATAACTGGAAAAATCAGAAGATCATTGAGACCTAATATTTCAGGAGAAAAATCTAATTTCCTCATCAATAATTCAGCATCATAGGCAATGACAAAATACAGAGGATTTCCTTGGAAATGAGGCATAAGAAAGAATGAGACAAAAAGATTCTAGTAGACTGGTCAGGACTTGAGAGGACAGATAAAAAACAGACTTTTAGTTTCTCCTTCTGCCTTTGAGATGGCAAAAAACTAAGGATAGAATATTGTAAGGTACTTCACAGAGGGAAGAATAGAGTTGGATATAGACAGCAAAAAAGGAACAGTTTGACAGCTAAACAAACTCCGAAGAAACAGGAAGGGGTGAGAAAAGATTGTTTCAACAAACTAATGGCTGGGGATGGGAGTGAGATGTTGGTTTGAATATGTCAGGAGATCAGTTTCTCCAAGGAAGGGTCATATAACTTTGTATTGTCTCCCACTAGGAGGGAAAAAGTGGTTGGGACCCTAGGGAGATGCAGTTTAAAGAGGATTGTAGGGGGTCCGAGGTTCAAAAGGGATAAGGGATAACAGAAAGGTCACAGAACACTTCTCAATGTACCCTACTGCTTTTGAGAATCAACATTCCTAGGAATAGATTTTAGAGTTTCCTAAAAGGGGAAAGGAATAAGGAGAAGGGTGGAATAAAAACAATGCTTCTTGAAAGGAACATTACAAATTAATGTCACTGAAACAGTGGAATAGCTGAGTGGGGTGAGGGGAGAGTGAGGATTCAGAACAAATTTCCTTACTCTTCTCTGATAGGAAAAAGGAGGATAAAATAAACAAAAGATCAAGTAACATGTTATACAATTTATCATACATGTATTTCCCTTCAGTGATTTTTATTTTTTTCATTCTTCATTATTTTAATAATTTTTATTTTTTAGAAAAGGTATCCATGGTTACATGATTCATGTTCTTACTTTTCTCTTCACCCCCCAACCTCCCCCTCCAAAGCCAATGAACATTTCCACTGGTTTGAACATGTGTCAAGTGATTTTTAATATAAAACCAAAAATATGCATTAATATTTTGACCTATACTGTAATATAGGATTAACATGGCATAGTTATCAATCCTATATTACAATACATGATTTCATTTTGCCTATGCCCAAAGTATAAGATGATGTCTTGAATTAGATTAGATAGATGCTTCCTTCATCAACACATATCACAATCTTCTTGATTTTGAGTGATTCTTATCCACAATTTTCCAGAAATTCCATGTAGAAAATCCAGTGAATGCATTTGAGGGGCTTTCCTCTGGTTCTTTCAATATTTTGAGGATGCCAGTGAAATATTTGGGCTTTCCAACTGGTGACTTTTGGGACCTTCTTGCTTATGCTGTCATCTCAGATTATGCCAATAAAGAGCAAACAATAACAGAAGGCTAAAGGATCAGATTTTTTCCAGCACAATCTAAATTAAGAGTCCGTGAGCTTGTCTCTGGATTTCCGTTTTGGAAGGAGAGAGCCTACGGGCAGAAGTCAGGACAGACCAAAAGACCTATAGAGAATGCCAAAAAAATACATCCTTCATAGACAACCTGCAGGTACTCTTAATGTGTGGTATTTATCCAATAGTGGAGGAGTTCGCAAATTAGTGAAGGCTGAGCCAAATTCATATGAACAGTCTCACGCTAAGTGAAATCCGAAGACTTCTAGAAGGTGCAGCTAAACAATAGAGAGTATAGATTATTCCTAGAGAATGAATATAAGAGACAGAAGAGTTGGTTTCATCATGTACCCATACTTGGCATTTATCTACTGCTTCTATGACTTGTCTCATGCCAAGAATACACTCTTTAAATTTTTTATTTTTAAAAATCCTTACCTTCTGTCTTAGATTTGATACTATTAGTTCCAAGACAGAAGAGCAGTAAGGACTAGGCAATGGGTTTAAATGATTTGTCCAAGGTTACATAACTAGGAAGTATCTGAGGTCAGAATACATGCTTAACTCATCTCTACTTCCTACATTCTTACAGTTTGCCTCCATGAGTACTTCTCTAGTTCACTCAGATGTTAGCATATTCTTTCACTTAAAATTCTTTTAAAACTTGTATTTACTTGTCTGTGGATCCTTGCCCTCCCTTCTGTTATAAATAAAAATTGATCTTGTAGGCTTATTACTAGGTTTATAAGCATTTATTAATAAAGAGAAAGATAGAAATAAGGTTTCCAAAAAGACTTGGACAAAAACATTTATTGCTGCGCTCTTTGTGGTGGCAAAAAATTGAAAAATGAGGGGGTGTCCATCAATTGCGGAATGGCTGAACAAGTTGTGGTATCTTGGTGATGAATATTATTGTGCTGAAAGGAATAATGAACAGGAGGATTTCTATGTTAACTGGAAAGACCTCCAAGAATTGATGCAGAGTGAAAGGAGCAGAATCAGGAGAACATTGTACACAAAGACTGATACATTATGTCACAATCAAATGTAATAGAATTCTCTACTAATAGCAATGCAGTGATCCAGGACAATCCAGAGGAATTTAGGAGAAAGAACTCTGTCCACAACCAGAGAAAGAACTGTGGGAACAGAAATGCAGAAGAAAAATATATGATCGATCACATAGTGTGATAGGGATGTAATTGGGGTATTGACATTAAAAGATCTCTTTATGGCAAATATGAATAACATGGAAATAGGTTTTGAACAATGATACATGTATAACCTAGTATAACTGCTTGTCAGCTGGGAGGGCAAGGGGAATCATGAATCAAGTAACCATGGAAAAGTAGTCTAGATTTTAAAAATTAAGAAAAGAAATAAGATTTTCAGCCCTTCTAAGAAAATTATGGTCCCCATTGCAGCCTGTGGTTCCCTCCACACTACTGCTCACCAGAGATCAAAAGATAAGGTAAAAAGCTCCAGCAAAGTGCCATCCTAGAGGCAGATAAAGGAATGGAAGCAAAGAGATGGACTCTACTTCCCACACTGGCTTTTCAAATTTCCCTCTCAGTTCCTCCCCTGGATCTTTCCAGATCCTTCTATTGGCCAACAGCCTTCATACCAGATGTAGTAACACCAAACCTGTGCAGGGACACAGGTGTCAGCCTTCAATCACGTGAGTCTGATTCCACCTGTTGAGGCTTTCTGAGATGGAGGTCCCCTAGATAATTTTATTCATATGCTTTCCTCCACATAAACATATAAAGACTGATTTGTTTTTGTATTTCCTGCACATTGCGTGTAGAAAGTACTAAATAAATGTCTGAATTGTGGAGGCAGAATTGACAAGATCTTGTGTGAGTGATTAGATCTAGGAGTAGTGAGGAAGAGGGAAGAGTCAAATATATAAGAGATTTTATATTTGAATTATTTCAAAGATAGTAAAAGTCCTGAGACGACTCAAACCAGTATATGATGGGTACTGAAAGAAAGAAGATGCTCTATGTAGTGTGTACACATGGTTTTTTTAAAGACCTATAGTATAAATGGGATAGGGAACTCTCAGTAAAGCAGCTTCTACTAATGTCAATAGGCATCTACTCTATATTTGTCTACCCCAAGACTTCTTCTAGTGGAATAATTTGCTCTAGTGGTCATGAAGGAGGCTTAAGCAGGAGCTATGGAGCACATAGAGTTTGTTTAGACATCAAAGATCTCAAAATCATCCACTGCGTCTGGGGCCATTGTCATTTATCCTGACTTCTGTCTTGCCACTGGACTTTCAAAGACTCTGGAAGAAAGAATATAAATTTGTTCAACTCTGTCTCAATTAAATTCAATTCACTTGAAAGCCAAGGCATCACTCATCATGATCATTGGTCTTCTTAAAAAATGAAGAATGAATGAGCAATTAACTATAGTCTTAGAGGCTTGCCCCAGGTATTAAGAGGTTAAGAGACTTGCCCATGATCATAGTATCAGTATGTGTCAGAGGCAAGCCTTGAACCCAGGTCTTCTTGAATCCTAGGTTAATTCTCTGTCCATTAGACCTAGATACTTCTCACATAGCAGCTTTAAAGAAAATACAATTTATTAAATCTTAAGAGAAAAGAAATAGTTTGTTATTTATATAATTTATATTATACATTATATAATGTAATTCTAATCATTTTAGAATCAGATGTCTGTGTACAGTCATATCATTGATGATCTAAAACAAAAGTCAAAACAAATGCTAAATTAAAAGGAAGGATAAAATAAGACTAGGATATTGTTTGCTATTATAAAAAACAGCCCTAACTGTTTGAACAAGCTGCTAATTCTGAGAAAAAGAAAAGGGAAATGGACAAATGTAAAAACCAATAAAGATAAGTATATCCAGTGGTATATTATTTATGTAAAATCTTATTTGATTTTTCAAATAGCTCATAAAAAAATGAATGATTTGTTTGCCTTTCTACACGGTTACTTCATTGAACAGAGACAAAAACATACCAAGCCATTATGATAGGCACTGACTATAAAACTATATTTTCATTGCTATTATTGCTGCTTGAGTAGGAAGAGACCAAGATGGGGCATAGTCATGATAATGTTTAATAAGAACTCAATTCTTAGGTGTCCGTGTCCTCATGTAACTGAAGACAACTGAAGCAGCAATTTCCATTTTGAAATGGGAATGTGTGAGACCAATTTATCATCACAAGCATGTTTAGCACTTAAAAGAAAAAAATGTTTGCCCTCATCATTATAAAAACATAATAAATCAATTCGAACTCTTTTCTGAGATAGTCTTTAAGAGCAGGTTATGTATTCTCAATATTCAAATATGTTTATATACATGAATATTTACAAAGATATACATACATACATATGTATCATTCACAGTTTCTTAATCCCTTTCATTCAAAACACTGCCTATCTAGTTTTTGTATGAAATGTTCTGTTACCCAGGAAATATGTTACTGTGGCAGAGCTCTTCAGTATAATACATAATGTATGACTATCATCAACCTCAATTTATATTCAGCAGGTCTTGGTTGCAAAGCATCCATATCATTAATAGAGATAAACACATTTACCCAGGGACTTCGGAAGACTACTATGTGTGCTTTCTATAATGAAAGCACTAATAGATTAAATGACATCCTATTTTTTCACCAAATGTTCTTGTTGTCTTGTATTTGCAGATTAAAATTTGTCAATAATATTCATAAACTATACCCAACATACCAAGAATACTTCAAAACAACAGGCTATCTATGTGCTATTCTTATGAGTCTTGGAAATGAACAAAGGACCCACATTCAAAGGTTTCCTCATAATTGAACATAATTTTTCCTAAAAATAAATTACAAAATACAAAAAACAGAACACTTTCTCTTTTTATTAGTTTTAAAGGAAAACTATGATATTGTTTAATTACAGAGACAAAGGCAAATTCTTTCAAGATGCCTTCAGGCCACAAAATATTTTTAAACTCTGAAAAGCAAGTGACATGATTGTTCCTATCTTCCCATTCAGAAGAACAGCAAAGGCTGTGAAAGGTAGCCTTAATTTTTCATTTCTTTGTTCTTTGACAGGGAGGTGAGGCTACTTTCTGGGAAGTAAATTCCTGTTACTGATACATGACATCAATGTACCATTTCTAGTTACAGATTTCACAGATTATAGAGTTTCTGCTGGCTTCTGAGAGATCTTACAACTTTTTTTTTTTTTTTTTGCCTCTCTCTCACCTTTAGCATTACAAATAAGAGTCTAAAGGAATGATTCTCTACCTAGAGAATTATTTGAATTATTGTTCTTATTGTACACTATATTATACATATATGCAACAATTACTGTTGCAAAGTTTACTGTTACTTTGTAGACATAAATACTTAGTATTTATAAATATGGTTAATTAGTCCCTCCTAGCTTCTCAATAATCACCTTGCTCTTTGGGCATAAGACCATGTCCTATAGAACTTAATTCTTTCAATTCTAGAAATCCCACCTTGGGCCTTTCCCCCTTCAGTGTCCTGATTGGTGAAAGCCTCATATGGCCTACTATAAATAGGCAGATCCATGTTTATCATTTTATGATCTATTTTCTCCCCAGTTTTATATCTCCCTTTCCCTATTTCTCTCTTTCCAATTCTGGAATTATAATCAAATCAATTCTGCAAGGTACCACCAGGTTACATAAGGAGAAGTGAGTGATGGAAGCAGGTCAAACCTTCCATGACAATGAGTAAACCCAGGTCCATGAATAGCTTTTGTACTTCTAGCTTAGGTGAGATAAAGAGATATAAATCTTTTTTTTCCCCCTAAATGCAATCTATGGTAAATTGAACTAACTAACTTTTGGAATCCCTTGTTTGGTTCACCATTATGATATAGACATGGTCCATGACAGAGAGAGAACTAGAAAGAATTCAAGACTTTTATTAATTCATTATTGAAATGAAGTAATGTAACCTAAAATGTGAGGTCGTCCTGCCACCAGACTGAGAGTGGGGGCACCTTTCAAGGTGAGGGCTAAGGCACTGGACTGTGGTGATGATGAGAGTGACCAGGCTTAAATCTCCAAACCTCATGACTCTGAAAGAGACATGGTTGACTCAGGTTACATTTTTAGCCAGCTTAAAAGGACTCCCAAAGAGAGATCAAGTTTGTGTGTGCACAAAGCAGATGGTCATTTGTTTGCTATGTTTGAGAGTACTAAGTCCTTTCATCCTCCTTTAAAACAAAGACCACAAAAGAGCCTTTTCTTCTTTTAATAGAGGGACCAACAGCAGTAATCTATTAATAAAATCCTCCATTCTAATGATTGGAAAGGACCTCAGAGAGCATTTAATCCCACCTTCCTTCCAAAACATAAAGCTTTATCTACTATATGTCTGAAAGGTTTTGTAACAGGAAACAATTTCAGGTGTTTCAATAACCATCAAGGTCAAGGATTATTTCACATTTGCTTTTTTTTTTTTTTTTTTAACTTTACCTTCTGTACTAGAATCAGTTATAAGTATCCATTCCAAGACAGAAGATTGGTAAGTGCTAAGCAGTTCAGTTTAGGCAATTTGCCCAAGGTCACACAGCTAGGAAATGTCTGAGGTCAGATTTGAACCCAGGATCTTTTAGCTCTAGATCTGACTTTCTAGCCACTGACATTTAGCTGCCCCTTTCATATTTGCTTTTGTATCCCTTCTCAGTACCTAAAAAAGTGCCTTGTACCTTTAGGCATTTAATAAATATATGCTCAATCAATGTGAATTAAATTCTATATATATTGAGCAGAACTCTGCCTCCTTACAATTTCCATTCACTGATTCTAGCTCATCCCTCAGGAATTACATAGACTATATCTAATTTCTATTAGATACCCGGTCAGATATTTGAAGACAACTATCATGTTTTCTTTTCTTTGGAGTAATTGACTTTCATTCCTTAAATAGTTCTCATATAGATCATTTCAAATTCTTTTGCCATCCTGTTCACTATATTATTAGACCACAGTTCAGTTGTTTTTGTTCCACTGTGTTAGGCATCACTCATATTTGGTCACTTAATCTGGCAAAAAGCATTTATTAAGCACCTACTGTATGCCAGGCATTATGCGAAGTGCTGGGAATTAAAAAAAAAAAAAAAAAAGCAAAACACAGTCCCTACTTTAAAAGAGTTCATAGTCAAATGGGGGAGGCAATATGTAAACAACTATATGCAAATAACATATGCAGGATAAACTAGAGATAATGCATAGAAATCTGGTCTATGGGCAGCTGGGTGGCTCAGTGGATTAAGAGTCAGACCCAGAGATGGGAGGTTCTGGGTCCAAATCTGACCTCAGACACTTCTCAGCTGTGTGACTCTGGGCAAGTCACTTAACCCCCATTGCCTAGCCCTTACCACTCTTCTGCCTTAGAACTAATAGCCAGTATTGATTCTAAGATGGAAGATAAGGGTTTAAAAAAAAAAAAAAGAAAAAGAAATCTTGTCTAGATGAATGAAACATGAACAGAAAAAAATGTTCCGGCTTTTAGTTAACAGCAGAATTTGTTGTCTTAAAACTTATGGAGCAACTTTTAGTGTCATTTACATATCCAACACTTAAGGACTGCTTTAAAAAGAAGCAATAGTAACCAAAAAATTTTAGTTGATGTTACTATGACCTCCTAAAAATAAAATAAAATACTTAAGAAGGTTGATACATTTAATGCCTAAAACATGCAAATTTATCAGATCCCTTTCCTTTGAATGCCTCCAGGTAGGAAAAGAAATTGAAAAGGGGAGAAGGAAAATCATGATATCTCTTCCAAGATAATTCTCATCTATTTCACAACTGTACCATGGACTTCCCAAAGAATATAAACCTGAGGGACTGTTCTTTGTATAATGTGCAAATCAAATCAGTTAATCATCAACTTGGAAATCTGAGAGGGCTTGCCTCTGAAGGCATGATATTTGAGACTGGAGAAACTCCAAAGAGGAGACAAGGTGGATAGTAAGCTTTGGGCAATTGAGGAGGTTAGAGAGCATTTTAGTCACAACCATCCCTGGTAATTAGCACTAACTTTGGAATTTGGGGGCCAGTGCCTCAAGGTCTCTTTAATTTCTAAGCCTTGAAAATTCATAAGATTTAGGGCTAGAAGAGACCCTTTAGGGATTCTTTACCTGAAATACATGGGAATTGGGATTGGGATGGAAAAAAATGACATCTTATTTCCACTCATCTTTGGCTTCCTTTGCAATCCCATGTATTTTATTTTATGCATTTATCAGATTGCCAAAAAGGTCCATGACACAAACAAGGTAAAGAATCCCCGATATAATCCAAAAGGTGAAGGGATTTGTACAAGTTTGAACAGAGAGGAAATAACACTTAGAGAAGCTGAACAAAGATAGTTAAAAAAGAAAAAGAAAAAAAAAAAGCTGTGCCTATGGCTAGAATACTATATGTTACCTGGGGTCAGTTTATCTTCTCCAGTTGTGGAAATGAAATGCTCATTTGGGTAACTTTTGACTGAATGATGATTAAATTGCATTTAATCTAGTAAATGACTGATATACTTTTAAAATCAGAAGGACCTGGAAGTACATTCTTTTACATTCTCCCATACTGCACAACAGCCAAGTGAGTTCATGCAGACATGAATAAGACTCGATGACTTGCCAACAGTGAGAATGGCCAACTAACTAAGAAGAAAGGTTTAAAAAAATGGGGGGCAGCTGGGTGGCTCAGTGGATTGAGAACCAGACCTAGAGATGGGAGGTCCTAGGTTCAAATCTGGCCTCAGACACTTCTCAGCTGTGTGACCCTGGGCAAGTCACTTAACCTAGCAAGTCACTATTGCCTAGCCCTTACCAATCTTCTGGTTCTAAGGCAGTATTGGTTCTAAGACAGAAGGTAAGGGGTTTAAAAAAATCATCACCTGGTAGCAAAATAGGATTCACTCAGATATAAAAGTATGGTGAGGGAGAGAGGAAGAAGAAAACCATAAGAGAAAAAAAATTGTGTCATATAATAAAAGGTGCCACTTAGATTAGTTTGGTAGGATCTTTTTCTTTCCAGAATTGGCTTAGATTGCTTTTTGTTCAAAGGTCTTTTTGTTTAGAAATTTATGTTTTATTAAGTAGGCCCAAAGGATATCTGCTCTACATCACCCAGTCTGTTTTAGGGTTACCAAAGCAAAAAAAAAAAAAGATGTTTTTCTTAAAGAACTTTCCTTTTTAATTATTCAGTTCAGCCATTCATTTTACTATTATTTGATATTCCATGGTGAAATCTGTTTAGTGAGTGTTGACTAGGTAATAAGCCTTATTAACTTTTTTTTTTTTAATTTTAAACTCTTAACTTCTGTGTATTGACTTATAGGTGGAAGAGTGGTAAGGGTAGGCAATGGGGGTCAAGTGACTTGCCCAGGGTCACACAGCTGGGAAGTGTCTGAGGCCGGATTTGAACCTAGGACCTCCCGTCTCTAGGCCTGGCTCTCAATCCACTGAGCTACCCAGCTGCCCCCCCTTATTAACTTTTATGACCTCATTAGCAACCATTACCTACTTCATCACAAGGCCTTTATTATAGGGCTATTGTTTCTCTACTCCCCCTTACCCTAATAATTATTAGTAACTTGGCTGATTTTAGTTTTCATTTTTGGCAAAGAGGGGAGATTTTCAGAGATTTCTTTTTCCTCCCTCTTTCATATGAGAGTCTGGGGAAAATATTTAGTAAAATATAGGACCAAGGTCTGAGGTATTTTTTAATCAAATCAAACATTTTTGAGAGAGCATTTCTACTCAGCAAAAACAACAAAACAACAAAAAACCCAAAATTGCTTGATTCAAAGATAAATAGCTTAGGGGGCAGCTGGGTAGCTCAGTGGATTGAGAGCCAGGCCTAGAGACAGGAGGTCCTAGGTTCAAATCCGGCTTCAGACACTTCCCAGCTGTGTGACCCTGGGCAGGTCACTTGACCCCCATTGCCTACCCTTACCAATCTTCCACCTATAAGTCAATACACAGAAGTTAAGGGTTTAAAATTAAAAAAAAAAATTAAAAAAAAAAGATAAATAGCTTATTGCATTTTTGAACCTCAGTCACATCTTACAAAAAAAAATTAAGAAAATGAGTCAGAAGTACATGCATAAAATTTCCCTTGAGGGAGTTGAGAAGTTAAGAGAAAAAGTACTTTCAGAAAATTATCATTTGAGTTTTGCCAAGCCTGAAACATTTGAAAAATAATTTGGAATATTTTATGAAACTTAAAATCCCAACAGATTCATCCATCTCTCTCAACTGGGTAGAACATATGTTTATTCTACACCTAAACTTATCCAAGTCAAGATTTCTCCTGGCAATAGAAAAACCTCAAAAAGTAAAAACAATTGAACAAGAAAAGCACTTAAACACTTTTCAGAAATGGCAAAAGCATTGAATTTGAGGAAAGTTAGTATATAACTTTTAAAATAAATTTTTTTTTCTGGATTACATGCTGGTACAATTTTCAGTAATCATTTTCTGACATTTTGTGATCCATGTTCTCTCCTTCCCTCCCTCCCATCCTTCCCCCTTCTCCAAGATGGCAAGTAATATTATAAAGGTTTTATATGTGTGATTATACAATACTTATTTTCATGTGCATCATGTTGTGAAAGAAGACATATATTGCTTTCTCTAGAGAAAAAGTAACAGAGGAACTAAAGTGAAGAATGGCTTGCTTCAATATACATTCAAACTTTGTCAGTTCCTTCTATAGCATTTTTCATTGTGGGTCCCTCAGAGTTGACCTGGATATTTGCATTGATGATAAAAGTTAAGTCATTCACAGTTGAACATTGTATTTTATTGCTGTTACCATGTATAACGTTTTCCTGGTTCTGTTCACTTTGTATCATTTGATATGTTGTTCCAGGTTTATTTTTTTTATAATCATCTTGTTCAACATTTCTTATGGCACAATAATAATCTATTACAATCATATGCCTCAACTTGTTTAGCCATTCCCCAATTGATGGACAACCCTTCAATTTTCAGTTCTTTGCCATCATGAAAAGAGCATCCCTAAATATTTTTTTTACAAGTAGGACCTTTCTTCCTATCTTTGATCCCTTGGGATATAAAATCTAGTAGTATTATTGCTGGGTCAAAGGGTGTGCACAATTTTATGGCACCTTGAGAATGGTTCCAAATGGTCTCCAGAATAGTTGTATCAGTTCACAGCTCCACTAATAGTGTATTAATGTTCCAATTTTCCCACATCCTCTCCAACATTTATCATTTTCCTTTTTTGTCATATAATCCAGTCTGATAGGGGTAAGGTTGTCCTCAGAATTATTTTATTTTTAATTTCTCTAATTAATAGTGATTCAAAGCAAAGGTTAGTATTTAACTTTTTTTTAAGCATCTAAACTTAAATTGAAAACAAAAACCAGGCTTGTATTCAATGATGTTATCTAGCATGGTCAGGATATTCTGAGGAGTCAAACATTATAGTTAATAGAACATTAATTAAAGAAACAGAAGGTAGACCAACAATTTTAATATAATTAGGTTATAATAAAATATAATTAGGGATAAAACTGAGCTATATGTCAAAATCTTCCTTTGATGATTCAGAATTGTCTTGCAGTGTCTCAGAATCATAATCATTGACATCACTTATCATTGTTAGGTAATTTGTGTGAACATGTTGTTTAATTGAGATTTCCTCAGAGTCGGACTGGATTAGAATAATACCACAAATATGTCAAAAGTTTCTACTCTTTATGTAAAAAGAAAGAAATCCCTAAGTCCTAGCACTATGGTTCAGTAATTCACAAAGGAAATTCTTATTTCCTCTAACCTAAGACACTTCCTAAGGTAAGTCAGCAAAGAATTTATCTTGAATTCCCCTAGTTACTTTGTAGGGAAGGGAGAAAGAAGAAAAGAGTTAGAAGCTCTGGCCTCTGTCCTGAAGGAAAAAAAGTTCCTTAGGGATTTGCAATATAAACTGAGACTTAGGAGCCATTGGGACATAGGGCAGCTAGGTGGCACAGTAGATAAGAGTGCCAGGCCTGGATTCACAAGGATGTGGTTCAAATTTGGTCTCAGATACTTCCTAGCTATGTGATCCTGGGTAAGTGTAACCCTGTTTGCCTAGCCTTTGCTCTTTTGTCTTAGAAGATTTAAATTTAGCAAACAACACTGTAATCTTGATATTTTTCCTTTTTTTAAAGTGAAAGATATACATTTGTAAACCATTAACTTAAAAAATCTGCAATTTAGAAATTTAGCAAACAACACTGTAACATCTATATTTTTCCTTTTTTTAAGTGAAAGATATATATTTGTAAACCATTAACTTAAAAAAAAAATTCTGCGGGTGGCACCTGCAATCAATCTCCTGCCATTGAAGGAGGGTTTTTGTTCATTTTCAAAGAGAATGAATAACATGTGATGTCTTGACTTGGGCATGGATTGCATTTAAGTAAGGCATGATTGCACAAAGTGGTCAGCCTCACTCTCACTTCTAGAGTCACCATAGTTCAGTGGCAAGCAAAAATCAGGATGACAAAAGATACCCAAGATGCAATGGATAACTTTGGTGTTTTGGATGTCCTACTAAGTTCTAAGCACTCCAGAGTCACTGCTTTAGCTGCCTTCATAGCTCTTGGAACAAATTGTTTTTCATCTGCCCATTCCTCAATCTAGTTTAGTCCATTTGCCAAGATGATTTACTGGGGTGTGGCTGTTGCACATACCACAGCTCTTAAAACCACTGATGAAAGTTGGGTGAAAGGTGGCTACCAAAGATGAATGAGCAGCCCCCACACCAGAGGGGCTAGTCCTCCCTAAACTCACCCATACACCCCACCAGAGGAAGGTAAATTTAGTGGATCACTTGAGATCGATCAGGAGTTCTGAGCTACAGGAGGGCCAAAGTCCATCAGGTGTTTGCATTATATCCAGCACAATGTCTATGATGAGCCCTTGGGAGTAGGGAGTTCTGAGGATGTTTAAGAATGGACAAATTGGTCCAGGTTGGAAAAACAGAGCACATTAAAATCTTCCATGCTGATTTGTATTGGGATCAACCCTTGAGTAGCCATTGGGATTCTTGCCAGATAGAAAGATCTAGTCTGAAAAACCAAACCAAACAAAAAAATCTAATATGTAAAACCCAGAATTGAATTCTTGATTTGCCACATGCAGACATGTTTTTATTGTGATTGAAATCCCCCCTGCACAGGAGATCTTGCTTAACAATTTGTGCACATAAACTTAATCTTCACCATATCACAAATTTCAATTTGACTTTTTGTAGTGTTATTTAAAAATAGTTTCAAAAATGTTTCTCAGACAGAAACTACATGCTCCAAAATGTTTTTTAAAAGCTATTAGATTCACTTTTACCTCATTTAAACCCCATGTAAAATGTTATGGTGGTTGTGTCACATTCCAGCTTAAATACAATAAATCACTGAAATGGTTAAATTTGTTTTATTTCTTAGATGTATGAGTCCATATTTAATAACCAAAGAGTAGATAATTAAGATGCTAGGATAATTTAAATGTATTTTGAAATATCTAATTTTGTAATTGGTTAGATATATCCAGAGAGGTCTAGTGTCTCAGGTCTGAGATGAAAGTGAAATGTGGAAATTAGGACATCTAACATTTTAACAAAAAGATATTTACTTAGCCATATCAAGGGAGAAATAAATTACTTAGCCCTATTTGCCTCTGTTTCCTCATTTATAAAATGAGCTGGAGAAGGCAATAGCAAACTACTCTAGTATCTTTGCCAAGAAAACCCTATAAGGTTCATGAAGAGTCAGACCTAACTGAACTGACTGAATAATAAGAAAAAAAGTAAAGGATATCACCAGGGAAATATACAATTAAAAGAGAAGATGGGCTGCCCCTGAGTTTAGGGGAAGAAATAACAAGTGATATCCTCAAAATGCCATGAGAAATCATAGAAAGTCTCTAGCTCCTCAGTAGGCTCCTTATGGAATACTAGTATTCAAACAGGGATAAGAGTTGCAGAAGGTGGGTGGGTATGGACAAATTCTGATCTGCGTTGTTGAGGGGAACATCAAAACTAATGAGATTCAAATGAGTATTGGTATGTTTTACAGTTTTCAAAGTCATCAATCGTCAATCATTTGTAAAATGACAGGGCTAGATTGGATGATCTCTATGGTCTCTTCCAGCTCCAAATCCTCTAAATCTGTAATATTTCTCAAGATTTCTTCTAGAGCTTTCCACTCAACAATATTTTTGAAGATATTCATTCTGAAAAATATCTCTAATATTTGGAATCTGCCCATACAAAAAAATGATGCTTATGGTCATGACATGATGATGATATATTCCTCTCATGATATCTATCATTTTTATAACTTGCCATATATTTGAGATAGAACAAGTAAAACACAAGATTCAGTCACTCCCAATTTCACACTAGAATCATTAGAAATAATCTAGAGGGGACAGCTGGGTAGTTCAATGGATTGAGAGCCAGGCCTAGAGATGGGATGCCCTAAGTTCAAATCTGGCCTCAGACACTTCCCAGCTATGTGACCCTGGTAAGTCACTTAACCCCCATTGCCTAATCCTTACCACTCTTCTGCCATGGAACCAATACACAGTAGTGATTCCAAGAAGGAAGGTAAAGGTTTAGGAAAAAAACAAGAAGAAATAATCTAAGATCTTAAGATTTCAAAGTTGCAAGAGTCCTTAAACATATGCATATGTGTTTATTTACTTTGCAAGCACATATTTCTCCCATTAGCAGTCATTCTACTTTTGGATTGCTCTAATTATTAGTTTTTCCTAATATCAAGTCAAAATCTGTCTCTGTAACTTTACCCCATTATTCCTAGGTCTGCCCTCTGGGGCAAAACAGAACAAGTCTTATCCCTCTTCTATATGACAACATTTCAAGTACTTGAAATTAACTTCCAGGCATAAGTCCCCCAAGCCTTTTCCAAAACTAAATACCACTCAATTCTTTTAACAGAAGTTTATATGGCAAGATTTCCAGTCATTTGATGATGTTGATCACTCTCTTTTGGACACATTTAAATTTTTCAATATTCTTCCTAAAATACATTGCCCAGAGTTAAACACAGTGCTCCAGATGTAATCCCACATGGACAACATAAAAGAGGACAGTCATCATTCTCCCCTTCCTCTCTTTCTAGACAATATACTTCTATTAATGCTTTGGCTTTTTGGGCAGCCATTTCATTGTACCATTTCATTTTGAGCTTGTAGTCCACAAAAATACTCAGATCTTTTTCTTTCAAAAATATTTTGATAAAGACTTTTTATTTTACATTATATTCATTTGGGCTCTCCATTTCCCCTCCTCCACTTGCACTTTTCAACACTAAAATTAAAAGCTCCCTTGAAACAAAGAAAAACACTGAAATGAAAGCAATCTCTACGTACTGTCATCTGACAATACATGTGATACTCTGCTTATCCACCATCATTCTGTCAAGAGCTCTGAGATTATTTTCAATTAACTGTTGTCCAATAATGCCTTTCCTAAATTGTACTTGTGTAATTGATTTTTTTAGCTTAAATATAGGACTCTATAGCAATCAATGAAACAAGTATTTAATTGCCTCTGTGCTAGCTTCTGTGCTAAGAATGGGGAATATAAATACACAGAATGAAATAATCTCACTTTCAAGGAGTTTACATCCTAATAGGGGAGACAAGTATATGTAAAAAAAAAATATATAGATAACTTTAAAGTGAATAAATACAAATATACAATGTAGTTAAATACAATGTTGTTTGGAAGGGAAGTGTAAGGGGTAAAAATTATGGTTGGACTGAATATTTAAAGTTTGGTCACCAGGAATCGATTTTCACAATTCCAATGAAAGACCCAAGTCAGGATGGCTGTATGGTAGTTTGTTTACAAAAAGGAAGAGAGAAGGAAGGGGAAATGAGAGAGAGAGAGAGAGAGAGAGGAAGAGGGATTTACTCCGGCCTGGTCCGAAAGCCGAACAAGGGAGGGCTTCAGAGGCCCCAGCAAAAGGGGGCACAGAAGTTAATTAAAAAAGGCTTCTAGCCACAAGGCCTCCTCTAAGAAAAGAGACCTCTTTTGGAGAGGCTAGGGCCTCCAGAAATGCCAAGGAAAAGGAGTCAGCCTTAACTTACCCACATGACAATTCAAATGGAAGCAGTCTGAGGTCTCAACCCAAGCTCCTCCAAGGCCAAGTTCAAGAGACAAAAATCCCTTTCACAGGAAGTTACCATCATATTTAAAAGATAGTTCTTTTCGCCACTTCCTGTGTCCACCTCCAGTGCTATGTGGACAAATAGCAGCCTCAGCCTTGTTTTGGACTGCCCAGGGGGCAGTCACTTATTTTTGATTTGACACTTACTAGCACATGTGGGTCATAGACCTTCCCTTCTCACCATTTAATTCTAAGTTGGGTGGGGTGACATATTCCTGGTGGCTAAAGTCTAAAGAATGAATAAGGGTGAGCTAATTCCATTTTTCACAGAAGAGCTTAGTAGTTGGAGTTATTAGGGAAAACTCCATGAAAAAGATGGTATTTGAGCTATTAAAGAAAGAGATGGAATTTGTGAGGTGGAGGTAAGGAAAGAGTGTATTTTAGATATATGAGACAGCCATTGCAAAGGAATAGAGATGAAAGACAGTATTATCTTTGGGAAACCTAGAGGACAGTTTGACTAAATTGACAAGTGTGAGAAGGAGAGTAAGGTCTATTGAGGTTGGATAGTTTGGGGTCAAGTTGTGTATGATTTTAAAAACTAAACAGAGGAGCACATATTTTATCCTAGAATCATCAAAAACTACTGGAATTATTTGAGGAGAAGAGTTGATTGAAGAGTTTTTTTTTTCTTTAATGGGAGAGATATATTTAGACATATCTAAAGGTATTAGGAAAGGGACTCAGACATTTCCTAGATCAGTGATGGGCAAACTTTTTAAAGAGGGGGCCAAAGAAAAGGAAATGCTCATCTGTCTGTTTCTAAGGCAACCTTTTGAAGTTTCGTTGTATTGTATACTACTCATTGTATTCATCAGATTAGGAACAATGTCCACCGCAGATAAAAGATTTCAGCCCCCCCCCCCACCGGGCACCTGGCCCCCGTGGACTGTAGTTTGCCTATCACTGTCCTAGATGTATAAACTAGGCAAGTCATTTAACCCCCATTGCCTAGCCCTTACCACTCTTCTGCCTTAGAACCAATACATAGTATTGATTTTAAGACAGAAGGCAAGGGTTTAAAAAAAGTATTAGGAAAGGCATTAATTGATAGAGTGGAGAGATAACTGAGGATGAAATTTGCTGGAAAAGATAGAAGGGGAGATCAAATTCATATGTCTTTGCAAGGAACAGGGCTATCTCCTTGTCAAGATTGAGGGAATGGAGGAAAGAGCAGGAGATGATGTCAAGGGATTTGGTGATGAAAAGAATAGGAGAAAAGGAAGTTAACTTTAAATGGTCTCTATTTTTTCATTAAAGTTAAGAGGCAAGATCCTCAGCTAGGAAAGAGGCAGGAGGAGAATGTGTGAGATGCTAAAAGATGGAAGAGAAAGTCTGGAATCATTTCTGAAGCAAATGAGATAGGGAATCAATTAAGGTGGAATAAGAAGATTGACTTTTGGTAGCAAGTCAACCATTTTATACTGCTATGTGAGCCCCGTGTAGTATCAATAACATGAATTTGTAATATTCTGTTAGCATGGTTGTAAGACTTTCTTCAATTTTGTTTAATAGCTCCTAAATAGGAATAATGAAGTGGTTTGTGGGAGTAATCTAGGGCTGAGGTTTGATAAAAGAACAGCAATAGGATGAGAGAGAAAGACGATTCATGAGCAGCAGATGATGGAAAGTTGAGATGGCTAATTCCTGGAATGAGGTCAACATTAAGGAAAAAGAAATTCAGAGCAGAGTTTTTAAAAGCCTGAGAAAGTACTGAAGGATTAGAGGTCTAGATGAGGGTAAAGAGTGGGTGTGAGATGGGTGAAGCATTGGAAAAGGTGGAATGATAGAAAATTTGAGTCAGGGGAATGTCAGCATTTCTAATTGGGGAAGTGGAACCCGTGTGGGTAGTGATGACATCTAGTGCATGACTCTTCTTGTTGTGGCTGAGGTAGAATAAAAGAGTAAGTTATGGGGCTTCAAGAAGTTGAGGATTTTGGAAGTTAAGTAGTTTGAGGGAACTTCTAGGAGGTATTAAAGTCTATGTGAGGAGAAGAGGAAGGTAACAGAGTAGGTGCTGAACTCTTTAAGAAAGGAGGGGAGCTGAGCTGAGCATCAGTACACTACAACCACTATAATTTGGATTGGTGAAAAATTTGATCAGTGAGAGGCAGGATAGTACATATAGAAAGCCTGCCTTTAAGTTAAGGAGACATAGGTTCAAGTCTGCTTCTGATGTATCCTACCTGGATAGTCAATGGGTAGGTTGTTACAAATTAGTAACTAATGTAGAATTTATACTTTTAGAGAATTTTCAGGGTAAATTAAAAAGTTAAATGACTTGTCCAAGGTCACTCAACTATGTCCTTTGATTTTTCTTTATGAACATAAAACTTTGTTGGCATTTAAAAAATATTTGTGTCTAGTGAATAATATAGCACTTTGCCCATACAATTGTAGATAGTTAACAAACATCTGTTGATTTTAATTGATCTAGCCTTTAGTTTTTTCTTTTGATTACTCATATATCATCAACATATTCTGAGCACATGAAAAATAATGAACGCATACAGTGTCTCAAAAGCCTTAGTATGGTTTTAAGCTTTAAAATGAAGTTGTTCTTTCTTTGTAAAAACTATTTGATGCCCACATAATTATAAGCCAATATTTATCACTCATGGCCTTCTTATAGAGTGTAGAGCAGCCACTGCATGGAGTTGTACTAATTGATGGATTCCCCAATCAACTGGATGAGATTTCAAAGCTTGAGACTAATGAAAAGAGCACCAAAGATCACCAAGGAATGTGGACATGGGGAATTAATAGGACATAGGAACTTCAAAATGTCTGGCAAATAATATCAGGGAGGGGATCTCTTACTGAGGGAGCTGCCTAGTTCTGCATTTTTTTAAAAAGTGATCTATGAGACAATTTCCCTCTTTCTCTCACTCTTTCTCTCTAACTTGGAGCATAGAGCCTTCCTGTTCAGAAAATCAAACATAACAAAGGGGACTTGCACTCTAATGGACAGGAATTGGGAGGAAAAATTATACTCATATACTACATGGAATTATTGGACACAACAGGATGTGTATCATATATTTTTGTGAAGTAGATTCTAAAGGCTTCCAAGAAAGTATAGGTAGGATCTTATGATTCAAAATTCAGTAGGGGAAATCAGCAAGTCATATATATACATATACATATATGTATATATATGCATATATTAAATATCTACTATGTGCCAGAGCAATTTAAATAAAAGAAAAAGTCAGTCCCTATCCTCAAGGAGCTCATCCTTTAACTGGAGAGACAATATGCAAATAATTATGTACATATAAAACATATACAAGATAAGTTAGACACAATCAACAAAGGAATTCATTAGCATTAAGGGGAATTTAAATAGCCTTTCTATAGAAGGTCAGATTCTGATTGGGACCTGAACAAAGCTAGGGCAGCCAGAGGCAGAGGTAAATATGGAGAGCATTCTAGGTATGGAAGAAGGCCAGTAAGGAGTGTCTTCAAAGAATAGCAAGGAGGCTCTCCTTGGATGGGAGAATACAGGCAAGGCAGGGAGGGTCATGGCTAACACATAATTATATAGCATAAATCCTTCCTTCATGGACTTTACAAATCAAATTCTTTCATACTCTTTTCAAGTGATGCTTAATTAAATAGAATTAATATACACATAAAATACACATGCTAAATGCTATCTTTTAAATTTTATAAGTCTGGTCACATCTTACAATAGGGTTAAATATTTCCACAGGTATAGTGGTAGATGAGATCATGGATTTAGACAGATGGTGTTCACAATCTACAGAGATAAGGCAACAGAGAGTATTAAAGCTTGTCTTCTGTTTCCCCTGCAATTTTCTTTAAAATGTAAATTTACTATACTCACAAAGGAGTCTTCAAGAACATGTCTTCTGACTATTCATTCACACATATTTTAAGACTCAGTTTAGTACAGAGGATTGAGTACTATATTGGGAGTCATGAGAAGCGGGTTTTGGGCCTTGCTAAACTATTAGCTGTATGAATGGGCAGACAAACATATACATAGAATCAGAACTAGAAAGAATTATAGAAGTCATTTAGTTCACTTTCCTAATTTTGCAGATGAGGTATTAAAAAGTTTAATGTTTTTTCCCAAAGTCATACAGTAAGCAAATTCCAGAGCTTAGATTTAAACACAACTCTTCAGTGTGACTAAATATTATGGAACTTTTAATTATTCTGGCCATCAGTTTCCTCATCTATAAAATGAGGGGATTAGACTGGGTGATTTTTAGGTTCTATCAATCACTATGATTTTCATTCATTTGCATAATAAAACTGGGTAGAATGACTCTACTTCAGACCTCTCTCTAAAATGATGAATAAAAAAAAAAAGGGATCAGAAATTAGGTGACACATGGAACCATGCTTAAGGTCAGAGAGAGATAACAGGGTGGCATGGCAGTGAAGGACGCCATCTTCATGACACTGGCCTTTGAGTCTACCTACTCTGATCAATAAGCAGAATTAACTAGGCATTTGTGGAGAATAGAGATGGTGATAGTCAGCCTATGCCATTCACAAGCTCAGAATTGGGATTGTTGGTTCGCAGATCTAGGGGTGCTAGAAAGCAGTCTGGTCCATCCATTAGGCCAAGGGACACAGTACAAGTATGTGACTGAACAATATTCCTTCTTCCCCTCTCCTTGGCAATACTGCTTAGTCTAGATTTTCCCTGAAAGGCAAACAAGCTATATTTTGTTGGCCCCAGGGGTGGAGTTAGGCTCAAACTGTGATGTCCTTGACATAGCTACCTGTTGTCTTCTGTGCTGATGTGATTTACTAGTCATCTAGGATCATAAAGGTCTTCCTGCATGGGGATGGAGCCTTCAGACTTGGTAGATGCCCACAGACTAAGAGAGTGACCACATCCTACCTTGATGAACAAACATTTTCCAAAAGGAGGAGGGAAAGTGGGTAGGAAATCTGTCTACTGAAGCCAAGTACCACTGTATTCTTACTGCATACCCTTGCTATATTGCAGGAGTAAAAGACTCCCACAGGTCCAGGAAAATCTCAGTGGCAGGACAGCGTTGGTGACATGATTGAGATGAATGAGAGTAATCAGGGTTTCAGCCAGAGCCAGTCATCATAAAGACTGCTCTGGTCAGCTTTTGGGCTGTGTTTATTTTATACGCTTTGAGATCACACATAAAGTTGGCATGGAAATCTATTCTCACCATACATCTTTTCCTAGAGACAATGTGTTAGATGTGTTTGACGTATCTCTCGGGCTACAGTGGTGGGAAAGTACAGGCTTTTTCATGGGAGACAATTTCTCCATATTTTATTCATTGTTCTTTTATGTATAGTATACCGAATCAGGGAGGGGGGAAACTTGGAGACTATTCTGGCCTGTTTTTGAGTGAGAGGCCTAAGTTAGGGTTTTAAAATCTTTAACATTAATTCACTATTTGCTGGTTTGTTGTGAAGTGACTTCTAGGGGAATTTCTGTATTATAACATATAAAGGTGGGGCTTTTCCTAGAAGTTTGTAGAGGCTTGTGAGGGTTCTAGTAATGGCCTATGATGTTCCTCTATATGTTCGTAGGGCTAAATAGAAATATTGATTACAAAAAATCCAATAAAAGGGAATGTTAGTGAGAAAAGAGTCACATAGGGGAATCTGAATGGAATTACCATCCTTCTGTCACCTTCTATTCAGGGTTCCAGAACTTGTGTGGGCTGTACGAAAATCATGAGCTCTGATGGTTTCCCGCACTATATTAGGGTTAATTCACTTATTTACTGTTCAATGACCTATAAGTACCTTATTTCTTCCAACATCAGACCTTATACGCCTAACAGGGTGCTGGTATCAGATCTATCCCTAACAAACTGCTGAGCCTTTCAGGCCAATGTCCAAGCCTACGGATGATACTTTTTGAAAAAATGAGAGAAGTGGCTTGCCATGTGGCCAAACAACACAGATTGCCAAAGTGTAGGTAATGTGTAACCATACCTTATGCCCTTATGTGTTGTATATGATTTATATGGTTGTTAGATGAGATTAAGCATCACTGCTATATATACTTTTAGGCTTTTACTGATTTAGGAATAAATTAGTAAACTTTAAATCAAATCATACCCTGGACTTGTGCAGACTCTGGCAGCTGCAAAAATCTGCAAATGGTATGATTTTATGTAAATGTCTGACTAGCATTATGCTTGTTGAAATCAAATCATTGGTGATAGCAGAGGAGAACAGAATCCAAAACCTCAGTTTGTCCATGAGCTACATGTCTATGCGTGTAATATTTCTGTGCTGTTTATTGTATATTTCTGAATGCGATTCATGCCTTTGGTGACATATGTTTTGTAGTGCATTGAGATTTATGTCCTTAGTTAAATACATGCTATATTTTTCATATGTATTGTGAAGTATATGCTATGCATTTGTTTGTCAAAGTACTGATGCTAGACAAATGTAGTTCTAGTGAGGATATCATGCATTAGTAGGTGTTTCGTATGCACCTTGTCCCATAAAATGATTGTTGTTCAGTGTTTCAGTTGTGTCTGACTCTTTGTGATCCTATTTGGGATTTTCTTGGCAAAGATACTAAAGTAGTTTACCATTTCCTTCTAGAGCTGATTTTACAGATGAGGAAACTGAGGCAAACCAAGTAAATTGACTCACTCAGGGTAATAACAGCTAATATATATCTGAGATCAGATGTGAACTCGGGAAGATATCTTCCTGGGCACTCTATCAACTACACCAGTAATAGGCAAACTACACCCTGTGGGCCAGATGCGGCCCCCTGAAATGTTCTATTCAGCCAAGCCATATTATTCCTAATCTGACGAATACAACAAGTAGGATACAATACAATGAAACTTTGAAAGAGTTTCCTTAGAAACAGACTGACAGATGAGTATTTCCTTTCCTTTGACCCCCTCTAAAAAGTTTGCCCATCACTGCACTATACAGCATCTAGTTGTTCTGTCCAACATAGTTGTTTGGATATTAGTTTTTGATTTATATTTTTTGTCATGTATGTTCACACATCTACAAGTATATGCTTGTGTAATTTACCAGGATTGTAGATTCTTTACTGGAAGGAGAATAATAGTCCTTTGTTGGCCAAAAGATAACAATAAACCTATGAGGCTTTGATGCTGACTGATATGTACATTAAAAGGGTATGTGTGTATATGTGTGTGTATTTGGGTTTAGACTGAATTTTGATCAGAACAAAGAGCTCCTCACATAATAATAATAGTAATAGCTAGCATTTATATAGCACTTATGGGTTGCAAGATACTATAAATATGTTATTTCATTAGATAATTCCTAAGCAGTTAGACAACTCTTGTGTAAGTTATAGTCTCAGAGAGTTGCCTGTGTCACTAAGAGATTAAACAATTTGCTTATGGTCACAGAGCTAGTATGGTGTCAGAGGTGATATGAACTCAGGTTTTTGTGACTTCATGACCAGCTCTCTATTCCCTTTGCTTCACTATCTTCCAATCTCAGTTTGCACATTGAAAATATGGAGTTCGGCTTAATAAATATGAAAGTAACTTGGAATTTGTGATGGTGTTCACATAGGGACTGGGACTGAAGTTTACCTTACATTAAATAATAATAATAATAATAATAATAATAGAAAAGGGTTTATCAAACAAATAATCTATTGTTCAGATTCTTGCTAGTTTAGTTTGGTCCTATCTGGAGTCAGTATTAGCTAGACTTTGTTGGAACATAAATATTAGAATTTTCATGAATCTCCAGATAAAATAAGTTAGAGGTAATATGGTAGAGTAAGTAGTCACATGGGTGAAAAAATCCTGGTTGTCTTACACTGGGAAAATCATTCAGCCTCTCAGGTTCCCCAGCAAACTTCCTTCCTTCCTTCCTTCCTTCCTTCCTTCCTTCCTTCCTTCCTTCCTTCCTTCCTTCCTTCCTTCTTTTTTTAATCCTTACCTTGTTTTAGAATTAATATAGGTATCAGTTCCAAGAAAGAAGAGAGATAAGAGCTAGGCAATTGGAGTTAAGTGACTTGCCTAGGGTCACAACTAGGAAGAGTTTTAGGGTATATTTGAACCCCAGACTTCTCATCTCTAGGCCTGGATTTCTGTCCACTGGGTTATCTAGTTGTTTCCCATCCCCTTCCATCCCCACCGAAATGTTTTTTTCTAATAAACCTCCTATAACTTATAGGACAATTAATTGTCTAACACATTGGTAGAAAAAATTTTCTCACCAGAATTTCCCTATGCCAGTAGTTCTCAAATTTTTTGGTCTCAGGGCCCCTATACATTCAATATTATTGAAGGTCTGCCCCAAAGAATGGCATGACTGAGAGAGAAGATAGACTTATCTTGTGATTAAAGCAAGAGATAACAGCTGGCATCCAGAATACTCCACTGGTTCCCTCAGAATGTGAAGGGCAAGTGAGGGAGGCTTCCAGCATGTTAGATGGGAGAACATGAATGAAAACTGAACAGGATGAGCAAGCATTAAGTGAATTGCAATCTGTACTTAGCACAGTACTTGGCACATAGTAGGCATTTAATAAATGCCTATTGATTGACTGCATCATTAGAAGGAATCTGCACATTAATAAGATCATGGCTGCATTAGAGTATTTGGATATGTAAAATGACTTGCAAACTTTAACGCCCTCTGTAAATGCATGTTATGATCATGATGACTAGTGGGCTATACAAGGAGAAAATTAAATTACACTAAAAGGAAGGAAAATAATCCCCCTAAAAATAACAGTGCTATGTCTTTGATGATTGAGTGTAGAAAGTAATTAATGCTTTAGAATCATCTTCTGAGAATGTTTCCCATAAAGATTGTGAAAATACCATTGCAGGATTTTTAAGTAGGAGTCAGCACTATCATCATATGATAAACTTCAAACATGATTGGCACCACTTAAGAGGTTAGTGGTTAGGACTAGTGTCTGAATGAAAAGGACATGTGGTTGGTGATTTTAGATTCAATGCATTCTAGGGGTCATGGAAGGGGCTAGAAATATTATTTTACATAGGAGCAAACTGAATCTCAGGAAAAATTAAATGACTTGCTTAAGATCACAGTTTCTTAATGATAGAACTAGTACTAAAACTCAGGTCTCCAATTCTATATCATTACTTCATGACACAATATTCCAAGTATGAGAGATGCTTATTATTGGCCACATAGATGTGTGAAAGGTCAGGAACTTTGTTACAAAGCAGAAGACAATGACCTTTTTCCATGGGCCTAGAATTGGTTCCTGAGCCTTTCCCTATCTCATCCACTTGGAAAAAGAATGAAAGAGTCTTAGGGTTGAGAAATTTTGAGGCAGACCTTAAACACCTGAAGCTGTTGTCATTTCATTAGAAAAGTAGTCTCCTGTAAATAGATGCTGCCTTTAACAGGTCAGAAATTGTAATGAAGCTTAGCTGACCCTACATCTGAAGGAAGCTTCTGACAAATGTGACCTTTGATTAGCAGACAATAAATATATAGTTTCAAAAACTGATTAGGACCTGAAGATGATAGTTACCTGGAGGGACTCTTGCTCTGTATTGCAGAGACTGGTAGGGGAAGCAAGGAATTTACTCCTGGAGCAGCACCACCCAAGCCTCAGGTATCAGCTATAATAGCTCCATCTTCCTTGGATATTGGAATCTGCTGCATTCCAGGTAGACAGGTCACTATCATTCCAAGGAAACTCTAATGGGTTCAATAGAGAATTCCAGTTTTCTTGGTGGGAGGGTAGGAGGAAGTTTAAGAGACTAACCAAATAAGGGAAAGCATTTGTATAAATATTTATGGCTCTGATGGTTATTATGGATAGGATCAAATGGAAAACCCTTCAAATTACCTGAACCTTCCAGTGAAATTATCAACAAATAATAGTGGGTCTTAGGAGGGGTAAAAGCTATTTTCCCCCTTCTAATAGAATACCTAATAGAAGTTGAGTACTTCCTATACCAACTTTTACTTACAATAATTACCTTGTATGGCTGGTGAAGAAAGTGGATGACATCTGATGCCTTATACTCTGTGGATCTTTGCAAAGTTTTCACACCAATCATTATAGCCATTTCTGACCTCATAAATGTGGTGGGTCAGACAGCCCAGCCCAAAGCAAATGGTATGGAATTGACAACTTTCTAATGGCTTTTCCTCTATTTTTATGACTGAGACTATTCAGGAGCAGTTCACCTTCTCCTGGAAAGGAGCTACTCTTCCTCAGGACTACCTGAACTCTCAACATCATCAGTCTGGTGGGCAAAGACTTCAGAGGCCTAACTTCCTGAGGACATTGATGTCTATCACTGCATTGATAGAATAATATTGACTAGACTAGATGAGGCCAATGTGACAGAGGCCCTACAGTACCAGGCAGGGGCCCTTACAATAGATAAAGGTGGGAATCGACCCTAAGAAAATTCAGTCAGCTCAGCCAAGTTTGGGGCAATATATTAGATGAGGAGAACCCAGGGAATACTAGATGCAGACTAGAGCAGACTATTGACACTTACTAATGGAGCTGGCACTGGCAGTAAGCATCAGCAGCAATGTAGGCTCCATCAGAGTGACGAGCAATGTGGAACCAAGTAGAATGGGCAATACTGTGGGTCAGCAGTGGGTAGCATCACAGACAGTGTTTGTGAACATTTTGCCATTCTATTGAGAAAGTGAGACTTCATATCTCTCTCTACCTCCTCTGCTTGGCCTATGGGCTCTTCTCTCCAAGGATCTGGCTTCTGAGGTTCACTGCTTTACTTGATTCATTGACAGAGAAACATATACAACTGCACTTCAGTGGCCATTAATCCAGTTATGGTGACTACCCTGAGGGACGGAGTGATTTGGCAGTTCCACCCAAAGTACAATTTATGAGCTGCATAGTTGTTGTATAAGAGCCCTAGGGGATAGGGCAAGTAAGATCTTCATCTACAATGATTCCTAGGCACTAGTAATGGGTCTGGGGCCTGGAGGGAACAGGACTAGACAATCAAAGGCTTTCCTCATTGGAATCAGAAACAAAGGACCAATTCTGCCAATGCCTCCCTCTGCTAACAGTTATTTGTATGGTATATCAGTGCCCATCAAAAGCATCCTACATTCTCTGCTGAGCTGAACAGTCAGGCTGATGCCCTTATGAGAGTAGCAGAAATAAGACAGTGAGTCTAGTACCAATCTGAATAGGGGTACCTGATCCCACATTGTAACGCATAACTCCTCTTCCCCAAACTAAAGATAATGAAGCTTCTTCCAGCATAATCTTGAAACATGCCTCTGATGATCAGGGTCTACTGTCCATCTCCAAGAAGTCACCTACAAAATGGACACCACCATAAGAAGAGGGAGGACTCATTAGCCCACCATTTTCTTATGTTCAGCCTCTCAGAATACTTACTTGGTAAGGTTATTACATATACATCATGATCATGAGAAAGTCTAAGAAAGAGACCCAAGGAATCAGAACAGCATTATTAACTTCTCTTCTCCCCCCTCATCCCCAGCTGGAGCAACAGCAACAGTAATAACAATAATCATGATGATGATAATAACAGCTTTTCACTTGTATCATGCTTTTCCATTTACAAAACACTCTACATCATTATCAGACTTGTGAGATAAGTAGTGTAAGCATTATTATAGCTACTTTTAAAGCTACAGAGAATGCCTTTGGGGTCACTCCATAGGCTTAAGAAAACGCATAAAGTAACTCTTAAATGGAAGACACAAAGCTCTGACACATGCCACTTGCCTGTGCACTCCAAAGAATATCCTCACTGTTTTTGTTTTGGCATGGAATATCTGGAGAATTGTCACTATTCTCCACATCAGCACATTCCCAGACAGATTTTGATATACAAATAAATATTTCCCTAATAAGAATGTCTTTCTAATCTATGGGTCTTTTATCTTGTGTGTGTGTGTGTGTGTGTGTATGTGTGTGTGTGTGTGTGTGTGTTTTGGACCCTTTGTGCAGTCTGGTTTAGATTGTGAACCCTTTATTCCCCAAATGTGTAAATAATTAAAGGAAATATTAGATTTCAATTTAAAGACAAGTGAAAATAATTGTAGTTGTATTGGGGGTGGGAGGGAGGGGTTCCCATCTAAGTTCATTTACCTCACTGAAATCTATGCAAGGAGTCCAAGTTAAGAACTTTTGGTCTGATTGAAGATTTTGTACATCGCTTTCACCAGTTACATGGTGAAAACCATCCATCAAAAACTATAATAAATGCTGCTTACATATGTGTCACACAGAGAAAATTAAGTAGATGTGTTTCTAGCCTGTTAGGAATATAAACAGTGATGTGTACTTTTATATTTCCTATAAGAAAACCATACTCTGAAGTTGACCATTATTATTAATAGCAGTAATAATACTCATCTATTCTCCATCAACCACTAAAAGGATTTTCCTAAAATGCGTCTGATCATGCCATCCACCAGTTTACTAAAACCAAATGGCTTCTTATTGCCTCCAGGAACAAGTAAAAGAATGTTGTTTGGTATTTATAATAATCTAGACCCTTCCTACCTTTCCAGTCTTCTTACACCTTACTCCCTGACATTTATTATTTGATCAAGTGACCTGGCCTCCTGGCTGTTCCACAAATAACACTCCATCTCTCTGTTTTAGACATTCTCTCTGGCTATCCCCCATGCCTGGAATGCTCACCCTCCTCCAATTCAGCTATTGACTACCCTGGCTTCCTTTGAATCCCAACTAAAATCTCACCTCCTCTAAGAAGCCTTCCCAATCCCTCCTAATTCCAGGGCCTTCCCTATGTTAATCATTTCCTATATAACAGGATTTTACTTGCATGGCTAAGGCAAGAGATTCAGCCTTACTGTCAAAAAGGAACACATTTCAGAAACTTTTTTTAATATTGGTAGACTGTCTTAAAAAAAAGGCATACATTTTGTATTTCTATATTATACTATTTTTGAGCAAGAGAAATCTCATTGTTTTATTTGAGAATATGACATAGCTGACAATAGTATATACCTACATTTTTTGCAATTATTTAAATGGATGTATACAAATCTAATCAAATGAACAATGTTAAAGAAATTTTTCTAGAAATGTGTGCTGAAGGAAATATACTAACACGATATGCTTCCTTTTTATTAGAAGAAATGTGTTATTGAATTTAGTAAGATTAAAATATTTGCTTTGAGATTTTTTTAATAGAAGTTACTTTCAACATTAGGTTTTTTACATTTCCCAATATTTAATATTCAAACTATGTAGTTTTGTTGAGCTTTTTTAAGATAATAAAGTTTGCATTAAAATTCTTATCATGAATAACTTAAAAAAACATTTCCTATTTATCCTGTATGAAGTGTGCCTTGTATATATTTGTTTACATGTTGGCTTCCCAAGTAGATTGTAAGTTTTTTGAGGTCAGGGACTGTTTTTTTGGCTCTTTTTACATACCCAGTGCTTAGCATAGTGCCTAACACATAGTAGGCATTTAATAAATGTGTCTTGATTGAAAAATTGAATCATGAGAGGTAATTGTTATATAGTAAATAGGGACCTGGCCCCTGAGTGAGAAAGATCTAGTTTCAACTCCTGCCTCTGAAATATATTTTCTATGTGACACTGGGTAGAATTTTTCAGTGTCCCAGGCAACTCTCTAAAACTTTATCTTGCAGAACAGATCCCATATGCATTGGTAGTGGGTGATTCTCATTGAGAGGATCCTAAAACAACAAAATCAAAGTTTTGTTATTAAGAAAATATGTTAATATGATTGTGCATTAATTTAGAAAGAATTGACAAGGGCATCTAGGTAGCAGAGTGGATAGAGTGCCAGGCCTAGAGTTGGGAGGACCTTTGTTCAAATCTGGCCTCAGATACTTCCTGGCTGTGTGATACTGAACAAGTCACTTAACCCCAATTGCTTAGCCCTTGTTGCTCTTCTCAATTAGAACTGATAGTAAGGTGGAAGGTAAGGGTTTTAAAAAAGTAATCGATAGACCCAACTGTAGCCAGTGGATGCTGCTGCTGCTGTGGATGATAATGAGGATCATGGCAGTGAAGGATGAAGAAGCCATGTCATACAAAAAACAATTAAGAAATGGACATATTGGAGGCAGCTAGATGGCTCAGTGGATAGAGAGCCAGAAAGTCCTGCTTTTAAATGTGGCCTCAGATACTTCCCAGCTGTGTGACCCTGGGCAAGTCACTTGACCCCCATTGCCTAGCTCTTTCCACTCTTCTGCCTTAGAATCAATATATAGCACTAATTCTAAGCTGGAAGGTAAGGGTTTAAAAAGAAAAAAGAAATAGACATATTTATCCTGGAAAAGAGAAAATTTAGGGTATATAGGATATTTCAATATTTCTATGAATGTTCCTCTAAATATGCAAATTGCAACCCTTCCATACCGATTCATTCAGTATGATTTTCATTGATGTTCTCTTGGAAGTCTACCATAGAGGGCTTTAGAGGGCTATGCCCAATTGAATCAAAGTTTTACCCTTGCTGAATATCCTCTCCTTGCTAAAGAAATATGACAAAATAAATCTTCATTTGTTAACTGTTAAGTGATTGCTGGATGTGGTGGTGTATGCCTATAAGCCCTGCTACTAGAGGAGGCTGAAGCTGGTGAATTGCTTGAGTTGGGGACTTCTGAATTGCAGTAGGTCCACAGCTGATTGGGTGTTCATACTAAGTCTTGTATTAATATGGTGAGCCTCTGGGAATAGACCTTTACCCAGCTAAAGAGAAGAAAATCAGTCCAAGTCATAAAAGCAAAGAAAGGTAAAAGCTTCTGTGCAATGAGCATTGGACTTGAGCCTGTGAGTGTGGCTGTTGTACCTCTGATCCAGGCAAGGAAGGGAGATGTAGTCGCAAAACAACTAGAGGGAAATCTAGTTTCAAAACAGCAACAACAATAACACTTTGAAAGGACCTGTATGTGTTTGATTTTGTTCCAATCCTATTCTGTAGGCCAGATCCAAGATGGGGCCCATGTAACAGGTTTGTGCTTTTCTCCTATCTTTTGGTATTGCCTCATGTAACCAGTATAGTGTCATTTATAAATAGGAGCATCTGAAGCATTGTATTGTATTTCTTCCATGATGATGGCAAATGCCTTTAGCAAGCATATGCTTTTGTATCTTTTGGCTGACTTAATACTTATGGTGATAATAACAATAGCTGACATTGACATAGTACTTTCAATATTGGCAGTGTTTTAAAATTATACTATATTATTTGATCTTTAAAACAGTACCATGAGATGTTCTCTTATATGTATTTAAAAGCAAAGAAACTGAAGTTCAGAGAGGTTAAATAATTTGTCATTATCACTCGGCTAGTACCAGTGGAGGAACCTGATCTTTTCCGAACTCTTAAGTCCAGAAAATTTACCTCTACATCAAATGTTCATCCTTAAAATTACAAAAGAAAAAAGCACCACGGAATTTTGTATTTTCTGCACTTTTTAATCATATGTCTAGAAAGATGTAATTTACTATAAAATATCATTTATAAAAGTCTGTCTATCCTCTTTTTTAAGATTTTTCTCAATATGAGTGTGAATTATTCTCGTAAAGATTTCATAGAGACAGGAAAGCAGGGATATAGTTTGGTAGCTATTGATGTTTTCTCTATTAAAAATAATAGTGCCTATGATATTTTCTAAACATTTGACATCCTCCTCTTTTTCTGATATCTTCAGAATTAATTCCTTACAACTGTCAAAACTGTTTTGCTTTGACATGAGCTGCAGCTATACATTAGGAAACTAGCCTAGCTGCTCTTTCTGCCTTTCTCTTCATTGGCTTCTTTCAACTTCCTTACACATCACAGTGGGATGAATCTTTGGTGAATAGAGATAGCTTAATTATGAGCACATTCTAACATCAAGTCAAAACTTGCCTTCCTGTGGTTTCCATATATTGATCCTAGAACAAAAGTCTTTGATGTGAACCAGAATAAGTCTCCTTATTACCTCTTCAACATGAAAATTCTTCACAAACACAAACATGTTTATCTCTGTTCCCCCTACCAAAAGCCTCCTCTTCCCTAAGCTAAACATCCTCAGTTCCTTCAAATGATGCTTGGACAGCATGGTTTAAAGTCCTCCCACCATTTTGTCATTCCTCTGAATACAAAACCAACAACATCTATCATCTGTAAAGCTTGGAACTGTACTGGTTACTGTTAATATGGTCCAAACAGGGCAGAGTACAACAGGACTTTCACTTTGAAAAGAAGCAGGGGAGAGGGCAGCTAGGTGACTCAGTGGGTAGAGAGCCAGGACTGGAAATGGGATGTCCTGGGTTCAAATCTGACCTTGGACACTTCCTAGCACTATGACCATAGGCAAGTCACTCAACCCCCATTGCCTAGCCCTTATTCACTCCTCTTCTTAGAACCAATACATAGTACTGATTCTAAGATGGAGCTAAGGGCTTAAGAAAAGAAGTATGGGAAAATGAAAATCAAATTTCTTTTCCATTTGGTACAGTTAATCTATATAGGTAGAATTTAATTTTAAAATATTGTGAGCTAGTGCCCATTCTATTCTTTAAAATGCAATTTTTCAGGTAAGACTATACTATCTATTATAATTATTTTCCAGGGAGGGCTATTCAGTTCTGTGCAAGTATTTATTTTTCTGTTGGTTTTTTTTTCAGTGAATATGACATTATTTTCTATCCTGAATTATAGAATGGATTGGGAGCAGTGACCTTTATTCCTATCTGATGACCATATTTTAAGAAAAGTATTTTGTAAGTTAGAACAGAGCCAGAATGGCTATATTGGGGTGTGGGGGGGAAGCCAGGACATATACAAAACAGTTGAAAACAATGAGATAATAAAAAGATACAGAAGGAAAATGATGACTGTCTCCAAATATTTGAATGACAGTTTTTACAATAAATATTTATTAAATACCAACTTACAACAATAAAAGTGTGTGCCAAATACAAGGGTAACTACTGTATTGTCATAAAGAATTGTACTTTTCTATGTGAATGACCAGTTAAACATTTCTAGTATTCTCTCTTACCCTTTTCACTTTTCTACTTATTCTTTGTCCACTTATTGGTCCATCTCCAACTTGTAACACACCTATTCCCTCTTCTTTCTTCAGGAACATGGGTCAGCTCTAAGCATTTTTTCTTTCCAGGAGTCTGTGAGTCAAAATTTGCTAAAACTAAGAAAAATTTCTATTATGTTATCTTTACCAAAAGGAGCAGAATAGACTGGAAAAAACTCACTTTCCCCTGTTCTCACAGATTTGTGACTTATCGCTTTTAAATGGTAGAAGTTCATACTGTTTGGATAAGTAGGGAAAAAAATTGATTAATTTACTAAATTACTCTGAAAGATTTGAAAATTATCCAGCAGCATAAGTTACCAACAACAAAACTACTTTAAAAAGAAACTCAAGGGAAACAATAGTTTCTCTTAAGGCAGGGAAAAAAATTCCTGACATGACTGTATAAAATACCACAACAAATATTTGAGGCATTCATGAGAACAAGCTTTGAAAGCCTAGCTGAAGAAAAGACATATTATTTTCCAGTGCCCACATAACTGTAATTGTTCTCTGGTCAATGTGTGGAGTCTACATAGTTGATCCTAAAATCTTCACATGCTGTAGCTGAATCTTCTGACTTTAAAGGGTTGTCATTTTTCTTAGAACGGTCTATTTTCAATCTTGATTTTCCTTGATTTCCTTCTCCCTATAGCATTTGACACTCATTAACATTTTCCTCCTGGATACTTTCTCCACTCTAAGTTTTCAAGACACTGATTTCTCCTGGTCTTTCTGTCTGACCACTTTTCTTTCTCTAGTACTGGTTCTTCATCTATGTCATTCTCCCTAACCATCAACATCTATTAAGTCTCTGTCCTGGCCCCCCTTTTCTTTTTTACTCAACCATCTCACTTATTTCTCTTATGCTCATGTATAATAAGTCCTCTTATAGAAATTATTCTCTCTCTGTAAATGATTCCCAGATCTATATATACAGACCTAATCTCTCAGCTGAGCTTCAGAACACCTATTACCAATTGCCTCTTGGACATCTTAAAATAGATGTCCTGTGGTATCTCAAACAGATTCAACATTTATAAAATAGAACTCATTTCTCCATTTCCCCCACAAGAACGTTCCCTGGTAAAAGGTACCAAAATCTTCCTAGTTACCCAGGCTTACAACTTCATCATCGCTCTTGATTCCTTACTCTTACTCCCCTCCTAAATAATCTATTGCTAAATCTTGCCATTTCTACCTTTAAATTTGCTTCTTCTGCATCCGTTTCTCTCTACTCACACTACAACCCTCATTTAGGCCTTTATCCCCTCTTACCTGGATTACTTCAATAATCTTCTAACATCTCCCTACCTAAAGTCTTTTCCTCATTCCAATCCATTCTTCATTCAACAGCCAAGATAATTTTTCTCAGATATAGGTTTGACCACATTTTTCTGTTCTTCAATAAACTCCAATGGCTCCCTTGTTACCTCCAGAATCAAATTTAAAATTCTGTTTGGCATTTCAAGTTCTTCCTAACCTGATTTCTTTTCAGCTTTTTTTTTTATGTATCTCACTTCTCTCCATAAAAATCTACAACTATGATTAGCCTACCTGCAGTTCTGGAAACTAGGACACATTACCTTCCATCTTGCCTTTGCATTGGCCATGTCTTAAAACTGGAAAGTTTTCTCCCTTCTCCTCTGCCTCTTAACTTCTCTGGCTTCCTCCAATATTCGGCTCTGATCCCTCTTTCTGCAAGAGGCTTGCTAGAGCTCTCGAGTATCTGATGCCTTCCTCTTTCATATACCTTGTATATATCCTGTATGTATCTATTTACATGTTGTCTTCCCACTGGAATGTATGGTCATTGAAGAAATCGATGATATTTTTTAACTTTATATTCCCAGCACACAGTAAGCACTTTAAAAATGTTTCTTGACTGTTCATCATAATTGCCATCTTTTGATATTCTCCATTTTATCAATATCCTCCCCAGATGAGGTGTTTAGAACTGCACAAAATAATTTATATGTGATCTGACAAGTAGAGTACAGCAAGACTATCAACCTGCTTTAATTTAAATGCCTTCTGTCTTCCTTAATGGTATCCTTATGAAAGATTTTTACTTAGTCTTTTTCCTTCTGTAGTCAAGCTGTATTAATAACTTAGCTTAATTGTGTTTTAAAAAAATTTTTTTAACCCTTAACTTCTGTGTATTGGCTCCTTGGTGGAAGAATGGTAAGGGTGGGCAATGGGGGGTCAAGTGACTTGCCCAAGGTCACACAGCTGGGAAGTGTCTGAGGCCAGATTTGAAGCTAGGACCTCCCGTCTCTAGGCTTGACTCTCAATCCAATGAGCTACCCAACTGCCCCCTTAATTATGTTTTTAGTGCAGAAATTGGGAAGGAACAGAAGATAGTTCACATGATTATGAAGCAGGGGTGCACAGTGTTCCAAGAAACCCAATTTTAATAGTAGAAAATATCATTTAATTATATTTTATTCTGCTGTCCTACTCACCCCATAGCATTTCTAATTGACCAAGGAAAGAAACACAAAGGAATTTGTTACAGAACTGAAAATGAAAGGAGTTGAGCAACAGTTAAAGTTATTTCAACTTTCCCTTAGGTAGGCTAGCCACAATTTGGATGATCACACATAACAATGATATTGTGTTTTTACTGTATGATAACAGAATAGTACCATTTTTATCCTCTCTGTAAGATAGATGGATTCACATCCCTCTCAAAGGAAGTATGATGATGAAATCATTTTTTGAAAAATATTCAGAGATTCTCCTCCGTGGAGCAGTAGTGGAAATGAAAATGGATTTTGGAGTTGGCATACTAGGCACCATTAACAACATCATAGGCGTTAAATGAAAACCTTCTCAGTTTTCAGGAAGAAGAATCCCTCTGGAGTGTATGTAAATGTATACAACTCCTTGTTTGTATCTATATCTATGAGAGATGAGCAGCCATTCTCAGATACTACTCAAGAAAGCATGAAGGATCTAGGGAAAGAAAAAAAAAACAAGAATTTTCTGACAAAGTTTTAAAACACTGGTACAGATTGCTCTTACTAGTTATATAATCCCTTTCTTTGGAGAATGACTTAAAAGTATAGATTCTCATTTGCTTGGGATAATTTAAATAGAATTTTGCTTAATGATCAGAAATCATTATTGAGAGATTATTCTAAATCATTTTCCCTCCCCATACTTTTGGATCAAAAGAAAGACACAGCTACTGCTTTCAAAGAGTTGTCTTATTCTGGATCATATGTCCATTATCTCTATAGATGGAGGTAGGGAGCATGTTTCTCATAGGTCACCTAGAATTAAATGATTGATCATCCCATTGAGCAGAATTCTTAAATCTTTATTAACTTTTTTACACTGTTGTCATTGTACAAATTGTTCTGGTTCTTTTTACTTCACTTTGCACTAGTTTATACAATTTTCTAAAACTGTCCCTTTTATCACATCTTACATCTCACTTGTATTTAAAGTTCTATTCATATGCCATTATTTGTCCAGCCATTCCTCAACTGATGAACATCTTGTTAGTTTCTAGTCCTTTTCTATTACTACAAAAAAATCTATTAGAAACGTAATTGTACAAATGGATCCTTTTCAGTGGTATACTGGTTAATATTTAATCATTAGCTCTCTAAAAAAAGTGCCCACAACACATTTTTAAGTTTAATATGAATTACTAATATATGATCCATCACTTTTTAAAGTTCAAACAATCAACAAAACAATAGCTTAAGCCTTGATTTGTAGTGTTTGTGGATTTCCAAAATATAAATACTCACATCATAAATTTAATGATGCATTCTCCTGAGCCCCTTTGAATTTGATCTAGCATATCTCTGATCCATTTTCTTTTTCTTTCATCTTTCTGGGAAATAAGTCTAGTATTGGTATCACTAGGTCAAAGGGAATACATGGTTTGATGACTTTTGGACCTGATATCAAATTGCTTTGCAGAATGGTTGAACCAATTTACAGCTTTCCTATCAGTGCATTAATGTAAGCCTGTCATCCTAAGCTTTGCTAAATTTTCACTTTTTGGTCAACTTTACTAATCTAAGGGGTGTAAAGTGGAAGTTCAGAGTTCTTTTAATTTGTATTTCTCTTTAGTGATTTTGTTCATTTTTTCTTGTGATATATTGAAAGCTTGAATTTTCTTTTAAAACTGCTTGTTTATATCATTTGACTATTTATCATGATGTCAGAGAATGGCTCATTTGCTTGTATTTGAATCATTAAACGAGCCCACATTCTAACAGTGATAGAGAGGTGGCCTGTGATTTCACTGATACTAGAAATTCCTGGTTAAGAAAACTCCTATTGCCTATGTATCAAAGGCAGGACTCTGCATCTAGGTCTCTAATAACAAACTGCTTCTTTAAACAGAGAAAATAGGCACTGGATCTTTAATTTCATTTCCCAAGCAAACTCCCTCTACCAATGCAATTTGGTACTTTATTGAAGTCTTAGAGAATTGCTTAGAGCACCAAGAGATTAAGTGACATAAAGTAGATTTGAACTCATATCTGCCTGGCTATAAGGATAGCCACCTATATACTAAGATACACTCTGTCTCAGAAGTGAATTACAAGAAAAATCCATTTTTATTCCATTTACAAAATGTTCCTACTTTCTAGAAAAATGGGCAATGTTGTGTGGGTATGAAGAAATCTTAAAGAGTATTGTAGGGGACAGCTGGGTAACTCAGTGGATTCAGAACCAGTCCTAGAGATGGGAGGTCTAGGTTCGAATATGGCACACACTTCCTACCTGTGTGACCCTGGACAAGTCACTTAACCCCCATTGCCTAGCCCTTTCCACTCTTCTGCCTTGGAACCAATATATAGTATTGATTTCAAGATGGAAGGTAAGGGTTAAAAAAAAAAGAAAGAGCATTGTAAACTTCTAAAACTACAAAATTGGTCTTCTATATCATTGTATTGCTACACTGAGTAGAAGAGAACATCCACTGTCTGAAGAATTCTTTGCAGTTGCCATGGAATGTATTCCCCATTTACTGATATCCTTATTTTTCTTTTGAAGGATTCCTTTTAAGTTCATCATAACTTTCATGTCTGGGGCCTATGGACTCATGTTAATTCATATTACTATTAGAAAGGGTGTGAGGTCTTAACTCTTAGAAATGGTTGGTTACATATTAATCCTACCTTTTAAGTTTTAGGCCTTTTCCCAGATCTATTGCTAAATCATTTCCATTTTTCCTTTATTTTATTACTATTAACATTATGTGCCATTTTCCTTCTGGCTTACATTGAATATAGAATATCCTCAACTCTTTTAAAGTGTTCTCTTCATTTGCCACTTGTAAAATATTTCACAATACTTCATGGGAAAGAGGACATAGAAAGAGAAATTGTAATTATAGCAAAAAAAAATATTGCTGATATGTTGTCATAGAGATACTCAAATAATAAACCATATATAAGATACTTTTGGGGGAAATTTATAAATTATTTATTCTTGAAACCATGGGATTTAAAAATGGAATAGTTTTGCCATAGATAAGACAATATCTGAGTGATGTTTTTCAATCTATGAAACAGTTTCAAGATGAAAATAAAATTTTTTCTTTTTAGTTTTAGAAACAAGATTATTACTTTTAATTCGTTCAATCTAGCATATCTCTGATCCATTTTCTTTTTCTTTCATCTTTCTGGGAAATAAGTCTAGTATTGGTATCACTAGGTCAAAGGGCTCCCATTTTAACCTTGTAGATCAGAGCTAAAACTTACATGAACCTCTGGTGGAAATATACTGAAAATTATTTACAACAGGAAAAATCCCTGCTCACCTGTGTCCAAGCTTCTCTGACATTACACAGCTCTGAGGGATTTTTCTGAGAGTATTATAATATAACTGAAAAATCAAAGAATGTCACAGCAGGGACTTTAGTTGATCTCACACAATTCTGAATTACTCTTCAGGAGAATTAGAGAGTTTTGAAATTCTTGAATGACACTGGTTGAATTTTTTTTTTTGCATTTAATTTTTTTTCTCTCAACTAAATGTAAACAAAAACTTTTAATATTCTGTTTTTAAAAAAATTGAGTTCCATATTCTTTCCCTTCTTCCTTCCCCCTAACTCCTTGAGATGTCAAGCAAGTTGCTATAGATTATATGTGTACAGCCATGAAAAACATTTCCATATTAGCCATGTTGCAAAAGAAAACATACACCGAAAAAAAAAAATCTCAACCAAACAAACCCAAAGATAATAAAGAAATTTAAAAAGTAGACTTCAATCTGCAAGAGACTCTATCAGCTATTTCTTTGGAGGTGGATAGTATTTTTCATCTTAGTCCTTCAGAATTGTTTTGGATAAGACTGGTTAAGTCATCCACAGCTCATCACTATATAATATTGCTGTTGCTGTGTACCATGTCCTCCTGGTTCTGCTAATTTCATCTTGCATCAGTTCATGTAAGTCTTCCCAGGTCTTTCTTTTATTCTTTATTTATTTTTTAATTAAAAATTTAGACTAACTAATTTTTGTTACACTAAGATGCCCAATTAACTCCTCTCCCCTCCCCCCATTAGAGAAGGCATCATTTGACAAAAAGATTTGCATATATAAAACTATGTCTAACATTTCTATTTATCAGGGTTTTTTTCCAGAGGTAGACACACACAAGTCATTCTTCAAACAATATTTCTATTGCTGGATATAATGCTCTTTTGGTTCTGCTCATTTCACTAAAATATCCTGCTTATCATTTCTTACAGCACAATAGTATTACATACAACACAATCATATACCACAACTTGTGCAGTCATTTCTCAAATGATGAGTATCTCCCTCAATTTCTAATTCTTTACTACCACAAAAAGAGCTTGGTTGAAAATTTGGTAGGCTAGTTGTATGACCCTGGGCAAGTCACTTAATTCCAATTGCCCAGTCCTTACCCCTCTTCTGCCTTGGAGCTGATACTCAATGTAGATTCTAAGATAGAATGTAAAGGTAAAGGGGGAAAAAAGAAAAGAAAATTAAGTAGAAAATAAGAAAAGTAAATGGGGATTGTGTTGGTGGTCCTTTGACATACACTATTAAGAATGATAGAACTAAAAAAACAATATTTTTATATTTTATCATTTTAAAAAATCTAAAACCATGAGCTAGCTTTAGCAAACAAATAATTTTTAGGCATATTGTCAAGTATATAAGGTAAAATAATGATTGAATGCCAACTAGCTAGTGCAGTAGATAAAGCGCTGGGCCTGGAGTCATTTTTGTCTGTCCACACATAAGCAGTATGGCATAGTAGCTAGGGTACTGGCCTTGGAACCTGGACCACCTCATTTTACATACCACTTTTGGCACATACTGTCTGTTTGATTCTGAGCAAGTGATTTAACTGCTCAATATTTTCAAGCAATTCTCTAAGATTTTAGATGTTTAAAACTTTGGACATCAATTTAAGATGTTGATCTGTAGATGTAGAAGGGTTTTCTCATCTCTGAGTTTCCTGTATACAAATGAAATCACAGTTTCAGGACCTTTTCTTATAGTTTCTTTCACGGATCTTACATAGATAAACATAGATACAACTCAATAGCTAAGTGAATAGAGCACTGGGTTTGGAATCAGGAAAACATCTCTGTGTGTTTAAATCCAGCCTTAGACACTTAGTAGCTGTGTGACTCTGGGAAAGCCACTTAACCTTGATTGCCTCACTTTCCTAGTCTGTAAAATGAACTGGAGAAGGAAATGGCAAACCACTATAGTATCTTTTCCAAGAAAAACCCAAAAGGGGCCATGAAGAGTTGGACACAATTGAAATGACTCAACAACAAAGTCTAAAATGGCAAGGGAGGCAGGGGGAGAAAAACCAGTGCTTCATTATATTTTTGTTCAACAGGACTAAATTCCTTGAGCTATACTTTTAAAAACTGTTTTTAAGTATAGTAAACATGCCCAGGGAAATACTCAGATGAGTTGGGTAAACCTCTCACTCTCCCCTTTATTATTTTTTGAACAATGCATGAATGAATTCTCATTAATTTGTGTGCTCACTGATGTAGGCAGCATCAGTAGGAATTCCTTAGTTGGTGCCACTTTAATAATGATGGTCATACACTTGAACTGGCCCTTAGGCTTCACTTTTAAAAGGAAATAAGGGAAATAAAATAAAGATAAACTTTTAAAAAAGGGAATAAGGGATAATGACAGAGAAAAAAGTTGAGACATAGAAAAAAGAGAAACAGATGCAGACTCTGAGATGCCAGATGTCACATCAACCCAGAGAAAGGTCTGCCCATACATGAAGCCTCCACAGGAAACCATATGGGCTGAGAAACAAGTGCCAGATGGAGATGTGAGTGAGACAGATCCTCAAAGACAGAGGAAAGTGATTTGGAGTCTGAATGTGAGAAGGTGGGGAAGGAAATAGAGATGCCCAGCATTACTTGAATATAGACAGAGGCTCACAGGTCATATCATCTGAAGGGCCCCAGTGAGGAAGACTGTCACAACTGGGAACCAAATGTATTCAGATGAAGCTCTTTGCCATTTTATGGATCATAAAAATTGCATAGATCGAGAGAAAAATGGGAGGTCTATCAGAGCGAAAGCATCGCTTAATGCTCTCCAGAAAGGGAACAAGGCTAGAATACTTACAATTCGTGTTTGTGTGTGTTTGTGTGTGTTTGTGTGTGTGTGTGTGTGTGTGTGTGTGTGATTAATAGAATAGTGTCTTCTCTTTGATGTCTTCATAACTTGAATGACTTCAATGAAACTGAGGCTCCTTTGGAGAAAAAATTAGCCAAATTCAGGTATTCCTAGAGGAAACACTGAGAGGAGACAAAATAAGCCACTAATATTATTTGAGACAGAGATCCCAAAACCCAATCCAGTTCAAAGTGATAGAGAAAATGTTAATAATGTAGATTAAAATTAATAACATATTGTACTTTTCAAAGAGCTGGTTGTTAAACATTTGCCAACATACTACTTGTCCTGGTCTTTGAAACTTTGGACTGAGTTGACCTTTGGGCCTTGTCTTCACAATGTTTGTGGCTTGTTTATCCCCTCCCTGCATTTTCCCTATTTGCCTCACAGTCTTAAAAGTAGTGCTCTTCCCAGAGTAAATACTCAAAAAATACCTGTGGATTAATGGAAGGAAAAAAAGAATGAATCATTTTCAAACTCCATAAATGTGGCACTGGTTACTGGTTTATAAAAGGCCAACCGGTATACTTGGAGTTAAAGGATAAGAATGCCATAGAAGTTTGTAAATGGAAGCATCTTTAGAAATTATCTTATCCAAATGCTTCCATGAAATATTTATAACATCCTATCCCTAATATGTCAGCCTAAATCAAACAATATTATGTGACCTTGGGCAAGCCCCTTAACCCCTTTGGGCTTCACTTTAAAATTGAGAAGATTGGATTAGATTTATGTCTAACCAGCTGTAAATTCCATAACATTAAAACATGGAACCCAAAATTTCAGAGGCCTAATTTTGTGTGACAACAAACCTACAGAAACTGAAGGAACAGCAAATCATATAACTACTATCTCTAGTAACTATGAAACTCTTTTCTAGTGCTTGATTTTAAAAAGATATATGATAATCTATTGCTATGTGTAACCTCAAGAAAGCAGTATTAGAAAACCAATTCTAATATAATTTTGCCTGTTTTCTTCCCTCTTTCCTTTCTTTTTCTTCCAATCCTTTCTCTTTCCTTCTTTCTTTCAAAGACTTTGAATTGCCTTATATGTTTAAGAAGGAATTTTTATTTCCTTGGTGATTTTATGGTTTTGTTTTTTGTTTTTGTTTTGTTTTGTTCTGTTTTGCTTTTCACTGGGAGAAAACTGCTATCTATTTTGGCCCCAAGGGCTCTACAGAGGCTACTTATGGATCTTGGCCTTGAGAATGTAGGAATTTTGTTCTCTTCTATATTAAATCCTGTTTTTTGAGGGTTTATAAAATTCGCTGTTAAAATATGCTTGTGGCTTTAGATTTGGCAGTCAGAGATTGAAGTCAAAGAGAATATATTTAATAATATCCTGAGTTTTTAAAAAATGCTATTCTAAAGAAAAGGGCAACAAGACTATGGTCATTATTAACACCTTTTGAATATGTTTTGTCAAAATCAAATTTAATTTTCAAATTTATTTTTAGTAATGCATTTGAGACTCCAGAATCTGGATTAATAATAGGCTGGTTTAATTAATCTGAAAAATAAATAATGCAAATTTTGTATTCTAAAAATTTGTGATACTGGACTAATTCATTTGAGGTCTTGATATTGCCAAAACAAAGACTTATAGGCTTTAGAATTGGACAGAATCTTAAAGAGATCACTAAGCACAACCTCCTCATTTTACAATTAACTAACTGAAGCCCAGACATATTAAATGATTTGTCTAAGGTCACAAGTTAGAAAGTGGTAAATTCAGAATTTGAACCTAGTTTCCCTGACTTCAAATCCAGTGCTTACGCCATTATATAATTACCTATAATAAAATATAGAAATGTCTTTAGCCTTTGCAATCTTAGATTTTAATTTTTATGTGAGACTCTCATTTATGTTTCTATTTGGGGTTTGTTAATTTAACCAGTTGAACAAGAATATACTGAATGCCTACTATAACCTATGGAACTAAAACTAAGGATTTTAATAAACTAGGAGCTGAGGATGACACTGAGGTTTTGAATCTTAGGGACTGGGAGGATAGTGTTGCCCTCTACAGTAGTAGGAAATGTAGGAAGGGGGAGGAAGATCATGAGTTCAATTTCAGATATGTTGAATTTAAGATGTCTATGGGACAAGGACAACTGGGTGGTTCAGTGGATAATAAGCCAGGCCTGGAGACAGGAGATCCTGGGTTCAAATTTGATCTTGGGCACTTCCTAGATGTGTGATTTTGGGCAAGTCACTTAACCCCAATTGCCCAATCTTTACCACTCTACTGCCCTGAAACCCATACTTACTATCAATTCTAAGATAGAAGGTAAGTTTTGTTTGTTTGTTTTTAAATGATATCTGTGGAATATCTTTTTCAAGATGTCTGAAAGGCTATTGGAGATGGGAGATTAGAGTTCAGTAGATAGGCTGGAGCACTATAGGTAGATTTGAGAATCATCAAACATTGATATGGTGATTAAATGCATGGCAGCTAATGAGACCACCAAGAGAAGGACCTGGCTTAGATAGGAATGATGCAAGAGACTGTAAAGGAGGGATCAGATAGGTAGGAGGAGAACCAGGAAAGAGTAGTATCCTGAAAATATAGAGGGAAGAGATTATTAAGGAAAGAAGGATGATTAACAGTGTCAAAAACTAACGGGAGGTTGAGGGGAATGAGGATTAAGAAAGACCATGACAACTAAGATCATTGTGACTTTGGAGAGAGAAATTTCAGTGGGATAATCCAGTCAGAAGCCAAATTGTAATGGGTTAAAAAAAGAGTGAGAGGAAGGAAAGTGGAGACATTTATTATAGATGGCCTTTTTAAGGAGTTTAGTCACAATGGGCAGAAGAAATATAAGACAATAGTTAGCAGGAGAGAAAAGTCAAGTGATGGTTTTTTGAGGATGTGGGAAATATGAATGTGTTAGTAGGCAGTATTAAAGGAGCCAGTAGACAGGGAGAGATTGAAAATAAATGATAGAATGGAGATGACAGAGGATCACTTTGAGTAGGTAGAGGAGTTAGCCTTGGTAAAGAATAAGACTATCTTGTCATGTGAGACAAAAGTGAAGAAGGAGATAGATCAGAAAGCAAATGATTGATATGAGATAAAGAGGAGAGGAGGAAAGGGAATAATGGCAAATGGCCTCATTTCCCCCCTATAAAATATGAGGCAGATGAGAGGGGTAGGTGAGTGAGAATCACTGGGGATTTGAGGAGAGATAAAAATTTTTGGAAGAGCTACTAGAGAGGTTAGGATAGTGAGTTCATAAGGCAAGTATAAAATGACTGCCTAGTAGCAGTGTGAGCCCAGCAGAGTTTTTGTAACATAAATTTGTAGTGGACCTAGTCTAAATGCTTGAATTTTTTTTTCAACATTGTTCAGCTGCACATATGTAGGAGTGAAGATGATAAATGGTGGGAGTGATTGATCTAAAGCTGAAGCTTAACCGGATTGGTGAAATGATAAGGGAGTGAAAGATCCAAGGAAGGAGTATATTTATAGAGTTGAATTGGTTCACTAAAGGGTCAAGATGGGGAAGAGGAGAAAGTTGATGGTGTAAGGGAGATGGACCAGGAGAGACCTGAGAGATCAGCAGATTGAGATTACAGTGAAGAAAAAAGGTAGCGTTTTTAAGGGAAGGCAGAAGGAGAGGTGAAAAAGCCAATAGATTATGGTTGGATAAGGGAATTTCTAAATTTCTTGAATGTGAAAATGGTACATTTGTGAGTGATGGCAGAATCGAAGGTAATGTATGACCATCTTTGTGTGACTGAGGTAAGTAGAGAAGTAGATCATGGAAAGTGAATCGGTTAAGGAACTGGATGTTTGAGAGAGACTCAGTGTATATTTTGAAGTCCCCTAGTATGACAATTGGAATTGAAGAGGAGAGAGAAAAATGGTGAGCCAAGCATTGCACACATTGAGGAAGGAAGGGAAGGGAATTGGAGGTCTATAGGCAACAGTTACCAAGATTTTGATTACATGGTAGCTATGGATACCATAAACTTCAAAGGAGGAGAAGTTATTTAACTATGGAGGCAGAAGGAGAGCTTGGAAGTGACCATGTAGAGCAAAAAGTCTTCCAACTCTCCTTCCTTGACCAGGGTACTGAAGGGAATGAGTTCAGCCATTACTAGAAAAGATGGTCAAGAAGGCCATGTCACAGAAGTGAATTAGGTTTCAGTAATAGCTATATGGAAAGGGGAGGAAAAGAAAAGATTTAGGATGAAAGGAATTTTGTAGTCCATGGAGCAAGTATTGTCCAGGGCACAAAAGAAGGCATGGAGAGAACTGAGGGACATATTTTCTGCTCCCCCAATTCGATTCCCATTTTCTTTGACTCTGTTGCCTGGGGCAACTATATCCTTGAAAGTTTAGATATGGCAGTTATAGAGTTTCTATTTAGAGAGAGTGCATTTAGCAATACCTGGACTTTTAAGAAAAATCATGCCATTTTAAAGAACTGGGCTGTGACAATTATTATTGCCACCTTTTGAAGTGTCTATTATTAAGTAGGCTTCCTGATGTCTTCCAGGACACAGTAGTACTGCCTGCCATCTTGCCCAGTAGTTGAGGTATATGCCTCAGACTTAGTGGGTGTTCTTGACTGGGACAGTTTGTTTCATGTTAGAACAAAATGAGACACTTTCTTTCAGGTCTTTCAGCAGTTAGAGAGGGAGAGACAGGGAGAGAGACAGACAGAAAAATAGACAGAGAGAAGAGAGAGGAGAAAGAGAGACAGAGAGGTAGGATTTACTTAAGCCACAGCAGGATGAATAAACTGAGCAAAATTCTTGTACTTGTTTGCATCAACCTGTTTGCATCAGAGATCCCTCCAGGGTTCTCCTGGCCTTTTGTACTTAGGCAATGAGGGGACTGGCTTCAATAGTCTAAAATGTCTTCGGTCCCCAGATCCAGCCTTTTAAAGAAAAACTAGCCTAACTTTCCTAGGAGTAGAAAAGAATTAGGATATTGTTCCTATCACTGTGGACCAACCTCTCATCCCCTGCTTTCAATAGAACACCTCTTCCCCATCCACTGGAACTCTGGCAGGACTAATTCATCAATTCTTCTTCCCACCCCCAACCCTTTTGACTCTCCTTTTTGCAGCATTACAGAAACCACCAGCAGTTTAAGAACAGCTTCCCTCCTTAATTCCAGCTGTCTGCTCTTCTATTTCCAATTACCTTGAGCCCTACTGTATTAATCCGAATATAGTGCAATGCCCCCCCCATCTGTACCTTTGAAAGTCGCATTCCCCCTATATTTGAGTACTTCTAGCTTTGAAACCATAAGTTGTGTATTGTGCGCCTCAGCATGCATTTTAGTGCATCTATTTATAATCACTACATTGTAAATGAATTGAGAATTCGTATTGGAAGTGTTTTGAGGAGAACACTTGAAAATAGATTTAGGCTAAATTGTTGCAACTTCACCTACGTGTTGTCTGGCCAGAATCGTCTTTCAGGGGCAGCTGGGTAGCTCAGTGGATCCAGAGTCAGGCCTAAAGACAGGAGGTCCTAGGTTCAAATCCAGCCTCAGACACTTCCCAGCTGTGTGACCCTGGGTGACTTGCCCAAGTGACTTACTTGACCCCCATTGTCCACCCTTACCACTCTTCCACCTAGGAGCCAATACACAGAAGTTAAAGGTTCAAAAAATTAAAAAAAAATTACAGAATCATCTTAAAGCGCCAGTGTTTTGGGTTTCAGTCGCTCTAATGCCAAGACTCTTGTATAGAAAAGGAAGGAGAACATGATTAAATGCTGGAAGGTAGTTTCTCACAAGTATCTATAAAAGTAATACATATTTTTTTTTAACCCTTAACTTCTGTTTATTGATTTATAGGTAGAAGAGTGGTAAGGGTAGGCAATGGGGGTCAAGTGACTTGCCCAGGGTCACACAGCAAAAGTAATACATATTTAATAAAAGTGTTGACTTTAAAACTTTTTTAACTTGTTTTCAGGACCTTGAAAAAACTGAATATAAAGTGCCCGCATTATTCATGAGTTAAGAGAAAGTTGTAATCTAAAAGAAGAAAATAAAATGGGTGTTTCCTCTTTCTGAGTTACCCTTCAAAATACTTGGGATCATACTATATTCAGGGTCGTATTATATTCGGGCTAATACAGTACTACTCTGCCTTAAGTCCCACCAGATCTACCAGTTTCTTTCATTATATCCTCTGGAACTTGTGCTCCATGATTTAAAAACTTTCATCATAAATCCCTTCCTCTCTAACGCCTATCTTTTAGGCACTCTTAGACACCCAGCTTCCACTGGATGGCCGTCCTACACAGTTTTGGTTGCACTTTCTCTCCTAACACCTAACTCTTTAGTACTAGAGGGAGAACTGAAATTTCTCCTTGCTCTCAATTGTCATTTCAGCACTCTCCCTCTAATACCATTGTTAAGCAACCTCTCCTCCAAAGAAGTTCAATTCAGGTTCTTAATGACTAACCTCCAGGACATTCTTCCTTTCTCCTCAATGAGTTTTCCTCTCCACTCCCAACTCCTGCCTTCATTGTGGAGGACTTGAACTTACTTTCTGGTGTCCTCTCAACTTCCCAAATCCCTCCATCAACCCAACTTCCCTATCTATATTTTTACTCTCCCTCAGCTAAAAATATATATGCTCATACCCTTGATCTTGGGATCAGTAGTGTTTATTTACAGTGCTTCATGAACATTTGTTGAATTAAATAAAAATTAAGGATCTTGGGGGAAGATTACCAATATTATTATTTAAGGAGAGAATGACATCTTGAGAGTATAGGCTGCCATCATTTCACAGCATTCCATTCACTACAGATTGCTAGCAAACCAGGAAAGCTTAATTCTAGAAACTATTGTGTAATTTCTTTCTTCCTTCCTTCCTTCTTTCCTTCCTTCTTTTCTTCCTCTTTTTAATCTCCATGTACGCATGAAATAAATGCTTTTTGGTTGATTGATTGAATTGTATATGAAGGATAAGTGACCACCATGACTATCCATTTATATTCTCTTTCTGTGTGTATTTTTTATTCCTCCTTCCTACTGTTCCCTCTCCCTTTTGAACAATGGAAAATGAAAAACCAAAACCATCCTAACAAATATGCATAGTCTATCAAAAGAAATTCACACACTGACCATGTCCAACAATGTATGTCTTGCTCTGCATTTATAGTAATCTATCCCCTTTCTGGCAGGAGGTTAGATAGTCCTCTGAAATTGTTTTTTATAACTGGCTATTCAGTTAATATAGATCTACAAATTAATATTAGATCTAGATCCTCATTAGAGATTGTTGATTATGCTGATATTAATATCAAGAGACTATAATGCGGGTACCAGTGAAAGTACTTTGTAGATACTTTCTTATTAGAAATTGATCCATTCTCAACATGGGCATGTGCCAATACATGCCAGACAGGTTGTCATTCAGGCAATAAAGCTGAGGGAAAGGAGGGAATGGGGTACAAAATAGACTGTTGTTCCCCTCCTCCAAATTTATTATTTATTTTTAATGATAATTTTTTTAAAATTCTCTTTCTATAGTCTTTACCCATTGAGAAGACAAACAATAGTAAATCAGTTTCACTTATGAAATCATACAAAACACATTTCCATATTAGTCATATTGCAAAAAAGCAAGAAAAATATAGAAAATGAAAAAAATATACTTAAATCTTCATTCAGAGTTCATCAGTTCTTTATCCAGAAACATTTTTCATCCAGAGATCTTCCAAACTTAAACAATATTATTCTGAGGAGGAATCTTATCTCTTTACCCAGAAGGGAGGCTTTTCTAGCTAGAACATTCTATAAACATAAGAAAGGTAAGAAAAAGATGTAAAAAAATGTAGTCAGTTACTAGAATGCCTGCTTTGGACATTATAAGTACATGGAAGATGAAATACTTTTTGGTCAAGGTCCTGGAATATGGACATAGGATGGCCAGTTTGGAGGCAAGAAGGGCATTGGTAGTATATCTACTTTTTTTAAACCCTCATCTTCCATCTTAGAATCAATATTGTGTATTGGTTCTAAGGCAGAAGAACAGTAAGATCTAGACAACTGGGAGTTAAGTGACTTACCCAGGGTCACACAACTAGGAAGTGTCTGAATCTAGATTTGAACCCAGAATTTCTAATTTCTGGGACTAGCTCTCAATCCACTGAGCCACTTAGCTGTCCCTGGTGACATTTATAGAGTCCCCCCACTCCCACCATCTACCTTTTCCCCCCTCTTTAAAAAAAACAAACAACACCTTACCTTCCACCTTAGAATCAATACTATGTATAGAATCAATATTATGTATTGATTCTAAGGCAGAAGAGTGTTAAGGGCTAGGCAATGGGGCTTAAGTGACTTACCCAGGGTCACACAGCTAGGAAATATCTGAAGCCAAATTCCTATCTACTTTTCTACAGGAAAGAGAGGAGATCAACTTTGTTTTGTGGTTGGAGAGGCTGCTACCGAGGATGAATTTAGGGTACATATTGAGCTAGTCCAACTGAGCATTTGAAACTCTACTGAAGACAGGCTTGCTATTATTATTTGTATTTATGCATTGCCCAGGGTCACACATTTAGGAAATGCCTGAATCCAGATTGGAACCCAAGTCCTCCTGACTTCTAGGCCTGGCACTCTAAACACAACACTACCTTGCTGCCCGTGGCATTAGTTTTCCAAAGTCTACTGGATCATTCATGGGAAATGGAAATAGAGGATAAAGAAAGGGATTGTCTCAGACCCTAAAAGATCTAATCTCTGGCCCCACCATCTTTCCCTTGGTCATAGCACTAAGTGAAGTAGTAACAATGAGCATTACAGATGGAGAGTGTTCTGCTACCCTTAACAATTATATTCTAGTTGTTTTATTTTAGAGTATATTTTGTTGTTTTTGTTATCCTGTATTTGACAGACATTTACATCAAAGAGACTGAACCTGAGGTTTCCCTAATTTAAAAAAACTTCGTGAGTATACTCTTTCTAACAATGCAAGTCAATACCTACTTTGAAACTAAAAGTCTTAAAGTGCTGCCTAAAACAATGAGTTTAAATAATTTGACTTGGTTTATCCAACCAGTATTAGGCAGGACTTGAATGCAGGTTTTTCTGGCTTCCAGGTCAACTCTTTATCCACTATGACAATCTGCCTCTCAGACAACCATATCATCTGCAAAAAAAGCAATAATGAATAATTTTCTTTTATTATTGTCTATTATGTGTGTGTTTTTGTTTTTGTCTTTGTTTTTTTTTTTTTGGTCTTACTGCCATAACTAGCATTTGTGTTGTCATTTTTCAGTGATGTCCAACTTTTCATGATTCCATTTGGGGTTTTTTTTGGAAAAGATACCAGAGTGGTTGCCATTTTCTTCTCCTACTCATTTTACAGATAAGGAAACTCTTTAAGTGTCTTGTCTAAAGTCACTCAACTAGTAAGTGTCTTAGGCTGTATTCAATCTCAGGAAGATGAGTTTTCTTGACTCCAGGTTCAGCCTTCTATCCACTGCACCACGTAGATGTACTATATCAAATAATAGTGATAATAAAGGATGCCCCAGCTTTAACCCTATCTTACTTTACTTCAGATAATATTGACTATGGGAGGATTTATTTCTGATATAGCAAATTATTTATATTTCTGGATTTTGAATTGAGGTTCAGATCAGTTCCTAAGACCTTTCTTGCTGGGGGCCATCAAAACCCACCCTGTCTGACATGGTCGCAGGGAGGACCTCAAGGAAGTGCATGGCAGCCTCAGGAAGGATAGAAACCCCTCATTCAGATTACCCTCCCCCTCCCCGACTCTTCTCTTACTAACACTCCTTATTATTGAAATTATTGTGATCAGTATCCCTACTCAGCCCCAGGGAAAATCAGAAGAATAGTAAAGGCTGTTACTAGAATCCTCATAGGCCCCCTACAGACTCTTAGGAAATTCTCACCTTTACATGTAGTAATACGGAAATTCCCCTAGAAGTCACTTCACAACAAACCAACAAACAGTGAGTTAATGTTAAAGATTTTAAAACCCTAAATTAGATCTCCCATACACAGGTGCCTGCAAAAACAGGCCAGAACCATCTCCAAGTTTCCGCCTTCCCTGATCCCTGATTCGGTATGGTATGTTAACATAAAAGAACAATGAATGATAAATGGAGAAATTGTCTCCCATGAAAAGGTCTGTACTTTCCCACTACTGTATTCCAAGAGATATGTCAAACATTCCTTGAAAAATATTGAAAGTCACTGGAGAATGAAAAGTTGTAACCAAGTTAATGTATGACTTAATACATAGTCTCTAAGAAAAGATGTATGATGAGAATGGATGAGAATGAATTTCCATGCCAACATTATGTGTGATCTCAAAGTGTATAAAAAAGTATATAAAAATAAACCTTACTCAAGGCAGACTAGAGTAGTATTCATGATGCCTGCCTGGCTGAAATTCAGACTCTCATTTGTCATAATATACCATCCCACCACTGAGATTTCCTGGACCTGTAGGAGTTTTTTACTCCCATACTTTCTACTCATTTCTTTGTTCCTAGGGAATTCAGGGAATGCTCTACCCTAGAATATCTTCTATGTTGAGTGATTAAAAGGTCAGATTATGGGCTCTGTCTTGCCTATTAAATAAAAACACAACATGCCTAAATCAGGTATGTCTGCTAGCAACAGAACCAAGTCCTTGAATCTCCCATTGAGAAACATGGATAAGGTCACTCCTAAATGTGTAGAACTTGATTTCTCCTTCTAGATATGGGTATGGGACTAGGCATGTGATCATCAATCATCACTCTAGGAACTGGGAGGGATTGGGAATTTGGATCACCCAATAGCTATTCACCAATCAGAGATGTCTTGGGATATCTGGGGTGGGGTCTGAATCATGAGCTTCCAAAATTACATTTTTGGATCCGTGTGGCAGGATTTGGGGTCTTTGATCACAGAAAGAGATCAATGATCAATTTATTTGTTGGTTATTGCTAGCCCAGTCAATACATTTATTTATTTTTCTTACCAGGAAGCCAATTTCTTGGAATTTTTAATCATCCCAACTCTTGGTTTGAGTTGGATATATGTACCGTATAAAGAAAAACTCCATTTATCCTACATTTTCTGGAGTATTTTATCAAAACATCTACAGAATTTTTTTTTGAAAGCCTCTTCAGTATCCAGTGATATAATTGTGTGGTAATTATTTTTGTTCTTAATATGGTCTATTATGTTTATAATTTTCCTTATATTGAACCAAACCAATAATCCTGCATTGCTGATATAAATACAAGCCACACATTCTTATATTCTTTTAAATATGTCAGTATAGACTGTGTTGATATTTTGCAAAAAATTCATGTGATATTAGAATTAATTGTTCTTGAGTATTTGATAGATTTTTCTAGTAAGTATACATAGCCCTCTTTTTCCCTTTGGTATTTAATTTATGACTTGTTAAATTCCTTTTTCTGAAACTGAGTTGTTTTCTATTTCTTGTTCTAGCAATCTGAGTATTTTATATTTTTGTAAATATTTAATTAAATTATCTGTTTTGTTGGAATACATTTGGGCAAATAGTTTCTGAAAGTTTCATTTACATTTTCATTTGTTGCAAATATTTTTCCTATTTTTGACATCAACAATTTGATTTTTCTCTTTTTAATTACCTATATATTTATATTATATATACCTGCATATTGTATATTAAATATATTATGTACTTATATATAAAACTGTTTTTCAGTTTTTAAAAATAGATCCTATTAATTCTGTGTGTATATATGTGTGTTTGCTTTCAACTTTGTTAACTTCTTTTATTCTCAGACTTTCTCATTTGATGTTATAGAAGAAATTCTGTATTTTTAGGCAGTTAGGTAGCACAGTGGTTAGAGCACCAGACTTGAAGTCAGGAGGACCTGGGTTGGCACTTCCTAGCTATGTGACCCCAATTGCCTAGCCCTTACTGCTATTCTGTATTAGATTTACAAGTAGACAGAAGGTAAGGGTTAAAAAAAAGGGAATTTTGTATTTTGTGTTTTAAGCATCAGCCTGCCAGAAGCAATGTTTATTCATTTAGATTAAGTTAATTCTAAACATTTCTCTTAGAGAGTTACAAAGGGTGTGTAGAGTAACCCCATGCTTTTGAAAACCTCTAACACAAGTCATTCTGGATAGAGTTGCAATGTATAATATTCTCAAATAATAGATAAAATTTCAGTCAAGATAGAGCAAAGGTTAAGAGTTTAGGTTAACAGTCTGTTGAAGCCTATGGATGCCTGTTTGGAATAATGCTTTTAAATGCATAAAATATAACAAATAGGATTACAAAGAAAATGGATTATATTGAAATAAATTTTCAAAATAAAAAAAAAGTTTCAGAAACCCAGGGTTAAGCCCTTTCTGCCCTAGGAAAGAATTTTTCCTAAAACCATTCAATCTTTTTTCTAAGGATTCTTCTTTCCATCTTGTTAAAAGTGAACTCAAGTAACCGAAATGTATTTTATATATAATAAGTTATTAAAATTTTACATACAGGCATATAAATATACCTAGCATATATATAGATATTTTTTGCTTCTTCACTACCTTAGTCTGATCATTACTTCAATCTGGTCAAAGAATAGGGGAAAACTCTACCGTTAAGTGTATCAATCAAGACCTTTTGCCCTTCTCCTGTCACTACTCAAGTTCTGGGAAAAAAGTTCCTCTCTCAATCTTTACCCACCAGTTTCTTCTCAAAAAGTAGTTAGGTCTTTGAAGCAGAAGAAATATTTTAGTTCAGGGCAAGGTTTCAGAATTGATAATTAAAGAAAGATTTTAAAAGTTTCCTCATTCAAGGTGAACTGAAGGATTTAGACTGAAATATTGTCCTAACGTCATCTTACAATATAAAGCCTAAATATGTAGTAGAGGAGAAGTACTCGGTAAGGTTCTACACTGTTTAATGGGGATACTGCTTGCTTTTCTGTTTTGTTTTGTTTTGTTTTCAATTGCATGATCATTTCACTGTTCTGTTCCTTCACTCTTTTGTTGAAAGAAGAGTTTGGAGACATACATTTCCTTTAAAGACTGCTTCAGCTGCATCCCCTCCAATTCTGGTATTTTGTCTCATTGTTATAATCTTTGATGAATTTTTTTTACTATGATTTGGTTTTTTTTTTTAATTTAACTACAATTTCTACTATGATTTGTTCTTGATGACCTGCCAATTTGTTTTGCTTGTGACTATTTCATTTCCAGTGCTACCCTCTCTCTTAATCCTCACTATCCCCCCCCCCCATATGTTTCCCTATTAAATTCAACATATTATGTGGGTACATGCGTTCAACCCTCCTTTATCTAGTACCAAAGAGTGCACAGATCATGGGATCCCTCCCCCCCGTTCTTCCATCTTTGTAAACTTTTGTTACAATTTTTCTTACTTACATTACTGTTTTGCTCATTTTTCTTCTTTTCTTCCTTAGTGCATTCTTTCCCCTTTCCCTTTAATTTTCTCTACTAATATTATCAAACAAAACTACTACCCAGACCATCTGTTTGTCTTAACTTCTTCTGTGACTCTTTGAGAAATTAGAGTTCTATAAAGAAATTTACTTCATTACCTGTTAGTTTATAATTATTTCATATAGCCTGCTCACATATATTCATAGTTCTAGGTTTCTCTTGACTCCTGTACTTGCATTAGTGTAAAGGGAACCCCTTCCTCCCCGGGGTTGTGAACTTTCTGCTCATCTGAACCAGCCCATTAGCCTGACTGAAATGCTTTCAAAGTTTCTGCTTAGTCTTTTCATCAGGAATGTTCAAAGGTCCTCTTATTTTATTTTATTATTATTATTATTTTTTAAACCCTTACCTTCCATCTTGGAGTCAATACTGTGTATTGGCTCCAAGGCAGAAGAGTGGTAAGGGTAGGCAATGGGGGTCAAGTGACTTGCCCAGGGCCACACAGCTGGGAAGTGTCTGAGGCCAGATTTGAACCTAGGACCTCCTGTCTCTAGGCCTGGTCCTCAATCTACTGAGCTACCCAGCTGCCCCTCCTCTTACTTTAAAGTTTCATTTTTAACCTGTAGTTTTTTACCTCAGTTTTGCTGGGAAGATTTATCTTTTATCTTTTTAAATATCATTTAATCCAAGATTTCCTATTCTTTTGATGGTAGCTACCAGTCATACAAATCAAGAGTTTGTGGTTTTAGTTTTGGCTTCTTGTAGTACTTTTCATTAACCTAAAAGCTGTGCCTTTTTGTCATATATATGTGTGTGTGTGTGTGTGTGTGTGTGTGTGTGTGTGTGTGTGTGTGTGTGTGTGTGTGTGTGTATTCCCAGGAGTTTTCATCATTGGATTTCTTTCAGGAGATAATGGATGAAACCTTTCTATTTTCACATTTTTATCTTATTCTAATAGACCTGGGCTGTTGTCTGTTATAATTTCTGAATTACAGTCTTCAGGCTTTTTCTTTGATTATAGTTTTCAAGATCCAATGATTCCTAGACTATCTCTCGACCTATTTTTCTGGGTGAGTTATTTCTAATAGAAGAAAATCTTTTCATTAATCCATAGGAATGAGAGAGCTGACACTGGAAAATATAACTTCTCCTGTTCCCAGCCTTTGAACAGTTGAAAGTCAACACATTTTCTGGCACCCTAGGACCTAACCTATAGACCCTGCATTTCCCAAAAGATATTGAGATGATCTAGAATCCACCAATATCCATATACAAAAATGAGGAAATAGTTCGCTTTAAAACACTTCTCTTTGGTGATCTTTGAGTAACTACTTATATCAGTTTACAGCTTTGAATTAATTCTCCTGGGGAGCTCAAAGTCCTTTGGGAATGTACATAGTGTTGATCCTGTAACAAGAGCCATACAAATTAGTCGTCCTTATTTGGCTAACAGATAATCCGAGGTACAGTGGATCTTGGAAGGAAGAGAATATTTCTTCTCTAGGCTTTTGTCATAGGTATTCGAGAGTACTAGGAAGCCAGAGCTTACTCAACACATATTTATGTATAATGGTGAAATTCCTGATGTTTTCCTAGGATCACATAATGAGATGGTAACAGACCAGAGATTAATTTTTGACATGAAGACCCACACTAAGCTTTAAATAAACAATTCCACCCTAAAGGCAAACATCTACTGGTGATGCTTGTAACTTCAAAATCCAACACTCAAATGCATGAAAATAGACGTCTTTTTTTCACTTTCTTTTTCCAGATCCATTATTATGATTGGGCACCAAACCCCAAAGTGACAAGCATGCAGTCATATACTGTACATTGCTTACTGTCTGTGAATCGTGACTCATAGTTTCAATGAGTAGATTATCTGTCTGCAGATCTTTTTGTAAAGATTCAGGAATGTAAATGCTTTGGGGCCAAAGAGCTCTAGCCTTGTCTTTCTTCTGGGAATCTAAGTCCTATAAAGTGTCTTGATTTTCTTCCTGCAGTGTTTATTTTGAATTCAAGTGCCTGGTTTGATTTAAAAAAGCAATAGACTCAGTTCCTGTTTTTCTGATTACATCACACACTGCTTCACCTCAGCTGTTTTTCTTGACTTATGAAGCTTATCATTCCCATCAAAAATTTATTAAGCAACTACTTGACCACTTTCCAGGGGGGTAGGGATTAGAAAATGTCTGTGGGTCCAAACTACCATTTTTAGGTATATTCTATTATGGACCTAAAAATGTACAGAAAAACACTGTGCAAAAGGAATATTATCCTTTGAATTCTCAAATTAAAAAGGATGTTAGCCTTCCTGCTCAGAGGGTCTCTGTTTTCTATTTTAGTCTCTTGACCTGATGCAAAAATTTGTAAACGACCGACATAAATAGAAAATCCTAATATAAAGTGATGCCAACATTGTAGAGTAGAACAATTTCCTTTAAAACTTTTGGCATTTGATCATTTAGGGGATGGTTAAACAAGTTGTGGTAGGTGGATAAAAGAAAGAATAACAATCATATAACAAGTAAAACTGAATGCTGGGAAATTATACTAATCAAGTTTGGGACCCCCAAGAGAGATGTAAGAAGGCATATGCAGAATAGGGAGATGATAGGTACACAACATGAAGATGATAGACCATACAATATGCCAGACTTGGCATATGTGTTAGTTTTGTTAAAATATTTTTGTCTACTTTTATATTGTTATAAAAATATAACCCCTTCTTTAAGGGGTCAGTGGGAGGAATATATTGGGAAATATGGATGAAGCAAAAACAAAAGTTATTAACAAAACCTTTTTAAAAAGCAAAAAATTTGAGAGAAAATAGAAAATTGATTAAAAAACTTTTTGCACTTACTAGCAGTAACGCCTAATTGTAGAAAAATTATCCTGTATACATTGCTGACATTTTCTTGTTTAGAAGACAACTCATTTTGGAGCAACAGTTTGGAAAAAAAAAGTATTGGGCATTTAATATTTATAACGTAATACCTTTTCATTTTAAAGAAGAAACATTTGTTGCATGTACATAAAATAATAAAACTGTTTTTGCAGTAGAATGTAAGATCCTTGAGGGCAGGAACCAATTCTTTTTAGGTTTTTTTTTTCCCTGTATCATTAGTAAACTCTTACTAGATGTTTGCTAAATTGACATGATTTTTTAAAAAATCTATCCTGAGATACAGTAACTTAAGTATTATTTCATAATGCAAAAGGACAAATGTTATTCTCATCTTTAAATTCTCCTTATTACCCCAAATTCTCCTTTTTTTTTTTTTCCATTTTCTGTATTCCAATCAGTGTGTCATAGATTTTCTTGTATCTTCATGGGTAATACTTTGAAAAGCATACTCATCATAAGTTCTTATCACTAAGGGATTGTATGACACATGAAAATGATTAAATTAACAGAAGCAAACGGGTACAAAATGAAATTAGGTAATCAGGATCTTTATGAAATTAAGTCAAAGGTGAGAATATGAAAAAAATAGAGCCCTTTTCCCTCTTCTCACTTCCTAAGCCAGAGACCTTAGATGACTAATGGATTGTACAATTCCTTCACAGAGGAATTGGGTTTAAATGGTGGAAACAGTATACCTTCAACAGGACAATGTGGTTCAGTGAATGGGGATAAGTTACTATTTCTGGCAGCCAGGGAATAGCTCCAGAAAAGACCCTGCAACATTGTCAACTCTAGGGAAGCCTTCCATCATCACTGGCTCCTTCCTAATGGAGGCTTCCAGGAAACTAATTAGAGTCCTAATCCTTTTATTCATATTGCCCCTGGAAACACAACCTAGAGAGTCTGGTAGGTCTTTAGGCAGTTAAGGATAAAAGGGTTTACTTTACAAAGCCATTATCTCTGGCTGAGTAGGTGTGAAACATCATTTCTCTGAACTTAGACTGCAGTCATTACTATAGATGAAACCAAGAGAGACCCTTTCTTTACCTTGAATTTCTACATACAGTCTTCTGCCAATCTCCTACCTTCTACATGGACCCTGGTGGCTATCAACCAATCAATCAAATATTAGGTTTTAAGCGAGTTCTAGGTGCTGAGGACTGTAGTATAAGCACTTAAAAAATCCTAGCAGAGACACTATAATGCGGAACCAGCTCCAAACTACCAGTGACAATCTTGCAGCTCTGATGAAAAAATAAACAATATGAGCTCTAAGGATTTTGTTTGTTTAAGCATATGTGACATTTGGTTAGCATGAACCAAAACTTTTATTTCTAAAATATTGCTCGTGCCTTTTATCTACTTCTTTACCAAACACTTATTAAGGACACCCTGTGGGAAAACAAGAAAACTGAATAGTGCTGGAGTCAAAAGCTGCCCAAATCTTAGTGTCAAGTCCAACAACCCTTCGGACATCTTGAACAGGATGTGCTGTAGACATCTTAAGCCCAACAAGTCCCAAACTGTACTCATTATCTTTTCCCCTAACCCTTGTCCTCTTCCTAATGTCCCTAAGCGTCCACATTATATCAATCCTGTACTATTACAAGAGCCTTCTGGTTGGTCACGCTGCCGGGAGTCTCTTCCATATAGTCTACTTTCTTCCTAAAGTGCTGGTCCCCTTCCACTCAAACTCCAGTAGCTCCCAGTCTCCTCCAGGATCAAACATAAAATCCTTAGTTGGTACTCCAAATCTTTCATGTCCTGCTCCCCCAGTCCTACCTCTATAGTCTTCTAAAACCTTACTCATACACATGTACTCTGAGCACCAGCAACAATGGCTTCTTTGCTGTTTCTCTCACAACATAGTCTTTCAACTCTAAGCTTTTTCACTGGCTAACCCCATTATCTGGAATTTTCTCCTTCTTCCTCTCACCTTCTAGCTTCTCTGATTTCCTTCAAATCCCAGGTAAAACTCTCACATTCTCTAAGAAGATTCTCCCCTTTCCATCTGATTATCTTCAATTCATCCTATTTGTATCCTTACATAGTTGTTTCCCACATTAAACCTAGAGCTCTTTAAGAGCAGGGCCTGCCTTTTGTCTTTCTTTATGTCTTTATTACTTAAGAGGACCTGGTAGGTAGCAAGTGCTTAATAACCATTTATTTATTTAATCTTTAAACTTTTACTATCTCTCTTAGTAACTACTCTAAGACTGAAGGGCAAGGGCTAGGCAAATGGGGTTAATTAAGTAACTTGCTCAGGGTCACACAGCTAGGAAGTGTCTGAGGTCACATTTGAACCCAGGTCCCCCTGACTCCAGGCCTGGTGCTCTATCCACTGAGTCATCTGGCTGACCATAATAAATATTTATTTAGTGAATTATTGGCTACTAATTGGGCAGGCTAGCATGGGCAAATTAAAAAAAAAATTGAGCTTTGATTTCTTCTTCTATAAAATAGAGATAATAAAGTCTCCTTCTGCCTACCAAAGAATTACTGTGATGATAGAATGAGATAATGTATGTAAAGCACATTGTAAATCATAAAACACATTATAAATGGACATTATCAATGTTATTAGTGCCATTTGTGGTTTGGGCTGGGATGCTTTATCCCAGAAGGGACCCTTGCTCTGGATTCATATTGACTAGGTTCAGTTCTAGGGTAGTGTGACCTCAAAAGAAGTTTATTCTAGCTTTTTTTCCCTTCTTTTTTTTTTTTTTTTTACCCCCTCTCACTCTGGCTTGCCGTTTGGAATGTAAGATCATTGAAAACAGGGGATTATTTCTTTCTTTGTACTTGCATCACCAGCATCCAGCACAGTGTTTGACATGTAATAACCACTTGATAAATACTCATTGCTTCATTGTTCAACCTGACTCCCAAGAAGAACTCTGGGGAAATCTCTTAAAGCTAGGGTCTCCCCAAAAGGCATTAGCAGGATTGTTTCTCGACAAGTTACTCAACGCGTAAAGTCATAAATACTACGTATAAGATAGCTATTTATTTCTTCCACTCCAAAAGAAATGCTTAAACACACAAAAAAGGAATGCTTAAAACCCAGAAACATGCTTGATAAAGACTTAAGACATGAAAAACGACCCATCTCTACTATTATACTGTCCTAGGCTATAAAAACTACTGTGAGATGTGTGGCTATTATGCTAATTTGACTTTCGCCCCAGTCTGAGTAGCAACTTAATGTTCATGTTTTTCTGGCCAGCGAAAGCATTCAGAGGAATTGTAGAGGGGCGCTCCTTCTGGGCAAACATTAACCGTTTCAACAATTGTAGATGACTTGAGCTCGGACTCATTATCTGATCCCTTGTGCTCAAAGCAGAAAACGCAGCCAAAGGCTGGAGGTCTCAGGCTCCCCTAGCTGGCAAGCGCATGTTCTGACTGCCATGTGGGTTTGGTAGCCATAGATACTTCTGGGCTGGGGGAGAGAAATCCTTCCCTCTCCCTGCCTCCATGCATGTTCAAGGAAGAGCAGATGTTGCTCATGTCCCAACGAAGAGGCATCCTCAAAAAAGAAAGGAACGTTTCTCTATAAACTCTGTCTATAGAGTGTCTAGCTCACTGAGAAGAGGGTTCTTCCTGGTTCGGTCACGAATCATTAAGGGAACAACCAGGAAGCTTTGGTCATACGTATCCTTTAACCAACGGGCATTCCTCACTTGAAGGGGCTAAGATTCATGAGAAGTTCTCTAATCCAACTGTTTAGCCTCTGCCCTGCTATATGGAATCACCAAAATGATTTCTTTTGATATTTATGATGAGAGAGAGAGAGAGAGAGAGCGCGAGAGCGAGAGCGCGAGAGAGAGCGAGCACACCAGCAAGTATTTATTATTAAGCATTTACTATGTGCTTAAGTGTTAACTGATGAGAATGCAAATAGAAGCATGCCTCAAAGGAGCTTACATTTCAATGGAAGGAGACATATAAAGAGGTGCCAGCCAGGGAACAAAAAGGAGGCTACATCAATCGGCCTAGTCCTTGGCAAGATACAGGGAAAGGTTTATTAAAACCAGTGATAGAGTCCAATTTTCTGCTGGAGGCAGGGCAGAGATGGTCAGAGAAAGAGGAAAGGCAGAGGCTGGAGGAAATGGGATTTTGTTTCACCAAGAAGCTCAGGATCCCAAATGTAGTCTAGCCTTTTTTTTTTTTTAAATTTTAATTTTCAGTTATATAATGGATCCCTTTCATTGCCCATTTTCATTAATCTACAAAGATATATGTAATAATGAACCAGCTCCATGCCCTTGCCATCCAACTGCAATATCATAATCTAGATAAGCCATTCTTTTTGCACTTTAATTTTTCCTTTGTGGATTACTGAATGATCAATGAATATTGATAGATGACTGAGTGGTTAGGCATCTCATTAGGAAGATTTCCAGTGTTCCAGGGCTTGATTCAATCAGTACAAAGACATATAAAAAGAGAATCTAGAGGACTTTATCATCTATGAAGATTCCCTTTTTATTTGTTTGTACATGCTTTATGACATTGGTAGATATCCCTCCACTTTAAGTTTTATTTTAAATGGTCAGAGGATCATAAAATGAATTTATTTCTTTTTTTTTTTTATCTATCAAGGATTCTTTATTAACTTAACCTTTTTTTGGAGGAATGTCTTTACGGCTACATTTTGCTCTACTGAGCAGAATGTTTTATTATAGTCAACAGACAAGTGTAAAAGGCTGGATCTTATATCTCTGTACCTTTCAGTCAATTTCTATAAAGATGTACACTGCTGCAGAATATAATTTGCAAAAGTCCTAGAGCCTCATATTTTTTCATCAAGGATACCTTTAATGCATGAGTAGAATCTAGATTATTCTTTTAAAGATGTTGTGGGGGTAAGGAACTAGGCAAATGTGTTACTAGTTATTATTATCTTTTTCAGGCCTCTTTTTAGATAGTAATGATGTTCACTGTTTCCCCCCCACCCCCACCCCCGGTCACTTAATATCTTCCTTTTTCAAATACCTTGAAACTCAGTCCCTCAAAGCCTTCAAGATTCTGTCATCTCTCACAGGGGTTTCCTTTGCATAAACTTGTTTTTGTTTTTTTTCCCTTCAGCTCCCATTCTTGTCTTGTTTTTCTCTGGGTCATTGTTACTTTCTCATACAGAGATTGAGATCACAGAATAGCAGAGGTAGGAGTCACCTCAGAGTCTACCTAGTCATCCACCTTGAACCTCAACAAAGAATCATCTTTACAACATACTTGATAAATGAGCATCCAGAGTTTGCTTGAAGACATACTGTGATCATGAACTCACTACATAGTAATTCTGCTCAAAGATTAGGCTCTAAATGTAGAGGCTCCATTATCATTGAAACACTAACAGATTTCCAAATTACTACCACTAGCTCTCACATTTTTGACTGTTGTCCGGTTATGTAATTTAAGATAGAAAAGTTTCTATATAAAGCAAACTCTGCTGGCATTCTTAATACTTTTGATCAAACTATAGCAGCTGATATACCTCGGTCTTTCTAGGACATCTTATTCAATCAATCAATCAGATGGTGTTTATTAAACATTTCCTATATGCTAGGCACTAATGCTAGGTATATGTGAAAACACACAGTCCAGCTACATAGTCCAAATAATTTGATAATATTGTTTTCTTAAAGAAAAAACAGGTTGTAGTCAGCAGAAGTTCGGTTTTTAAAGGTGAGCTAGGTAAGAGTGTATGCCTCTTTATGCTTGATTTTCAGAGACTATTTTGTGTAGGCAAGACAAGTCATAAACTGAGAGATAGGCTGGTATATACACAAATCTGTTCAACTTTTATTTTGGCAATGAATTTATAATTTAGGTGTACTTATTTGTTTCATCCCTCATTATTTCTAATACTTCCTTTTTTTTTTTTTTTAAATCCTTACTTTCTATCTTAGAATCAGTACTGTGTATTGGTTTCAAAGCAGAAGAGCTGTAAGGGCTAGGCAATGGGGGTTAAGTGACCTGCCCAGGGTCACATAGTTAGGAAGTGTCTGAGGCCAGATTTGAACCTAGGACCTTCCATCTTTAGGCCTGGCTTTTAATCTACTGAGCCACCTAAGCTGCCCCACCTTCAATACTTCTTAAAACTGTAGACTCTCAAAAAATCCTCTAGTACTTCCTTCCCCAGGAAAACCAAAAATAAAGTTATCTAATTTAATATTCTTACTTTACATATGAGGAAATGCTTTAAAAAGCAAAAATAATTTGGGACTCTATGTTTGACCAGAAACAATAAAGAATCTTGATTGGTCTACCCATGCCAGTATAAAAACTACAGGTTATTTTCACTTCAGAGTTATAGAAAAGGGAATGACAAAAATAGAAATTACTGCCATAGACCCAATGTGATGGTGGGTCTAGTAGCAATAGCACATTATAGGGTCCTTCATCCTTACCATTAAAAAAAAAACAAAACAAGTGTGAAACTGCTTAACATTTCTGTCCTCGTGGAAGGCAATGTTGAGACCTGTTATGATGATCTCTGACCTCTGACTTAAATAAATTATCCACCATCAGTCACTTTTTCCTGATGGCTTCATGTATATCTGGTATCACCAGAGTCCCTTTCTTCCCAGAGTCTCTGAGAACATGGCCAGTTGGCAGGTCAATGTTACCCAGCAGGGTAGTTTTAATTAAACCACTCTACAGGTCCTGAGTGTCAGAGTACAATTTGAAGTTGTCAGGGCTCCCTAAATGGATCATAATAGACCTAAAGGATCTTCTCAAGTCCCTAGATGGATACCTCAGGAAACAAAGGAGTTCTCTAAACATAAGAAGCCCACTGAAACACTGAATAATTCCTAGGAGCAGTTCAAAGATTTCTCTTAACAGCTAGAAGGGACCTTAGTGATCACTTAGTTCAACTTCCTCATTTTATAAAGGAGGAAATTGAAGCCCATGGAGATGAAATGACTTGTCCAAGATTGCACAAGCAGCAGTAGGATCTGATATTGGAATCAAAGTCTTTCGGATGACTTCTAATGAGGTCATCTGCTATGAGGTTCCCTCTTCTCTGCAATTCTATATTTCAGATTACTCCAACCCTCTGCCACATTCTCTCCTCCTTTGATGCAATCTCAAAAGAAGTGGCCCTTTCTTTGTTAAGATTATTGTTTCTCTTTGCACAGTTGGTCCCATTTCCTGCCTCAGAAGCTTGCTCCTACATTTGCCCCCTTTCTCTAATTTTTGTCTTACACAGTGGCTTCTTTCCTGCTACCTCCAAACATGTCCAAATCTTCCTTCCTTCCTCCCTCCTTCCTTCCCTCCCTCCCTCCCTTTCTTCCTTCCTGCCTTCCTTCCTTCCTTCTTCCTTCCCTCTCTTCCTCTCTTCCTCTCTTCCTCTCTCCTTCCCTTTCTTCCTTTTTTTCCTTTCAAAACCCTTACTTTCCATCTTAGAATCAATACTATATTAGTTCCAAGGCAGAAGAATGATAAGAGCTAGGCAATGGGAGTTGTGACTTGCCTAGCATCACACAGCTATGAAGTGTCTGAGGTCACATTTGAACCCAGGACCTCCCATCTCTAGGCCTGGCTTTCTATCTGCAGAGTCACCCAGCTGCCCCTATCTCTTATCCTTTAAAGAACAAAGGGAAAAAAAACAACAAAGAAAAACTCCATTAGATTCTGCTATCCTTTCAATTACGGTCCTATATCTCTTCTTACCACTGCCAGATTCCTAGAAAAGCTGTTTACAGTCATTGTTCTGCTTCTTCACATTCCTGTTACCCTTTGCAATCTGACTTCTGACCTCACTACTCAACTGAAACCACTCTCTCCTTTTACCAAAGCCCCCCCCCCCAATTGCTAAATCTAACAGCCTATTTTCAGTCCTCATTCTTTTTTTAACCTCAGAAATGACATCATTGACTGCCTTCTCCTCCTGGATACTCTCTTTGTTTTTCATGACCTTCCATCAAGGGACTAGGAAAGTCTCCCTTCAAGTCCTGGCCAAAGTCCTGCCTTCTACAAGAAGCCTCTTCCAACCTCTCTTAATTCTAGCTCCTTCCCTCTGTTAATTATTTTGAAATTATCCTGTACATTATCTTATTTGTATATAATTGTTTGCATGCTGACTCCCCCATTAGACTGTGAACTCTTCAGAGGCAGGAACTCTCTGTGTACCTTCATCACTTTGCTCAGTTTCTGGCACAGAGTTAATAAATATTTCTTGACTGACTGGCTCCTCTGTAATGGTTCTCTGTCTTCCTTATGAATATTATTTCTTAGCTAGATCAGAATCCATATCCCATCTTTTGCATAGGTGAGCTACAAGAGAAGTCCTGGCCTCTCTTTCCTCTTGTCTTGGTGATACAATAGATTGAACACTGAATTTGGAGACAGAAAGACTAGAACTCAAATCGAATATCAGATATTTACTAGTTGTATGACCTTGGGCAAATCACTTAATGATTGTCTGCCTCAGTTTCCTCAACTATAAAATGTAAATAATAATAGTATCTACATCATAGGATTGTAAAGTACTCTCAGCAGTGTTTGACCTAAGGTGCTTAATAAATCCTCATTCCCCTCACCATTCCCCTTCATCAGTTTTCATGGATTCAATTATTATTCTCTTATGTAGATGACTCCATAAGTTTACATAGCTGGCCCCAACTTCTGTCCTGAATTTCAGGAGAAATGATGATGGCTGGATCATGTGGCGTGAGTTGGGGATAATAGAATGAAAACTAGAGTGTTCTCCTGTTATTTTTCATATTTCAGGAAAAATAGAGGAAGGCCTTTAACACAATGAATGGGCTTCCAATAATAGTGAACTTATGGGAGAACAAGCATAAGAGATACACATATAGACATGATAGAATTTGCAATCTGCATTGGGTTTCAGTCTGCCTTATGGGAGGAAATCTCTGGATTGATTAGATCATAGATTCAACTATTTCAGTAATAATTTCCATATATATACTAAATACTTTAGGTGAGACCTTCAATATTTCTTTCCCAAATAATATCCTTACATATATCTTCATCTCCAGTCTCTGCCCACTCTGTTCCTAAAAAGAACTCTACTTATATCATTTCACTGCTCAGAAATCTTCAGAGACTTCCACTGCTCCACCCACCATCTCTCTAACTTTCCAAATCAGACTATCCCCTCCTTGGCTCCTTCTATGACAATGAAAGCTCCTATAGTATAAAGAATTTCTTCCGTTTGGCAATTTGTTTTCCCATGGTTTGGCACCATAGTAGGTGCTTAATAACTGTTTTTTTCATTTTTTTTTTTTGATTCATTGGCTGCTTAATGAACCAATCAATTCTAGATATCTCAGCCTGGCATGTCAGATCCTCTACATCCTGGCTCTAAGCAACCTTTCCTAGTTTATTTCACCTGGGTCCCCTTTATATACTTTATTCTCCTAATTGAACTATTGACCATTCTCTGAAAATATCCTACCTCTCTGCCTTTGCTCATGTTATTCCTTACACGTGAATTAATCGCCATCCTCAGCTCTACCTATTGAAATCCTACCTCCAGTTTCATCTCTTCCATGAAGTTTTTGATGCCATTTCTTTTCTCAGAATCCTTATATTCCTTTTATACCACATTTATGCATTTAGTCTACCCCAAATATGTGAAGATTTAACTCAATGGAAAGAGAGGATGACAAAAGTTTGTTCCAGCAACTGTGAAGGTGGCTGAAGCAGTTATTGTGGAGTGTTTAGAGCTTGTTCAGATATTGAAGATGCTAAGGATATCTCCTACATCATGGGCATTATCAGTCATCTTGGCTTCTGTCTTGTCACTGGACTTCAATGCCTCTGGAAGAGAGAGTGAGGTTGATGACTTTATGCAACTCTGTCTCACCTAAATCCAATTCACTTATAAATCAGGACATCATCCCATGATGTCATTGGTCCTCTTTGAAATGAAGGATGAACAAAATGCACTTAGAATACTCTGTAGATCATTTATAATGTTTTGATTAGTTATACATTTGGATGGCATAAGGGATAGATGGCCGGAATTCAAATCAAGAAGTTTAATCCTTCCTTGCATGGACGAGAGCCCCCTTTTCTCCATATGGAAAGCATGGCAGGGTATGGTGACTCACATGGTTGGAGGACATCTGCCAAGTCTAAAGGGCATAGATTCCACATGGGTGGGCCTTTTAGTTAGTGCCCTTGGGTGACTAGAAAGTCCACATCAATAGTGCCAGAGCTGCAAGGAAATTATGTCAAGGGAGATACAGCTTGAAATTTGGCCCTTGGGCCAATCAAATCCTAGAGGCAGCTTTGTTGTCTTTGAGGAAAAATTAACCTAACATAGGTGGTGGGGGAAGGGAGAATAATGGTACTGTAAAAATTAGAAATAATATATAATAACTTTAAAAATATTATGATTTTGTAAGATTTATTAGCAATCACTAGAAAATGAAACCATGTGCCATGTTAGCTTAGGCTGTTCAAACAGCCCATTCCACCATGTCACCATAGGAAGGAAAGAGGGCTGGGAACACCAGCTCCTCAGTTTTATCCCCCTGTCTATGTCAGTGCATAATGACAGGAAGCCAATGGGCTCGTGGGAAATGTAGTTGAAAGACCCAAGATTTCTAATAACATGGTAGAGAGTGGTCATTTGACAACCTGAGTTCAAATCCTGTCCCTGAAATTTACTAGCTGTGTGATCCTGAGTAAAGTACTTAAATGTATCCAATCATTTGCAAAATGGGGAAGGGATGGACCAAATGGCCTCTAATATCCCTTTCATTTCAATTTCTATGATGCTAAGAAGGTTAGAGTCTTAGAAATTGGGGTCAGCACTTTACGTCCTGGCCTCCCTTTCCTCTTGTCTTGGTGATACAATAGATTGAACACTGAATTTGGAGACAGAAAGACTAGAGCAAGAGCTCAAAAAATAAACTTGGTTGTTCACTTCAGTCTAAGCTGTTTGAATCTGCTTTACAGGTTAAAAGTGCTATAGTTTCTAGGGAAACTAGGCAGAGCCTCAGAAACAGGGGAACAGCTAAAGTGTGTCACAAGTAATTACACTATGAATGATGATTCTGGTGTGCAGAGGCGGCATTAGGCTCCCATTCATGTAAACTTCCATTGATAATAAAACTTAGTTAAAAAAAAAAGTTTCCCTAGACACCTAAAAAATGTAATGTCATCGTAATGGCCCAAAACTCTGCTAGGAAACAGGAACTATGAGTGAACCTCTGACACACCTAGGAGCCAGTTCCAGACAAACAACCTCTCTTCCTGCATTAGCTGCAAGTGCCTTCTTCAGCAGCCTGCCATCTCAGTGACAATTTCATATATTTTAATAATTCCCCTTAGTGATTTCATGTTGGTCCTGGATGAAATCTTATATGGAAGGCTCTCCCAAAATATCTGCTCTGTAATCTTTGGGGTGGAAAGAAGTGGTCCTTAACTGAGAGGAAAGAAAAGGAAATCCACAATTGTTTGTTTTGTACATGTGTGCAACCAAACCTACATTTAAAAGAAAAGAGAAAACACAGAAATCCACAAGAGGTTGAAGAGTTCATAAAGAGAAAGAATAGTTGTCTGTGATTATTCAGGGCAGAGAAGAAGGGATGGAGGAAGAGAGTCTAAAATTATCATTGTTCATAGCAATCTTTATATTCCAGGGATCAATGGGCTTTATTTCAAGACTGTGGGGCTTATATAATTTAGTTTTCCTTGTATTGCATTGTGAAGTTCGCTTTTCTTACTACGATCTGCTACAGGAAATAAGATATTAAAATAGAGCCATCAAAATTCAATTTTCAGACCCATGTGAGCAAAGCTATGAAGTTAAAACAAATGAAAAGTTTCAGAGGACATTGCTACCACATTGTGAAGGCTTCTACTGCCTTCTGTATATACTGTACATCACTGCTATTACATGCAAAAACAAGCAAAGTTTAAAAAAAATACATACAAGTTAGTAAAAATGTGTGGTGACACTATTGTCAAAACAGTAGGATTAATTACTTCACCTAAAAGACAAAGAAAAAGAATAACAAATTTGTTTGTAGAAGCTTCCTGGTAACTCCTTTTTCTTATAAAGCTGAGTCAACTTTAGGAGATCAAATGAGATCATAGTCTCCCATGTGATCACTTCTTCCCGGTCATCGAAGTATTCTAAGAAGTCCATATATCAAATTGAGCTCACTCCTAATTAAACATTAATTACACTCTTTCAGCCAATGTGATCTAACAGAGAAAACTAGAACTACTGTTCTCTTTACTAGTAATAAAGATTCAGGCAAGAGCTGAGGTCATTAGCAAAAGAATACGAGTTTGTTCACAGTGTGGTAACATCTATTCCACCCTACCCAACAGGTTTTCCTTTAAATACCAAAGGAGCCTTTAAAAAAAGAGTGAAGAAAAGAGAGAAAAACTACAAAAAGTGTGGCTGTTCATTTTTATTTTAGAACTTTGTTATTTACTTTTGACTAAGAAACTAGGAGAGAAAATGTGTCCCACTGAAATATTTTTAGTTATGTAAACTCTAATTGCTAAAGGAGAGGTCTTCTGGAGCTACCCATGTTAATATTTGTTTTTTGCAACAAAGGCTGTCATTTAGCTACATGTTGTTAAAAGAATTAGAAGGTAAATCTTCCAAACTTTTACTGGAGGTAAAAAAGCAAGAATAAATAGAATTAGTTTAGTAACATAAATTCAAATGAATTCAACACCCTAGCAAGTATATATATATATAAACTTTTCTAAGCTAATGACTTGAAATATGGGACTACCTCTCAGCATGTGGACACATCCTTTGCTAGGAAAAGGGGGATATCTACATGCAAAGCTGTGGCTCTCTATTTGCCATAGAACTGGCCTCTCTGTAAAGCCATAAGAATACCTAAAAGATTTTTGAAGAGAATCAAAAATCAAATGTTCTGTTTCAAATGTTCTTTTCCTCACTGCTTCTAAAAAGCCAAGAATGTAGAGAGCTGAAGTTCCAATTGAATTTAAAACACTGCAAAAGCCTTGGAATCTTTTCAAGCAAGAAATTTGGTGTCACAGAAACTAAGCTTTATTTGCTTCAGTGTCTGCTGATCTCAATGCTCAGACCTTACAATGGATACCCTGAACCTTCTATTGGAATCCAGCTATTCAACATCTGTTTATGGTATGTTTACAATACCAGGTGGCATCTTGAATGTAGGGGAGAATATAGACAGAAATATATCAGCCCCTTGCCCTCAGCTCAAACACTTTTCTCCAGAAGGCTATCTTCTTCTGGCAGGTGGTAGCTAAAACTACCTTCCTCATTGTTTTTGTTGATTAGTCAGGTCCAACTCTCTAGGGACCCCATTTGGGGTTTTCTTGGCAAAGATATTGGAGTGGTTTGCCATTCCTTATCCAGCTTGTTTTACAATAAGGAAAATGAGATTAAAAGGGTTAAGTGACTTTCCTAAGGTCACATAGCTGGTATCTGAGGTTATATTTGAATTCAGATCTTTCTGATTCCAGGGCTGGGACTCTATCCACTATACAACCTAGATGTCTCACCTTCCATGTCCTTGAACTCTCTGTCTCTCTATATACACACATGTGTAATTAGAAAATCTTGAACCCTTGGACTTCATCTCCCAGAATCCTTTTCCCTTCATCCACGTAGCCTCCTTACGTATTGTACATAAAGGTTTGTTGTAACCTTGCCCTCACTCTTTTCTCTCATGACTGTGGCTGGGTTAGTGCCCTCTTTACTCTAGCTTTTATTTTCTTTTACTTCAAGTTATTATTAATAAAATCTTATTAAATATAATACATGGAGATAATGTATATTAATTCTTAAGTTTATACACAACACATACACACACCATATATAGACACCCACACACATCTGCATGTGTGTGTATTGTAATGAGAGAAGAACAGAAATGGGTTGCACACAGGTAACAGAGAAGATTTTGCAAAGAGAGAAGTGTGCTGGATCAGATGGCATGCTGTGGAACTGGTGATTGGAATTCTGGAATGTGGGGAACAGATAAAGGAGGACACCAGCAGTTGTTGAGGGGCTTTTGAACTTCCTTGGTGGGATGATGGCCTGAAGCTAAAACTTCCTCCTGTTCTTTATCGCTGTGAGCTGAAGAGGTTTGGTTTGTTTCATATCCTCTGAAGCTAAAGCTGCCTTCTCTGTTCCTGTTTGGAGAAATCATTCACTCCTTAAGATCCAACGTTTTTCTTGCCTACTGAGAGTAGTCTTAGCTGCTTTAAAGATCTCTGTCAGCAAGCCAGTATACCTGTCTGTGGTGGAAAGGCCTGAAGCCATCATAGGCCTAAAACTGGTAGGGTTCATAAAGGGTTCACACTAAACTACTCTGAAGAACTGTATATCTTACCAAAAGTAATTTTGGGAGGGTTAATAGTGTCAGGTAGTCAGATAGCCTGAGGAAATTTAGACCGTGTAAGGAGCTTGGAAGAAAAATGAAGAGATCCACATGCAGGGGTTGTAGAAGGTGGGAATTTAGCTAGACCCCTTAGTGTTAAGGTATCCCAAGTCCTTAATCCTCCCCTCTATCAAACCGTGATTTAAAATAAACCCTTGTCCTATTTTGAACTCTGTCTGGTAGTCTGAGTGCACTGGTCACTAGGAGAAGGCCTTTCTCTGTGGGTTACCAAGGAACCAACTAAACCTTGGTATCTTACCTTTACCAACACCAACCATCAAGAATATATACGTTATTTCAATATATCTATTGGTTGATATGGATATACATATATATCTTGTACTTATCTAGTTGTGTACATGTCTCCTCAATTAGAATTTCAATTCCTTGAGGATAGAGACTGTTTTTGACTTTCTTCATATCCCGGGCTCTTAACATAGTGCCTGGAACATAAGATGTGCTTAATAAAGGGAAGCAAATATAAATATATATAAGCAAATCAATTAAAATATATTTATATATTATATATACATGTACATATATATACATGTACATATATATATATATGTATATACATACACACACACAAGTAATTGTAGGATAAAGAGAATGACAAACGAGGGGCATCAAAAAAAGCTTCTGAGGCAAGCAAGGGATGATATAAGGCAGAAGTGAGGGAAAAGCACATTCTAGGTAGGAGGGACCAACCCAGAGACATACAGGAGTCAGCTAAAACTGGTTCCCAAGAGGTGAATGTTAAATTTTCAGAGTCAGCATCCACACCTCAGAAGTCAACAAATGATACAAATCAAGGATTGATTTACTGTGTTATCGGTCATCTAAGAAAGAATTAATAATACAGAGTAAGCTTAAAAGTGTGTATGGAGCAAAGAAGGTATTGTTGGAGTCTTAGTGCAGTTCGAAGCATGCTATCTTCCACTTTTATTTCCTTCATGAGTTTTTCTCCTATATGTGATATGTTTCTTCTTTCACAGAATGATAGCTGTGGTATAACCTATATCAGACTATTTAGTGCCTTGGGGAGGGANGTACATATATATATGTATATATGTATATATATACATACACACACACACAAGTAATTGTAGGGTAAAGAGAATGACAAACGAGGGGCATCAAAAAAAGCTTCTGAGGCAAGCAAGGGATGATATAAGGCAGAAGTGAGGGAAAAGCACATTCTAGGTAGGAGGGACCAACCCAGAGACATACAGGAGTCAGCTAAAACTGGTTCCCAAGAGGTGAATGTTAAATTTTCAGAGTCAGCATCCACACCTCAGAAGTCAACAAATGATACAAATCAAGGATTGATTTACTGTGTTATCGGTCATCTAAGAAAGAATTAATAATACAGAGTAAGCTTAAAAGTGTGTATGGAGCAAAGAAGGTATTGTTGGAGTCTTAGTGCAGTTCGAAGCATGCTATCTTCCACTTTATTTCCTTCATGAGTTTTTCTCCTATATGTGATATGTTTCTTCTTTCACAGAATGATAGCTGTGGTATAACCTATATCAGACTATTTAGTGCCTTGGGGAGGGAGGAGGAGAGGCAAAGAAGGAGAAAATCTGAATCACAAAATGTTGGATAACAATTGTTAAAAACTGTTTCTACATGTAATTGGAAAAAAAAACTTTTTTTAAATTAAAAAAAAAAAGTAGCATGGTCAGGCTCATGCTTCAGTATTATCAATCTGGCAACAGGACTGAAGATGAATTAGAGAGAGCAAAGACTTGAGACTGGGAAGTGACCAGTTAGAAGGTTTTTAAAAACAATAGTCTAAGAAAGAGGTAATAAGGGGCCTGAACTAGAGATGGAGTTGCATAAGAGGAGAAAAGAGGACAGTATCGGATGTTAAAGGATATCAAACTGACGCTATTTAGTAACTGGTTGGATATTGGAGTTATTGGGGGAAATAAAGAGTAAAGAATTAAAAAAAAATTTTTTTTAAGGATTAAGAATGACTGCTAGGTTTTGTTCTTATGGAAGACAGGTGAATGACTAGAAGAAAATGTCAGGCCTTTGACAGAAACCAGAAAGATGGGATGAAGGGCAGATTTGGGGGGAAAGATAAAGATTCAGTATCCTTCTTGCTCAACACACAGTTATTTATAATAACTCCAAAATGACATCCATGGAAAATCTATACCAGAACCCTGAATCTTTTAAAGAAGGTAAGAAATCCTTCCCAGACATGATTGTAGCCACAATCTTGCATTCTTCATGTTGACAGATAATTTCAAAGCTTTTTCTCTTCAAGTTCTCAACTACACCCCACCCTATACTACCCTTCTTATTTCCCTGAAAAGGCTGTGGCCATCTGCCAAGAGCTCCTACTATTCCCCTCCTCCAAGAATCTTGAGTATCAGCACCCATCCTCTCCTCCAATTTACTCTTGTTTCTGAGGAAGAGGCCTTCCTATATGTTGTTCATTATGTGCTCTGCTTCTTACTACTTCTTTCAAGATCTTTCTCCAACAGTATGATAGGAGTGATATCCTAATCTCTTACTCTATTCAAGTTAGGTTATATTTTCTTTAATAGATGTTGAGAGGAGCAGCTAGTTGGCTTAATGGATTAAGAGCCAGACCCAGAAATGGGACATCATAGATTTAAATCTGGCCTCAGACACTTCCTAGCACTATGACCCTGGGCAAGTCACTTAACCCCCATTGCCAAGCCCTTACTCCTCCTCTGCTTTGGAACCAATCCACAGTATTGATTCTAAGAGACAATTAGGGGTTTAAATGAAAAAAGATATTAAGACATTCTCTGAGACCAGATTGCCTGAGAGGACTGAAGGCTTGGACAGTTGATGTTATTTCTTCATCACTTGAATACAAACCAGCCAAGAGAAAGACCAAGTAGGTAGGTCTCTGATGCTTAGATGGTAGATTTTACTCAGGCAATGGAGCTTTGCTCAGCTGAATCAACTCAAGGTGTGCTTAGTACCTATTCTTATTGAATATTCTTCTCTACCCTTTAGTAAGTAAATCTTTTTTCTGTTAACTGTTAAATGACATAGATGTGTCTTATTTTTCCCCAATATTTAACCCAAACTACCAGGGGACTGGCCTGAGATAGCCTACTTTTCATGTATCTTAAATAGTTAAGTAAATGTTTTTCTTTTTAGATGTTATCTACTCTAAGCCTCTTAAGCTGAAGTCTAACTTGATCAAGGTTAGGGAGGAAGAAAGTTGCCCCACTTACTACAATGATGCTCTGGTCTCGCAAATCCTAAAATTCCTCGTCTTGCCTCACCTTCATTGTCAAATTGCTTGAAAAAAGTAGTCAGTTCCCTAGATTTTCGCAATAAGCTACCTCTTTTCAACCCTTCCACTCTGGTTTCTATCCCTCCCATTCTACTGAACCTTATTTTCCCTCCTTATTAGTAACCTTCTAATCAACTGATCTAAAAATCTTTCCTTACTTCTCAGTCTTCTTAATTTCTCTACAGCATGTTGAAATCAGCTACTCCCTGATTCTAGGTACTTTTTCCTCCTTTGACTTAAGAGGCATAGCATACATTCCTTTGCTTTCCTGTTCATTTAAAAATATTTCTTGAACTTCTAATTTATGTATATACTAGTCACTGTGCTAGTGCTGGGGATACAAAATAAAAACAGTGAATGTTCCTGCCCTCAAGGAGCTTACATTCTATTGAAGGTGGGGGGGGGGGGGGAACTGGGTCAATGTACACAGATAAGTATAAAATATATGCCAAATAAATACAGAATATTGAAGATCAGACACTAAAAACAAGAGGGCTTGGAAAAATCCTCCGATCTCTCTAACTTGCATTTTGTTGTCTCTTTTGCTGGTTTCTTATCCTTTTTCCCGGACTCTTAATATGGGTGTTTCCTAAGGAACTGGTTTAGTTACAGATTAAACCATATGGTTTCTAAAGGTTCTTCTGACAATTTATAATGGTTTTGTCTCTCATCCTCTTTTCTCTCTAGTCTTTTCCCTATTTCACTTCAATAGATAAGCAAGACGTATGTATTTAATGTCTTGAATTTCTCACATTTCCCAAAACAATTTAAAATTAAATAAAATTAAAATGTGATACCACTTAGGCATTTACTTTGGACTCCTTAATCCATAGTCACTCTCTACAGTGTCAATTTATGCAGTGATCCATGAGCACTCGTGGGAAATGGTCAAAATGGAGGAGTTTATACTATGATAATATGGTCATGTGATGGACCCTACAGAAAAAATCCTTCCCTAAGAGACTCAGTTCTTATGACTGACTTGACTCTACCTGTTCAACTCACAGATTTTGCCATCTCTAATCTATTTCCATGTTCAGAAACTATGAAATCCCATATCTTGTTATTCTCTATTTCCCTGGGCTTTATAACCCCATAACTCTATTTTTCATCCTTGCTATGTCCTCCAGGCCTCTGTCCCTCAGTTCTTTCCCAGGCCATTATGCCTTCATTGGTTGTACCCTTCACAATCTTGATGTCTTGGTGAATTAGTTCAACTTATATTATCCTCTACATGACAATCCCTTGTTCCCTTGACCTAATGCCAGCTTCAGCTTCCACCTTTGATCCTTACTCATGCTGAACAGATGTGGGAAAGTCAGCAAACAATGGTGACTGGATCCCCTACAAATTTATGTTACACAATTATAATTGAGCCTTCACCATAGCAAGACAATACTTTTATGCTTCATAACAGATTTATTCTCCCATTCAACATGACAATTATTCTAAGCCTTTTGATCCTTCCTCAGTTATTCCAAAGCATGTTTTCCTTTCACTCCCTTAGCTGAGGACCTTGTCTTATAGTTCACTAAAAAAATTGAGATCATTTGAAGAAAGAGATCCTTTTTTCCCTCATCCTCATCTCATGTCATTCATACATTTCTCACTTTCTGCCATTTGTCCTCATTGCCAAAAGAAACCCCTCTACAAGCATATAATCCTATCCATTCCTATCTTCTCCAGCAGATTGCTCCCTCTATCATCCCCATTCTCTAATTTTCATTTTCTCCCTATCTACTGGCTCTACAAACATGCTCATACTACCCCCACTCTTAAAAAAAAAAAACAGGGGGCAGCTGGGTAGCTCAGTGGAGTGAGAGTCAGGCCTAGAGACAGGAGGTCCTAGGTTCAAACCCAGCCTCAGCCACTTCCCAGCTGTGTGACCCTGGGCAAGTCACTTGACCCCCATTGCCCACCCTTACCAATCTTCCACCTATGAGACAATACACCGAAGTACAAGGGTTTAAAAAAAACAAAACATTACTTAATCCTACCACCTCCGTACCTATTACTTTCTATTTCTCTTCTTCTTGAGTAGACTTGAAGAAGTCATCTTGTCCACTTTCTTTTCTCTCAGTCTCCTAACTCAGCAATCTGACTTCTGCCCTCATCATTCAACTGAAGTTATTCTCTTTCAAGTTACTAATGATCTTGTAATGACCTTTTCTCAATTCTTATCTCAATGCTCATCTCACCGGTTCCTTAATCTCTCTGCAGCTTTTGACACTGCTGATCATCACCTCTTTTGGATACCCTCTCCTTTATGGGTATTCATGAAACTCCTCTTTTCTGGTGTTCCACCTACCCATATGACCATTTCTTTTTCATCTTCTTTGCTAGCTCTTAATCCAGGTTATTCCTACTAATTATAGGTGTCCCTAAAGGCTCTATCCTGGGAACTCTCTTTTCATTTTATTTGATTTCTTTTGGTGATCTTGACAGCATCTATCAGTTCAATCATCATCTCTATTTATGATTCCCAGATCTATTTACCCAGTCCAAACATCGCTTGATATCCAGTGTCACATCTCCAACTACCTCTTGAACATCTTGATTGGGTGGTCCATTGGCATTTCAAGCTCAACATGTCCAAAATTAGACTCATTATCTTTTCCTCAAACTCTTCCCTTTTCCCCAACCTCATTATTGCTACTTCAGGGTTTCACTGTGCTCCCAGTTACCTGAGCTATCAATCTAGGTTTTGTATATTTTCCTCAGATTACATGTTCATACAGTTTTTAATATTTGTTTTCTGACATTTTGCAATCCTTGTCCTGTCCCTTCCCCTCCAAACCCTACCAAGAATGCAGGTAATATGATATTGGTTGTACATATATTATTGTATAATACATATTTTCATGTTCATCTTGTTATGAAACAAGACACATATTGCTTACAAGAAAGAAAAATTCATGGAGGAAACAAAGTGAAGAATGGCATGTTTCAATCTCCATTTGGACTCCATTATCTGTTCCTTCTATGGTGGCAGATACCCTTTTTCATCATGAGTTCTTTGGATTTGTCCTGGACCCCTTTCATGTTGATAATAGTTAAGTCTTTCATGGTTGGTCTTCATATATTTTTTGTTACTGTGTACAATGTTCTCTTGGTTCTGCTCATTTCACTTTGTATCACTTCATATACGTCTTTCCAGGTTTTTTGTGATCATCTTGTTTGTTATTTCACATGGCACTATGGTATTCCATTACAAGCATATACCACAACTTGTTCAGTCATTCCCCAGTTAATAGTCATTCCTTCAGTTTTCAGTTCTTTGCCAACCTCAAAAGAGCTGCTATAAGTATATTCTTCCCCCCTAATTTTAATCTCTTTGGGATACAGACCTAGTAATTGTATTGCTGGGTCAGAGGGCTTCAATAGATTGATGGCCCTTTAAGCACAGTACCAACTTGTTCTCCAGAATGGTTGTATCAGTTCATAGCTCCACCAATATTGTATTAGTGTCCCAATTTTTTCACTCCCCCCGCCATCTATTATTTTTCATTTTATCAGTTATGAGGTGGTACTGGGTACTGTCCATCTCTTCTCTTACCTACCCAGTCTGTTAAGTCTTTGCATCTCTCAAGTATGCACCTCCCCTCAACCCCACACAGACTCTCTGCCTAACCTTTCTTTCCACTTACACAGCCACAAACTTAGTACAGGCCCTCATCATCTCACACCTAGACTATTTCAAAAGTCATCTGATTGTTCTCCCCTACTAGTCTATCCTCACTTCAGTTCACTTAGCTGCCATCATCCTAAACCACAGGTCTGCCAAGTCACCTCTTCTACTCAATCAACTCCAGTTACCTTCAAGATAAAATAGAAAAATTTCTGGCAGTTAAAGCCCTTCAATTCCTGGCATTTTCCACTTTTATCCTTTATTCCCTTCCAGACATCCTTCAATCTAATATCTCTGGCTTCTTTGCTGTTTTTTTGTACAAAACACTCCATCTTTGGGCTATGGGCCTTCTCATTGTTTGTCTCTCTTGTCTGGAAAGCTCTCCCTCCTCACCTTTAATTCTTGGCTTCCCTGACTCAGCTTGAATCTCGATTCCTCTAAGAGGCCTTTTATAGGTCCCTTCTGCTGCTACCACCTTCCCTCTGGGATTAGTTCCCATTTTCACTCTTATCTGTTTATCTATCTGTCTGTCTATCTCTCTGTCAGTCTGTCTGCCTATCTCTCTATCCTCATATGTACACAGCAATTTGCATATTATCACCTCCATTAGAATGTGCGCTCCTTGAGGGGAGGTTTTTTAACTTTCTTTGAATCCCAAACACTTAGCAAAGCTCATGGAACATACTAAGCATTTAATAAATTTATTGGTTTTTGATTGATTGAAATGGGAGAGAAGGGAAAATATATTGAAAATTAAACATATTGGATTTTCATCTGTACATGAGAGAGATGTGTTTTGCTTCTAAAGCAATTTCACAGTGCTGAGTGATCTGAAAAGGAAACAGGGTAGTGGCTTTTTTAGTTATTGATCAAAGGAGAATTGTTTGGAAGAGTTTTCTTTGCAAATGAGTTAGGGGCAGCTTGGTCGCACAATGTCAGAAGGACCTGAATTTGAATCTGAACTCAGATACTTTCTATGTGTCCCTGGGCAAGTCACTTAACCCCAAATTACCTAGCCTTTGCCACTCTTCTGTCTCAGAATAGATACTAAAATAGAAAATAAGGGTAAAAAAAGAAAGAAAGAAAATCAGGTAGTTAAAAAGTATTTATTAAATATTTCCTGTATGCCAGTCACCCCGCCCTTTAGCACATGGCATATAATAGGGAGCAACTGGAGTTTATTGACTAGGATGGTAATATTGTCAGACTTGAGCTGTGCAAGAGGAAACAAAACTCTCATACAAAGCTTGCCTTTCTTTTAAAGTATATGATAAATTTAATATGTAACTTTCAAAATGCCCTATTTATCATTAAGCACTCTGAATGAAAGGAGTCTAGAAGTGTCAGGCATTAGGATGATCTGAGTTCAAATATCTGCGATGGATACTTTCCTTAATAATAGTTTTGGATATTATGAAATTATTTTAAAAGTAGTTCTTTTACCTTAAAATAGTTTGGTTACTCATGTCGAGTTAAAAGCAAGCATTATACTACCTTAGTGCTCCAGCTTATAAATGTGTCATTGTGAATGACAAGCTGTTATGTGAGTCAGCAGTGTAAAAAAAGCTATTTAAAAAGCTGATGATCTTGGGATGTATTAACTGGAATATGACATGCAAGAACCATGAAGTAATCTTCTCAATATATACAGTGTTCACATTGTAATTTCCCATTTAAAAAAAATGTGGTGTAAGATTTAAATTAATATCAATAACTCCATGTATTAATTTTATAAAGTTTATTAATAATTACATGAAGTAGAAGAAATAAAAAAAGAAACTAAAGTTCAAAGCCTAATTTTCTAACTAAAGTAAGGCCATGTGTGTAAATTCTCTTGCCAGGCTGAAAGCCAGCTTTAGCAGCCCTGTTCAGGGAAAGGTGTGTGTGTGTGGGGGTGTCACACCCAAATTATATCCTGCTTACATTAGCACCTAACATAAAGATGCAAATGGGATGCTAGGTAAGAGAGTCCCGGGGAACAAATTCTATTCACACAGCGGAAAAATTGGAAGGGATATGGAGAATGACCAAGGGATAGGGTAAGGGAATGGCCCTGTAAATTCCATGATATAGGGAACTATATCTGCATTTTAGGGCCTTTTCTGCAACATATTTTAGTCATAGCTTATTGCTTAACTGACTTCTCCAAGGTTTTACCATCTTATATTGGGATTGGAATATAGACATTCCTGGCTTTCAGAGCAAATCTCTATCTGCTATTCCATGCTGCTTCTCAATAGGACCAAACCTTTGGAAAACAGAAGATACAAGGAAAAGGGAAGGTATAAAGACATTTCACAATAGACTTGAAATGTAGATATTTTCTTATCTATAAAAAAGTGATAAAAAGAAAGTGCTGCTGTAGTTAAGTCTTCTTTGACTCTTTATGACCCCATTTGGGGTTTTCTTAGAAGAGACACTGGAGTGGTTTGCCACTTCCTTCTGCAGCTCATTTTACCTATGAGGAAACTGAGGCAAACAGGGTTAAGTGACTTGCCTAGGGTCACATAGTTAAGTGTCTGAGGCCAGTTTTGAATTCAGATCTTCCTGACTCCTAGCTTCCTGCCTCCAGGCCCAGTGCTCTATCCACTTCACCACTTAGCCATTATATCTAAAAGGATTTTGTCTACACAGATAAATGAGTAATTCAATACTAAAACTAGAAAATAAGGTTGTAGGCAACAGTCTCTTGAGTAGAAAATTGTTCTGCTCTTTGATTCCATAATAGCCCATCAATCGATACAGGTTGTGTCTCTTACCAAAGGTGAGAATTCCAGTTGAGAGGTAAAAGAATTTATCACTGTCCCTGTGGGGAAGAGAATTAGTTTGGTGCTTCCCTACTCCTGTGCTCACCATGGTGACCACAGGTTACTGTACTAAGGGAATGTTTAAACATTACAACAAAGTCTTGACTACCAAATATGATAAAAAGCTCTTTTTAAGAGAGAGTTTGAACTATGGTTATAAACATTTGTAGGGGTCATGCTCATTTTGAGAGCAGCATACTCATTCCCACAAGGAACATAAATGACCAAAGAAATACTGAGCCTGTTCAGATAGGCTTAAACTGAGGTATATACATTTATACTCCCTAATGTTGTTGATGCTGATAATAAAGAACGCTATTAGCTTCTGAATCACTAAATTCACTTTGCCACATCTGTCTTGTCACAATCTCAAAGATAAATCTCTTTGCTTGCTATGTGGAATTTATTGAGGCCAAAAGTAAAAATGACAGGAAGTTGCTCAATAACACTTGTTGCTTTAAAAACCAAAAAGAAATACACATGATTATAGAAAAATAAAAACAGGTCTTATTAGCTAAAGGAAAAGTATGATTAGTCCTAGCTTCACCAAGTTATTTCTTTAGTGAATTTGCAACAGAGCAATAGGGGAGCCAACAAGTTCTCCTTACAATTTTATTATCACATGAGCACATGGTAGCCAATGGATACGTCCTAATAAGAAGAATTTAAATTTGATTTTTTAAATTTAAGTTTTATCTAAATTTGATATTTTCTTCCTTAAAGTTGTATTATTTATGAAGTGATCCAACCATTTTGGATATTGATTTGGAATTATACTGAGCATATCTCTAGATCCAGCAGTGTTGCTGAGGTCTATTTCCGAAGGCGAGAAAAAGGAAAAGAACCTATATGTTCCAAAATATTTGTAGTAGCTCTCTTTGTGGTGGCAAAGAACTGGAAACTGATGGTATATCAGTTGGAGAATAGCTAAACAAGTTGTGGTATATGACTGTGATGGAATATTATTACACCATAAGAAATGATGAGCAGGCTAATTTAAAAAAATTGGAAAGAACTACATGGGATAATGAATAGTGAAATGAGTAGATCCAAGACATTATATATAGCAGTGGTTCCCAAACTTTTTTGGCCTACCACCCCCTTTCCAGAAAAAATATTACTTAGTGCCCTCTGGAAATTATGAAACTATTTATTGAACTCAGAATAGAATGTAATACAAAAAAAGTGTAGCCATCACTGCCTCCCTGGATCGCTGTAGCACCCACTAGGTGGTAGCGCCCACTTTGGGAATCACTGATATATAGCTACTGATTTAATACTTAAGAGTAACTTGGGAATGTTACCTCTAGAGAATGAACAGAAAAATGGAAACATGATAGAAATAATCTATGTAGGGGGCAAGCTGGGTGGCTCAGTGGATTGAAAGCCAGGCTTAGAGACAGGAGGTCCTAGGTTCAAATGTGATCTCAGACACTTCCTGGCTGTGTGACCCTGGGTAAGTCACTTAACCCCCTCATTGCCTAGCCCTTACCACTCTTCTGCCTTAGAGCCAATACACAGTATTGGCTCTAAGGCAGAAGGTAAGGGTTTAAAAAATAATAATAATCTATGTATACATATGTTTGTAAGACGATGCCTTCTATGATGTGGAGACGGGAAGAAAAGGCTAAGATATTTGGAAATAAATTCTATTAATTAAAAAAGGTATATTATTCCAAATGAAACTGAAATACAGATACAAAAATGAAGCTAGGGATTGTGTATTTATCTTGTAGCTTATCACAGTCTCAAAAGCCTACTCATATGATTGAAAGAAAAAGAGAGATAAGAGATGCATTTTACAGTCTGAGAAAATAAAATATAAAGATAATGACTAAAATTTATATTCTAAGTTTAGAGCCAGTCTAGGACTTTAGGGTCAACTATGTAATATTGTTCTGAATAGGAAATAGTATGCAGATACTTCATTCACTTGAATTCTACTAATTTGTAACTTATGATAACTTTTCTCCATTGAAAACACAACTTAGTATATAGTACAAATTAATGATATGGAATATCGTCTCTTTTTAAAGTTGTTAAAAATTCTAGGAACCTTAAAATATTTTAGAAATGCCCATTTTCTTAAAAAATAACTATAATTAGCTTAATCTTTTTTACTAGGCTACATTAATCTAATTTTACTTACTTATCAATCAATTCTGTGGGTATTTGAAAGTCCTCAAACACATCTTTAAAATATTCAGTGACTTCTGTTTAATCAATTCCTACTAGTCTTTTCTCTAATTATTGAGAAACCTGCCTTCCTTTAGAACTCTTTAGGTTCTATATCCTAACTTAAAAGTTGCAAAACTGTTACCTAAATACACTTCCAATGACTATCTTAGAGCTAGTTACTGGCTATACAGACTGCATAGTCCTGAATTTATTAGCTCAACAAATAGTCCAATCCCATCATGTTCTAGTTTATCTAAGTGCATGGGCTGCAAGCCTCATATTTAAGTTCTTTTCCAAAGATCTTGTGACCTCATAAATGTGCACTTTACCACCTTCGGAGCCATGTCTTTACATTGAACTCTGGTTCTTATTCTCTCCTCCCCTATAAGCTCACCATTGGAAAGCCTAACCAATATGTGGTTGTTATGGGAGACCTTCAGTTTTTCCAAACATCTAAGTGGACCAATGGAGGCCATAGGTTATCTGCTTACAGTTACCCCTCAATCTTTCCATTTGACTTGCCCATTTTCCTTCCAAATTGTACATTTCCCTGATGACAATCTTTCTTCTCTCCCTGACTTCTCTTTCTAGCTTTGATGCCTTCCAGTTTGTGGATATACCGCTAGGTCTGGAGAAAAGAAGACCCCGAGTTCAAATCTAGCCGTAAACATGTACTAAGTTGTGTGACAATGGGCAAATAACTGTTAACCCTGTTTGTCTCAGTTTTCTCATCTGTAAAATGAGCTGGAAAAGGAAATGGCAAATCATTCCCGTATCTTTGCCAAGAAAACCCCAATGGGGTCAAGAAAAGTCAGACATAATTAAATGATTGAACAATAACAAATCTTTAGTAGTTAAGGGATAGGGATTTCATTCATGGAGAACTCGCCAATGAGTAAACTCCTTCTACTAATATAGATTGTGCCCTTTTTTGGACCCAATGGTTAATAGAGAATTTGCTAGGCAGTAGGACAGAGAGGCTCAGCAGATTGAATTGTTCAAGGTCCCACAATCGGTAAATTCCAGAGACAATATTTAAAGCTAGATCTTCCTGGTTTTAAGGCCAACTCTTTATCCCTTGACTGTTTCCTTCTCTCATAAGGTAAGTAAGAATTCTATTTACTGAATATTATCCATAAAAGGATTTTTGAGAGGCAAATATTTCTCTCTGAGGGGAAAAAAAACTTCCATAGTAAATAACTGAGGCAGTAAGTTTTGCTATGGATGGTGGTCAACCCAGTAAGGAGCCTCTGAACCACACTGCTCCTCAGATCACAGAATCACTATCAGGAGGGAGCACCTGAAGCAGTTCCAGGTTAGTAGGACTTGCCAGGGCTTGCATTGCACTGGCACACCTGGTCACCTTCCCACCATGATGAGGTCTTAGGACTTTAATAGAGATAGAAATTATCACTTTTAAATTAAGTGTATAGGGAGGTTGTGACAGGAATGCTAAAAATGATATAAAAACTTATATTTTTACAAAATGGTTATGGCATAGCAAACCAACCATTTTCTTATGTTCTCTATTTGATATAAGAACCCTATTTTAGCAAATAGGTATTGCCTCCCCACTTTCTACCAAAAAGTGTAAGTAAATTGCAAAATTAATCTGAATTTCACTTTTTTCCCTTCTTAAAGACAAAATACTAACCACAATCTAATCCATCATACTGCCTTCCCCCACCCCCCTTAAATTACTCTTCCCTTACATAACCCCTGATTCAGATACTCTTTGGCAGTTAAAATATCTATAAAATAGGCTGGTAGCAGAAGGACAAAAAAGAAAATGAAATTATAAATAATTCCTGGATAATTCACTAGGATTTAACTGTAGTTGACTATAGACAATCTCGGATAAACTGGTGCCTGAGGTTCTCCATTCCTCTTATAGGAAATGAAAATTAACTTATGGACTGATTTTCTGGGGACAGGTGCTATGAGAATGTAAAGCTTAATCATTAACTTTTTTTTTTATGATGCTGTAGAATGCAAGGAGAAAATACCAGTAGGTCTTAAGTAATGTGAGGTTTTCTGAATTTGCCATACAAAAGTAATCGATTATCTGTGCTAGTCGGAGTGTGAGTTATGAGGTATGTTACCTTCTCCACCCTTCCCTTGATAATCTTTTAGAAGTAGTAAAAATGGATATAATATTTTCTTTCTCCCCTAGCTCACAGCCTTTACTAAGGAGTAGTTAAATGCCAGGAGAAAGAATGGTTCTTAAACAAACCTGAAATAACTGATCATTTATACTTTATGGGGACAGAAATTTTCCAAAGCTAGTTACACCACAGATTTCTTCCAGTGCTGGGTTTTCTTAGGCTTTAAAAAAAAATCTTCTCAAATTAAATACACTGTTTTCCTCTGTCCTCTGAGAACTTTGAATTGTTCTCCACGTCCTCTTGAATCTTCAAAATAGTCTTAGCAGCAAATTGTCTTAAAAACAATCAGTTATACCTCTAGAATAAGCTATCTGCTTCCTAGGGAGAGTAAGTGACCTCTTAACTGTGACTTCTGGGTTGTGCTATGCAAACCAAATTCCTTCTATTAAAAAAAAACAAAACTGATCTACAGCAAATTCTTCCTCTTCCTCCCCTTTCTTTTGTTTAGGATGCCGAAGTATTTCCCCCCTATCCCCGGTAGATCAGACTCCCACCTCAGGAGCCCCTGACATCGCCCATCGGTACGTGCCTGTCTGCAGCCCCAAACAAATGCGGAAACTCCAGAACTTGAAGCCCACCCAATCCCATCCAAAAAAAGTTCTTCGAATCCAATCGTAGCAATTTAGGCTTCTCTTCTTTTTTTGACTTCTTCAGTTTCCTGTTTTCACACTGCAATTTGTTGGTCAACTGTGCCTAAAGATTAAATGTGAGATAATCACTGCACTAGCTGGAATGATTTTCCACGAATATTCCACGTCAATTGATAAATTTCTTCAATAATCCCGCCCTCGAGTTCCAAGAAATTTAGCTTTTCGAGCATTGTTCTCTCCTTCACTCTTTCTCCTCCACAACACTTCCCCCCCCTCCCCAAGGGTTAACAGGACGGTTCCTTAATGCATACGGTATGACGAAACTGCTTTGGGTTATATTTCAGACTGTTTTTTTTTAAACTGTAGTAGGTTCGAGACCACCAATTCCCCTCGCTCACCACAACCTAGCTTTTCTGCTTTTGAATCTCTTGTTTTGTTTTAAGGCAGAAAATAATAATAATAATTGCAGAAACATCAGTATTTCCTCCCTTCTCCAGAAACCAAAGTAGGAAGCGGGTGAAAACAGGAATGAAATCTGCATTAACTCTGCTCCACCCCAAAGGGACAGGACGAGACGAGTCGCACTCGTTCGCCTCCTCACGTGTGGCTTTAGCGCAGCAAGCTCGAGAAGGCCGCCGCCCAGCTAAGCCGAGAAAGACTCCCAAGGGCTCTTTAAATACGATCTATAAATACTACGGGCTCCGCGGAGCTCACGTCATGGCAAATCTCTCCTCTGGTTGGCCGGCGCTCCCTCTCTGATTTGCATCCCCGGATTGCACAATGGGGCGGCCTGAGGGTGTCAGTTTCCCTCCTCCCGCCACGCCCCTCCCCTGTTACATTAGCTGAGCTGCAGAGCGGCCGCTGCTAGAGGGCGGCGGGGGTTACGAGCCCTGCCACCCGTGGGCCAGCGGTCGACCAGCTGAGACGCTGATTGGCCACCTTGGAAGCCACGGCAACGAACGTGTGTAAAGCTGTTGGAAGACCAAACGCCTTTGAACTCTGGAACCTTTGAAGTCTGGAGTCACGTGGTGGGGGGATGATTGATTGCCCCGGCACAGAGCCGAGCTTCTCCAGCCAGCAGCAAGCAGATTGACCCATTGGAACGTGTCTATTTTTATTACCTTCCAGGAAATGGGAAGGTTGATGGATTGCACTGGGGCAGATTGCAGCTCTGTATGAAATCCCAAAGGCTGAAATTAAGCCACGTGAAACCCCAACACGCAGCCACCATGAGTGCCCCCATGATTTGCGACTTCTGATTTTCAAAAACTGCTCTTATGGTATCACCAGTTAGGACCTCGTGGGAAGACGATTTAGTTAGGGGGAAAAAAGGGGGGGGGGGGGAAGGGAAGCTAATGAAATCCTAATCAGTAAAATGCTTTAAATCTGACTTTAAAACGCACACGCACAGTCAAACATGCCAAAGAATCTGCCAGTCATTATGACGAGAGACAGAACAACCTTCCTAAGCAGTTCTTTTAAAAAAAGGAAATGTTATGTAACAATGTAAAAATCTTTAATTCTATGATTCATTTGTGTGGGGATTAAATAGGTAGTGTCATTACTCGAGAATAGCAATTGAACTATAGAGAAGTTTGACGCTTTGTGAAAGTGTCTGAATAAGTTCGTTGGGGAGCAGGGAGGGGGATGCCCAAAGACCATGATTTGGCAGCATTCTACTTTCTGTGCAGGGGCCTCTGTCAAAATAGATGCCTTTGCGGGGAGACAGCTTTTGACTAACTGCATTTTCTCATACTGTTTTATTTTCTTCCGGGTTTAAACCCCGAGAATAGGCATTGGCTCTGTCGTGTTCTAAGAAACATTTGCCCTCAAGAAATTTGATTGTTAACTGATAAAAATAAACATTATTTGTTTCACAGGCTTCAGGCTGGTAGCCTTAGTTGTTGTTTGGAATAAAACAATTTTTTTAAAAGGCTAAAATATAGAGAAGCTGTGCATTCTATGAGGTAATGGAAAGACCTTTGGGAATACTGGAAAGACTTTGAACCCAGGACTTGGCTTCAAAGTCCGTTTCTACCCTTACTGCCCCTTTGGTCTTAGGTAAATCATTTCATTTCTGGTTTCTTCATCAGAGGGCACAGCTAAATAAGGTGTTCTTAATGTGTGTGTCTCAGACACCTTTGGCAGACTGGTAAAATCTTATGGACCCCTCAGTATAATATTTTTAAATGTATAAAATACACAGGACTACAAAGAAAGCCAAAAGTTAGAGAAAATAAGGATGTAATTTCTTCCCATTAAAGTTTGGTGAACTTTCTGAAATCTCCATGGACTTCAGGTTAAGAACCCTCTGACTCGAAGATCTTTTCTAAGTCCTCTGAAAGGTGGATAATAAAATTTGACCCACTATTTGTATTTAAAAAATTATATTTCATAAAATTTATTCCTAGCTATCTCAACCCTTTTCTCCTTTTCCCCATCATAGAAGGTATCACCTGACAGAGAGAGAGAGAGAGAGAGAGAGAGAGAGAGAGAGAGAGAGAGAGAGAGAAATTGTGTCTTTCCTGCATCTATTTTTCAGTTCGTTCTCTGGATGAGGGACATTCACAAATTATTCTTCAAATATTAATTCTATAGCAGGCTTTTAAAAAATAATCTCACCCTTTCTTACTGAAGTAATACTCCATCATAATCCTATGCCACAATTTGTCCAGCCATTCCCCAATTGATGGACATCCCCTCACTTTCCAGTTCTTTGTCACCACAAAGAGCTAGCTGCTATAAATATATTGCAACAGTCATTTCTTTTCCTTTCCCCCTGATCTTTTTGGGAGGGCATACAGTTTTATAAATCTCTTGGCATAATTCTAAATTATTCACCAAAATGGTTGGATCAATTTGTAGTTTCATCAGCAGTGTATTAGTGTCCCACATTTGTCATGTTGCCCTTTTATCATTTTAGCCAAATCTGATAGATGTCACATATCTCAGAATTATTTTGATTTTCATTTCTCTAATCAGTAGTGATTTAGAACATTTTTTAATGTACCTATATATGGCTTTGATTTCTTCATCCAAAAACTGTGTGTATCTTTAGCCCATTTATCATTTGGTGAATGGTTCTTATTCTTATAAATTTAACAAAGTTCTCTATATATTTTAGATATGAGATCTCTATCTGAGAAACTTTCTATAAAAATTTCCCTCCAGTTTTCTGCTTCCTTTCTATCATTTGTATTTTAAAAGATTATGGCAAAGCCCAAGTATAATGTTAAGATTTCCATATTGATCCAGAATAAGAAACATTTTAGGATACCTTTAACAGTAAGTGCTCAGTACATATTTCTACAGTTAAGTTAAATAGTTTTATTTATCAGCCAAGTGGTACAGTGGATAGAGGACTGGGCCTGAAGTCAAGGAGACCTGTTCTCTTGTTTCAAATACAGTTTCATGATCCATGAACAAATAAATTAACCTAAAATGGAGACAGTAACCACTACTATCCTATCAAGTTGTTGTGAGGACTAAATGAGATCATATTTGAAAAGTGCTTATCACAGTGTCTGCCCTTTAGGAGGCTCTATATAGATGATTATTCTCTTTTTATTCAGATGTCAGAAATTATATGCAGATATAGTTCAGTCATTTCAGTCACATCTGACTTTTCATGACCTAATTTAGGGTTTTCTTGGCAAAGATGCCAGGGTGGTTTGCCATTTCCTTCTCTAGCTCATTTTTCAGATGAAGAAACTGAGGCAAATAACATTAAGTGATTTGCCAAGGGTCGCTTAACTAGTAAATGGGACCAGATTTGAACTCAGGAAGATGTCTTCCTTATCCTGAACCCAGCACTCTATACACTGGTTCATAGATTTAGAGTTGGAAGGGATATCAGAGTTATTCTAATCTAGTTTTGGCTTTTTACAGATAAGGAAACTGAGTTAAGGAAAAGTCAAGTGCTTGTTCAGGGTCCAAGGATGTGCTGGTAAATATTTAACAACCAATTCTCAAAAAAATTATCATTAAACACTTTTAAATTTAATCTGCATTATTAACATTTTCTTCATCATTTTTAAAAGTCTAGACAATTAACATAATAATATGTCAAGCTCTGATTTGTGGCTTTCACTGATTTCTGAAGGATAAATGCTTGCCAGGAAAATTTGATAATCAACTTGGACAGGTTCTGGCAACCCCTGCCATGGTTTTACACAGAAGTGTTAGTGGTGGCATTTGAACTCAAGATCTGGGATTCCAGAATAGTGCTTTCCCTCATGAATCATGTTACACTGACGTTGCATACACAAACATTAATTTTTTTTCCTCAAAAAAATATACCTACCTAAATTAGCAACATGTGATTTGAAACACCTGGTTTCGTTAAATTTTATAGCTATGAAAAACATTCAATTGTCAAGAATCCTGGATTTTAGTAGAAGAGCTCCCCCTGCTTGTGAAATGGTTTATAGTTAAAATGCCTGAAAAATGTGAAGACACCTGTGTGTCAGTTGTTAAATCGTGAAACTCTAGAGCCAGCGAAATCTGGCAGATTAGATTTCAGAGCAATACCTAGTCTGTGGGTTGTTAATTAAATTAAAGCCACTTCTTCAATCAAGCTGTAATTTCAGCTACTTGCTGCTAAGTGTGTGTAGCTATCCAGGTGTCAAATCACTAGTTGAATGTTATCCTGAGGTCTTTTACATTTTCCTAATGATATAGAGTAATTAACATGGCAAGCTTTGCCTAATGCATATGAGGTATCAAGTCTAAATCTAATTAAATTGAAATGAAACTTCTATACTTAGAAATCTGTGCATTAAAAGACACTAATGCAAGAATATTCATTTTCCTAACACTTAGATCACTTTGGCTGATATACCCTGGAATATAAATAGTCAGATCTTTTAAATTTGCCTACTTATTTGGTCTTTTACCATATTTCCCTTATCAATTTGGCTTATCTATTACCTTAATCTATGCACATTTTTCCAATTCAACTCTTTTTTTTTTTTTTTAAACCCTTACCTTCTGTCTTGGAATCAATACTGTGTATTGGTTCTAAGGCAGAAGAGTGGTAAAGGCTAGGCAAAGGAGGTCAAGTGACTTGCCCAAGGTCACACAGCCAGGAAGTGTCTGAGGCCAGATTTGAACCTAGGACCTCCTGTCTCTAGACCTGGCTCTCAATCCACTGAGCTACCCAGCTGCCCCCAATTCAGTTCTTTTTGATGGAGAGGAAAAGGGAAATGGTAAAAGAACACTTGCTCTGCCTCCAATCCCTTATTAGTTCTACTTTCTTGCTATATCATATCAATTTGCTTTATATATAGAATAAGTGGGGGTATATATATGTATATATATGTAAATCAAATAATTTATTAAGTGCTTACTATGTGAGAGGCACTGTGCTGGCAGTGAATCAATGGATTGATGGCTCTATCTATCTATCTATCTATCTATCTATCTATCTATCTACCTATCTATCCATACACACCATACACATATGTATGAAGAATGACATAATCTACATTTTCTTTTTCTTAAAAATTTTTTAAATTTTATTTTCAATTCCAAATTCTCTACCTCCCTTCATTCCTTCCACTCCACTCATTTTCAGGAGGCTAATATTCTCTTGGGGGAAAGACACAAATACACATATAAAATGTATATGGAATGAGGACTAGATCTGTTATTTCATGGGTTTACAGAAATCCTTGAAGAGCGAATAACCACGTGCCAGCACAGGCTGGTACTTTATCTGCAGCTTATAGCCTTAAGAAGTTATCTCAAGAGCACTGAGAAGTAAAATGTCTTACTCAGGATCACAAAACCGGTGCTCAGGGACAAGATTTGAATTGATGACTCCTTGTTCTTAGACCAGATATCTATTTTACTCTTCCACATTTCCTCTTCATCTACTTATATATAGGATAAATACAAATTGGATAAATACAAGGTAGTGACAGCACCAGCAGTAGGGGAAGATCAGGGAAGGCTTTCAATAGAAGGTAGTTCTTGAGGGGTCTCTTAAAGAAAGAGAAGTATTCAATGAGACCAATGAAGGAAAGAAGAACATGAACATTTATTAAGCTCTCATTATGTGCCAGGCATTTTACCTGAGCTGGGGATATAAATTCAAGCAAAAAGAACCACAGCAGAGAACACAAGAAGCTGATGGAGGAGACCATATAAAAAAAAAGAACTTGGAAACAAGGGAGAGGAGGAGAGAAGCATCAGGCTCTAGAAGGATTGGTTCTGAAGTCCAGAAAATTAGGAACTCAGATGGGAGGAGAATGAAGACAGGTTTGCTTAGACTCTTCCACAAAATGGAGACTTCCAGGATGGATTTACCAATGCAAGAAGAATAGTGAGTCTTGTGGAGAAACAATCCAGGGTGAGCAAGCCACAAGATTAAAAGGCTATTCCAGGGGAAGGAGTCCCCAGGAGTTGAAGGAATTTCTAGGATGAGCTAGCAGTAGAAAAAGCATAGCTTTCAAGTCCAGAAAAGATGAAGAAGAAATACATTTCAAACATGGGGGATGGCCAGTGCAAAAATACAGTCAAAGAAGAGAGAGTATTGTGTGTAAGGAATGGAGAGGACACTTTGGTTAGGTCACAGAATGTGAAATGGGGAGTGATGTACAGTGAGGCTAGAAAAGTCATCTGAAGCCATGTGGTGAGGGCCTTGGTAGGACAATATAGAGCCGCTCTAGAGTTCAATGAGTAGAGGAGTGCCATGATCAGATCTGTGCCGAAGAGTAAAATCATTTGGCATTTGTGTCAGGATGGACAAGAGTGGGGAGAGAATTGAGATGAGGAGGCTCATTAGAAGACCACTGCAATAATTTAGCTGAATGGTAATGAGGGCCTGAACTAAAATGAGTAAAAAGGAGTCATAAAATGAGTGAGAAATATTGTGGAGGTAAAAATGATAAGATTTGGCAATTTATTGAATATAGAACTGTAATTGCTAAATAAACCCTCACAACAGAACATGACAAAGAGAAGAATGATTGTGCCTTGTAGTGCAAAAGGGTGCATGTTAGCCCTGCAAAGCTTTACTGCAGAGTTTCTGACAGTTGATAAGGGTTTAGAATCCTGAGGTTAGACAGTTGACCCTGGAGACTCGATGAGAGTAGAATGGTCAACTGAGCTCTATCTTTGGACTGAAACCTGGCCTATATTCTGCAGTTTTTCTCTTAAAATTTGTTAGCTTAACTGTTTCCTTTGGATCTTTCCAGCCTCCCCTATTCCCAATCATCATTTTCCATTCCTGAATTTCTGTGGGTTTTTGAAAGGAGGGTGGATCTGGGTGTTAGCTTTCAAACTTGGTAGATTTAGTTTCCCCATAGTCAAATAGGGTTTACCCTTGTTACAAATTATCTCTTGAATCATTGTATCCAACTTTCCTAACCCTATAGGCTACAAAAAAACCTCTCCCGGCTGAGTTAGGCAGGTCCTTTCTCAGTCTCACATTCCTGTCTCCCTCTCCCATCTGAAGCTTTCTCTAGGTGGCTGTTAGAGTTACCTTGTATCCCTCCATTCCTTCCAATCAACCCTAAAACTCAATAAACCCTGTTTGTCACTTAATCAAACCTTTGGCTAATTCATTAGTTGATTGATAAGAGAGAGAGAAGGGGAGAAAGGAATAATATTGTCTCTGGGTCCTGAAGGGAATTGGAGGTGTCCATTTTGGAGGAAGTGTAATCTCAATACTTCCTCTGAACTTTTCCTTTGTGAACCTGAGAAACTGACTAGAAAGCCCTCTAGTCAGTTTCAAGCCATTCTTGGCTGGCCCTAACCTTTGTCTGTAGAAGTGTCCTTCCTACTTGAAGGGCTCAGTCTGTTTCCCTTTAGTGTCTCTGTCTCAATCCTGTGTCCCAGTCTGTGTCTCCCAGGATGTAGCTGCTTGCCCAAAATATCTCATCCTCCCCCTTGCAACTCTTTATACCTCCGTATTTATATTCACTAAACTCAGCCATTCCCTTACTTCTCATATCACCTTAATTTACCACCTTTACCATTGTACCTTCCTTATCCACTTTACTGCCTTAGGGATCCACAAACCCTATCCACAGTGCCTTAACCCTATCCCTATTCACACTACCTTTAGTCCCTTACCTTGCCTTAATTTCCCTATTACTTTTAGCCTATTCCCTATTACAACCAGCTTATACCCTACTAGATTAATTCCCGTATAACAACCTTCAACAGAGGGAAGGAATTTTGGAAGAGGAATATTTGTAGGGACAAAGATCATGAGTTCTGATTTGAATGTTTTGAGTTTGAGATACCTCTGAGACATTGAGTTTGAAATGTTTAGTAGGATGCTGTGGAACTGATGCTCAGGGGAGAGACAGAGATTAGATATTTAGATCTATGCATTGCTTTTACAGAGATAAATAATAATTAAGCTTATGGGAGCTGATGAGAATATAGAAAAAGAAGAGAAGGTCAAGGATAGAACCTTTGGTTACATTCATAGGTAGAGGGTACAGTATAGAAGATGATCCATAAAAGGAGCCTGAGAGTGAATGATTTGGCAGGTAGGGGAACTAGTACAAGGTATCGTGTGGGGTAGCTAGGTGGTGTGACAGATAGAATGACCAGCCTGGAGTCAGGAAGACTCATCTTCCCAATTTACAATCTGGCTTCTGACACTATGTGTGACCCTGGACAAGTCATTATCCTTATTTGCCTTGGTTTCCTCATATATAAAATGATATGGGGAAGGAAACAGCAAACCACTCCAGTATCTTTGCCAAGAAAACAGTCATGAAGAGTCAACAAGACTGAAAAACAATTGAACAACAATGAAGTATTTCAAAAACCAAAGAAGAGAGAAGATCCTGAAGGAGAGCATGGTTAACAGTAGTGCCAAAATCGGGAGCTAGATCAGGAAAGATTAATACTGAGAAAAAGACCACTAAGTGTGGCAAAGAAGCATAATTGATATCACTTTGAAGAAAGCAGTTTAGTGTAGTGATGAGATCAAAAGCCAGATTTCCAAGTAATAAGGAGTGAGAAGAGAGAAAGCAGAGGCTTTGAGCGTAGTAGCTTCTTCTAGGAATTTGGTGGGAATAAGGACGAGAGATAAAGATGGATAATCTTAAGGGTTGGTGCAGTCAAATGAAGGTCTAGTAAGGATGAGGGGAGAGGCAGAGTATTTGGAAGCAACAGAGGAGCGTAAAGATATGAGAGGACAACTGTCAGCCTTCCCCCATTAGAGAGAAGACTTAGCTATTATTCCTGAGCATGCTGAAGCTAAGTTGGCTCTGAAGAGACGAACATGACAGTGGAGTCTGTGACCCCAGTGCTCCAGGAGAAAAAAACGCACCCAGTGGAGAAGAGGCCCAATGGGGCAGAGGAGCAATGTGCCCAGTGAAGAGCAAGCTTAGTAAGCCCAGCAAAACAATCTGCCCACCCAGTGAGGAACACACTTAGCAGAGAGCTGCGTGAGCCAAGGAGCAAGCCTAGTGAGAGCTATTTAATCAAGTGGCCAGAAGACATCCTGGGTCTTGTAATGGTGGAGGTATAGGCTGCCTCTTTTTATATATTCCCCATGTACAAGTCTTATGTATGCTCACTCTTCCCATCAGTAATAGACATATTTGTGGGAGAGTGTGCTTCATTCCTATACTATTCCGTTAAATAACTTTCTCTTTGAGACAATTTTTCTTTTCTGGGTAATGAACAGAAAAAGCAAATACATTCGTGGAAAATTATGGGCTATGCTTTTGAGTGGGTGGAGCCATCCTTGTAGGGGGGTAGGGTTGGGAGTTGACACAGGTGCTATATTTAAAATGCTATTTATGTGCAAGTTCTTTTTCTTTACCATGAATTCTGTGTGACCTTATTTCACCTTTCTGATTCAGTCTGCTGATATATAAAACGGTAATAATAATTCCTAGAAGGAAGGAAGGAGTGAAAGAAGGAAAGAAAAGGAGGAAAAGAGGGAGGAATAGCCATAAGTACCTATTATGTGCTAGACACTAGGCTAAGCACTATAGAAATCCTGTTTCATAATGTGAGAAGATTTATATGAATGGATACAAAATGAGAACCAGAAGAACACTGTAACAGCACCTGTAATGTACAATGATTAACTGTGAATAACAGCTATTCTCTGCAAAACAATGATCAAAGACAATTCTGAAGGACTTATCTTGAAAAATGCTATCCACCTCCAGAGAAGGAACTGATGGAGTCTAAATGTAGTTCAAAGCAGGCTTTTAAAAACTTTATTTATTTTTTTGTTTTCTTTTGTAACATGGCTAATATGGAAATGTGTTTTGTATGACAGCACATGTACAATCTATAGCAAACTGCTTACTTTCCCCGGGAGGAGTGAAGAGGGGAGAGAGGATGAAAATTTGGAACTCAAAATTTTTAAAGTGAATATAAAAATTATTTTTATATGTAACTGAGAAAAATAAAATAAAAAAGAAGATAAATACTATTTCATTTCATCCCTTGCCTTACAGTGTTATAAGGAACACATTTTACAAACCTTAAGTTTGCTTTGAAAACTTCTTGTTCTCTTTTTTTCCTTCTTGAAGGGAAGAGAATAAATTCCCCAAATTAAATGTGATTTAAAAAATTTATAACCAATTATCATAATTATTTATGATTTAACACCAAAAAAAGCACCTACTATTATTTTAGTCTGTTAGCATCATTCCTCTGAAGGACACAATGGCTACTCTGGAAGTCTGGCATGGCTTTGAGTCAGCAGGAGACAAGGAGATAACTAATAAATCCCAGCCTCTTTTAGAATAACCAAGGGAAAGATGTCTCTTCTGCTGCGAATGCCAAGATGTATATTTCATCTGTTTTGTTTTGTTTTTCCCACCAGGAGCACTTAGCCTACCCATCTCAGAATCATGCAGATAATAATATGCTATTATGTGGTTCTAAGCCATCTCTCTGTTACGATGGCAAAAATGGAAAGAGGCAAACATGTGTCTGAAAATTTTTCTTTATCTCAGAGCCTTCGGAGAGGTGAAATTCAGTGTTGCTGAATGAAGCCATGTCCTTGGCGGGAGATCTTCACTTTCTGGGGCTGTGGGCACTTTTAGCCATCTTGTAAAGTCTATTGATTTTATTGCAGAAGAATGTTTCTTTCCTATATTCAAAATGGAAGGAAATGTTTTCATTTAGAGGAGGAAACAAAGACTGATTTTAATTTTTTTCCCCATCTAAAGTCATGGAGGAAATCTATCCACAGACTCCTGGTGGGGAGGATGGACCCCAAGTTTTGGCTGTTCGCTCCATGGACTTGGCAGTTATCAAAATAATCTCTCTCTTTGCCTTGGATGCCATTTCATATTGGTTAAAAGTTTGTACTATCTTTAAATCATTCAGGGGCACATATCTACCTTTATTCAGCTCTTTTCAATTTTTCTGATCATTTTCCTTCCTATTTTGCCTCAATTAATCTAAGAGCAAGATCATTAAAAAAAAGCCTTAGATTTGGATTAAAAAACCAACAATTTCACAAATATAACATGGGGAAGAATGGCTGGAAGCATAACCGTTTATCTGAAATGGACCCAGAGACTGTTTCCGGTCAGTTGTTTTCAACTCTTTGTGACCCAATTTGGGATTTTCTTGGCACAGATACTGGATACTGGAGTGTTTTTCCATTTCCTTCTCCAACTCATTTTATAGATGAGGAACTGAGGCAAACAGGGCAAAGTGACTTGAACAAGCCAGTAAGTATCTGAGGCCAGGTTTGAACTCACCAAGACAGGTCTTCCTGACTCCATCCATTGCATCACCTAGTTGCCTGTACCTAGGGACTTTAGGGGACTGTGAATTTATTATCTGTCATCAAGGTGATATGGCAACTTAAACAACTTCTGAAATCTTAGGCTCATTAAAAGAGTAAAAAAGTACTAAAAGGAACAGATAGGATGCCATGGGAATTGAGTGCTGGACTTGGAATCCAGAAGACTTGAGTTTAATTATAACCTCAGACACTTTACTAGCTATATGGCCTTGCATAGGTTGCTTAACTTCTACTAGCCTCAGTTTCCTTATCTGTAAAATGGGGATAATAATAATATCTACCTCACAGAATTGTTCTGAGGATCAAATAAGATTATATATAATGAGGTCTATAAAACTTAAAGCACTAAGTAAGAATTAGCTACCATTAAACCCTCTTGTCCTAATTATTAGCTTCAATTAAATAATTAATATTAACAATTATTCAAATAGTATAATATATTATATATGATATTGTATATAAATAATATTTAATATTATAATGATTTAAAATAAACAATTAGTTACTATTAAACCTTCTTGCCCTAATTTAGAACATTATATTATGTTTTGGGTGCTATATTTTAGGAAATACATTGTTATAAGACTTCTTTACTTCAATCATCCTTAGTAATATTATCATTAACAACTAGCACCTTCTAGCTATTTGAATTCTGGAATTAGGGAGTGAAGGGATGTTGTCATTTTTTTCATTGTATCTGTATGATTTAGGAAAAGTTCCTACTTGGGCATAGATTTAGGTAGGTGTATTTTTCTATTCATGAATGAGGCAGGATCCCCACATTCAAAATTGATTCCTTTTTTGGAGAGGAGAAAGNGTATAATATATATTATATATGATATTGTATATAAATAATATTTAATATTATAATGATTTAAAATAAATAATTAGTTACTATTAAACCTTCTTGCCCTAATTTAGAACATTATATTATGTTTTGGGTGCTATATTTTAGGAAATACATTGTTATAAGACTTCTTTACTTCAATCATCCTTAGTAATATTATCATTAACAACTAGCACCTTCTAGCTATTTGAATTCTGGAATTAGGGAGTGAAGGGATGTTGTCATTTTTTTCATTGTATCTGTATGATTTAGGAAAAGTTCCTACTTGGGCATAGATTTAGGTAGGTGTATTTTTCTATTCATGAATGAGGCAGGATCCCCACATTCAAAATTGATTCCTTTTTTGGAGAGGAGAAAGAGAAACTACTTTTGAAGACCTTTAGGGCTGGCAAATGTTGGTATAGGCAAGATATAATATTTCTGCAACCTCTACAGTATGGAGAGGAGCTAAAGAACAGGCTTGGATCTAGCAAGAGGGCACAAGACTGGACTGTGAAATGTACTGGAAGTAGTACGTGGTACCTCAAATTGGTCTTTGAAGGTCTTATTCTTGGCCTTGAACTCTCACTCTTCCCTTGCATTAGAGCAATGGTAAGCTCTGGTTTCTGTCCCCTCTCCCTGTCTCCCAGCTCCCTTGCCCTGCTTAATAGGCCAGTGGAATAGAGCTTATATTTTCTCTCTCCTGGTTCTCTTCCCTCCTCTGTCTAGCAATTCCTCTTCTCATTGCTTTCCAGCCCTTCAATTCACTTCTATGAATTTTAAGAAATGAAAACGTACTCTAAAAAACAGAATGGCCCAAGGACTATGGTTCTAATACTTTACTGAGTTTCCATTTGAACAACATTTTAAGCATTTTAATGAGGACAAACTTTTAACATGGAAAAACAAGCAAGACTGAAGCAGAAATTAAAGAGAAAAGGGGAATTGCTGCCATACAATTTTACTTTTGGAGAGTCCAAGGAAATGAAAGCATCTTTGACTAATGATGTTTTGTTTTTTAAAAGTTCAACGTGGAATGTATAGAAAAAAAAAGAATGTACAGAAACTGATTTTGTGTATAAGCTGAAAATCGCTCTTTGGAAAGTGAAGGAACAAGTAGAGACACATGGTATCTCTGCTCAGATGTTCATTATTTATAGTCATTCCAAAGTTTCTAACTTGATAGTGTTCCCTCAACTGGTATGTTCCAATTTGGTTTTGTTGATTGCCTAGTACCATCTGTATACAATCATTACAAGTTAGGGATGGGGGCGAAGATGGGAGGGAACAAGCATTTATGAAGTGCCTATTATGCTAAGCACTATATAAATATTATTTCATTTGACGGGGACCAAAACTAGGGTTTCTTTCATATAGGGATCTCTTGGGTAAGGAAACAACTTTTACTAATACAAGTTGCTTCCCTTTGTATTATTTTATTTTTTGTAATTGACAGTTTTGTATAATAGCCTAGAGAGCACTGACAGGCTAAATAACCTGCCCAATGTCACAAAACCAATACACATGAGAGGCAAGATTTAAATCTATTTTGGCTTTGAATACAATGCCACACTAAACTGATCAAACCTTCCTATTATACCATGAAAATGTATCCCATTACTTAATTTCAATGATACTGCCTTTTCTCAAAGTTTCCTACCTTAATGCCTCATCATCACATGCTGGAGATGCCAGGTTCTCAAAGTTTTTGCCAGTGGAGTGTGTAGGCTGTAACAGATTCTACCATGTTGGAACAGATTCAGATATGGTCCTGGCAACAGACTGTGCAACTTAGCTTAGTACAGAAAAGTTTATTGCAAATAGGCTGCCTGAAACCTTGGTGATTTATTCTTTGGCCATGGCAACCTATGGAGTATAACAAAACAATTAAAAAATGGCCTTCAGTCCTGAGCAGGCAGGCCTTCTCCTGTTTCTGTAGAGACAGTGTCGGTGGGAAAAAAAGAGACGGATGCTAAAATGCTGTTTTTATACTGTATATAAACTTTAACTTAGTTGTTGATACTTTAGGTATGAAAAACTTATTCAGTGATCCTGAAGTGGACTAGAGGAAGGGAACCATAATCAATCTGAATATTTTTGTTATAAAAGAAATCAGAAGAGAGAAGGAATAATAAATTGAAGAATTATTTACAAGTTTTCCTTTTGTAAATTTAACAAATAAAAGTTGGTGGACTTAAAAAAAAACCCTTACCTTCTATCTTAGAATCTGTAATAAATACCAATTCCAAGGCAGAAGAACTCTAAGGGCCAGGCAGTTGAGATTAAGTGACTTGCCCAGGGCTACAGCTAAGAAATGTCTGAAGTTAGATTTGAAACCAGGACATCCTATTTTGAGGTCTGCTTCTCCATCCACCAAGCCTCCTAGCTGCCTCTATGGCATTGGTTTTGTTAAGCACCCCAAAGTAACAAGAAGTATCACTTCACAGGACAGTTGATCATCTCATATTATAAGGTTTATAAGAAATATTTGTAAAACAATTATGAAAATAATTATCACTTTTGTACCAATATCTTTTGCAAAAGATGACTAACTAAAGACTTTCTAGGAAGAATTTGATAAGAATCTCCAAATTAAATCGAATTTTTCTTTGATATACAGTGGCTTTATTGCAAAAATAGTATAAGCAAGGCTGGAAAAAATGTAGAAAATATAAAGCATGTAAAGGAACGAGAGGCCAAAGCTTGGCTACACAGGACACTTCCATATATCATGAATATTTTCGTTGAGAAAATAATCAAAAGGCATTAGACTTAGTAAGTGCTAAATAACATCTGGTATGGTGGAAAATTTAAATTAATTATACATTGACAAGAAATGACTTGTTACTAGTGTGGGAGTCATTCTTGAATCAGCTTTCTCCTTGTAGTTAGACTACCAACTTGTTTGAACAAAGCTCAAAATTATAACAGAGAGAAGAAAGTGTAAAAATGAGAAAAATATTATTGGCATTTAATCAAAACAATTTCAATTTGACCTATTCAAAAAGTTATTGATTTCTCAAAATATGATATGGATAGATGACAATTTCATGTAGAGGTTCAGCTGATATAAATTAATTATTGCAACAACATGATAAAAATTACTAAATATTAAATTAGAAACATTTGACTTACTTGCCAAGCAGAGAAATAAGACAGCCAAGGGCTATACTGACTACAAATATAAACTTATTTATAAGACATTATTGAGGAAAGTGGTAAGAGATTATGAACGGTACTTCAATAAACAGAGAGAAGAAGTAGAGAGTAAAACCATTTTAAAGAAACCTTGGTAAGAGAAGCACCTAAGGGAAGTCAAACTGATGGCAATTGGAAACTATAAAAGAGACAACAAAAAGAAGAAATATGAGAAAGATCTGCCAAGATTGTAAAATTTTTTTCACCATCAAAGAAACCAACCATGAATTCTAGTATCATATTGCTGTCTATGCTTATGGAGAAGATAGAAATTCTACTGAAGAAAAGAGAGATGAGGAAAACAGCTGTCTAAGACTAAATAAAGGAGATACAATTGGGAGGACTTAGGGATATAGGACTTATGTGGAGGAGGGGAAGATAATATGAGCATGGTACGTAGACAGCAAAGACTCATCTAGAATTAGCCTGAACTACTTTAGAAAGCAAAGTAGTCATTATTTTTCTGGTTGGGTCTGTTGCATTTTGACCAGAAACAAGACAATCCATGAAGGGAGTTGAAAAAAGAAATTGAAGAGGTTGGACTAGAGGATATTTAAGGACCCTTCCAGCTCTAAAATGTTATGGTTTCTGGCCATCAGGATCTTAAAGAGACTATGGTTTTGCATGGTCAGGGATTCCAAATGCAGGACTGGTCAATACCGCTGTTTTCAGTTTTTCTATAGCATGCTTGTGCTCCTGTGTCAGTTTTAAAGGTTCTGAGACAGTGTTCCTAGTCAAGTCTGTTAGAGGTTTTGAGATCAGACTATAACCAGGTATCCACTGCCTACAGTAACCCGTGATACCTAATATTGCACGGAGCTGCTTCTTGGTCTTAGGCATGCACAGCTTTTGTATATGTGCAACTCTCTTTTGGGAAATCCTTCTTGTACCCTTTTCCAACACAAAGCCGAGGTAATTTATACATGGTAACACCCACTGAATCTTACTTTTGGAAATTTTGTGTCCCCTTTTGCATAGCTCTTGCAACAGATATTTGCTGTCCCTTTGACAGATTCGAGCACTTGGTGACATTAGCAAAAGGTCATCCACATAATGTACTAACTTGCTCTCAGTGAATATGATGGTTTCAAGATCTCTTTGCAGGATTTGGCAAAAGATATTCGCGCTTTTGGCGAATCCCTGTGGAATTCGCGTCCAGCAGAGTTGTTTTCCCTCCCAAGAAAATGCAAAAATCTTCTGACTGGACTCATGCAGAGGTACAGTAAAATATACACAGCACAGGTCCACGACCGTGAACCAGGCCGCATTACTTGGAATCTCGGCCATGATATTTGCCGGGCTAGGTACCACTGCATGTCCCTTCTTAACAAAATTATTCACTGCTCTTAGATCCTGCACAAAACGCCATTGTGTCTTGCCATTTGGATCTTTCTTCGGCTTCTTATTAACAGAGCTATTTACCCCAAGTGAAAAAGCTAAATTTCTGGCAGAGACAAGGAACAATCCCAACCTAGCATCATGGCCTGAGCAACATCAAGATCTAGAGCTGTCATCTCATGCAAACATGTCATATCTCAGGAGATGCAGGGAGGACTTGGCAGAGGCGATGAGACTCCATGCCAAACGATCAAATGCATGGGGCTCATTTGAAAAGTTAAAGCAGGGGGAGGAGGAACATCCAAGCTTATATCTAGATAGACTTTTGGAAGCTGGAGAAACTATTCTAGGGTTCAGGGATATGACTGCTGAAGACAACATTCAGCATATCAGGAGGCAATTTGTAAAAGGGAGTCAAAATTACATTCAAACCTATTTTAGACTGCATTGCCCACAATGGGAGACCATGCCCATTGAGGAATTGAGAAAGACAGCAGCTTATGTCCATGACTCAAAGGATAGTGACTCTAAAACATCTAGAAACTCTGAAAAAGATCGAGAGATTGCTGAGCTTAAAAAGCAATTGAGGGAAGCTCAGAAGGTAGAAGCTCAGAGAGGTAGAAGAAATAAAAAATATGGCTCTGATGTCCACCAATCAGAGGAGCCAAAGTAGGCCTAGACAATCTAGTGGTAGTACTAACAACAAAATTAAGAGATGTTTCCTTTGTTCAAAAATTGGCCACGTGGTATGGGATTGTAGATATAAGTCTCAGATTAACTTTGGAAACAGGAATAATAACAATAACAACAGGAGGAATACATACTACAATTCCAGATACAATAATAACACCAACAATAATAACAGGGACAACAATAGTAGATACAATGATAAGGTGAAGGCTAGATGTTGTGACCATGACTGTGCCAAGTTTAGTAGGTCCCCAACCTTGTCAAAAATGGAAGAATACCTGTCCCAAGGTGCTAGACCTCGTACATTATGAACCGAGGAAGCAGCCTTAGAGAAAGCAGTTGTTGCAAGAAAAGAGAAAGGCAGTGATGATGATGTAGCAAAGGAATGTGAGAAGAATAAAATGGGTGCAGAAGATATTATGAATTATGGGTTGGAGGAGGTAACACAAAGTTACAAAGATATGACTGAGGAGGAATTGCAAATGGAGGAGGATATAATAGAAATTAAGGAGAGAATTTATGGGAAAGGAAACAGTGATATGGGGTACACTGACAGAAAACCAGGCACATCTGCACAAGTTCTTGATAAAAGCTTGAAGAAAGTAGCATTCCTTGATTCTCACTATGGGGGGACAGAAACATTCTGTAGTAAGATTGTGGATCAGTTACATGTACAGCAAAGCCAAGGGCAATGAATATAGACAAGTGTTCTAATGGGGATCTCTTGGAAATGGACAGTGTCAATAAAGGAGATGAGCTCCTACAGACCATTGAGAAGGAAAGTGCTGAATTCTCAGACACAGGCACTACCTCTTCTCTATCACCAACTAGGGAAGTTGGAAGGGAAAGTGAAAAGTCTAGTAGCTACAAGTCTAGAGGAATTTTAAAGCTAGATCCTGGAGCTAGAGAATTTGTACCAAGCCTACTTCAGGGTCAAGTGCATGAAGATGTAGCACACTTTCAAGCCATTGTTGAAGGAGACTTACCATCATTACACTCACAGAATCCTGAGCCAGCACAGACAGAAGTCCTAGAACAAGATCAATGGGATTTAGGGGACATAGAGATAGAAACACCTTTGGTACCTGTTGATCAGACAGCTAAAGACAGGGAACCTTTGGTTATGGTGACAATAGGAGATCAAATCTATCCTGCTCTTATTGATACTGGAGCAACCCGATCTGTGTTGACATCAGCACCAGAAAATTGTACACTAATGGGGTCTGTGAGAGTAAAAGGAGCCACTGGGCAAATGGAGTTGGTGCCCAAGCTAAGATCTAAGATGGTGAAAATAGGCCCAATGACTTTAGATCATTCTTTTTTGTTGATACCCGGTTGTCCATCCAATCTCCTGGGGAGGGATGTTCTTTGTAAATTAGGTGCCACTATCCAGTGTGATAGGTCAGGACAGATATTCCTACACTTACCCAAACAGTCACTCAAACACCATCCCTTGCTATTCCTAGGGCAAGTGGAGGGTGATGAGGAAGAACAACACATAGGGAGTATCTATGAAATACCAGAAGATATCCCAGAGGAGGTTTGGGCTAAGCACTCAACCGATGTGGGAATTTTGAAATCTGCCACCCCAGTTAAGATCGAGGTGAAAGAGGGTACTCCACCTAGAATCCCTCAGTATAAGTTGAGCAAAGAGGCCACAGAGGGTATCAGACCCATTATCCAAAGTCTCCTGTAGTAACTCAAAATGAGACTTTGTGGTATGCAGCTCTACCCAAGTCCATGAGTGCTCAAGGGGCTGAAATCCTGAGTCTCACCAGAGCTTTAGAAATTGGCCAGGGTCAAAGGTTGAATGTTTGGACCGATAGTAAATATGCATTTAATGTAGAACATTGTACAGGCCAAATCTGGAAATATAGGGGATACATAACAGCTGGTGGAAAGGAGATAGCCTATGGGAGCCTTATAAACCAACTCCTGAAGGCTGTCCAGTTACCTAAGGAAGTGGCAGTAATGCATTGCAGGTCACATCAAAAGGGTACGGATGAAGTCTCATTAGGAAACAGGAGGGCAGATGTAACCGCAAAATTTGGAGCCTGGTTTGGCCTGGTCCTTGTGCTGAACTTCTCCTTGGTGGAAGAAGCAGATCTAAAACAGGCATACTCCCTGAGGGAAGTGAAGCACTGGGTAGAAAATCTAGGGGCCAAATTAGTGAGAGATGTATGGTTTTCTAGTGAGGACAAACCCATTCTTCCAAGATCTTTATATAATACCCTATGTAATGCATTGCATGCCAAAGGCCATTATGGGACACAATCCTTGGTAGATGGTATTCGAAGACACTGGACGGCTCCTGGTATATCCACTTGTGCAATTAGAACATGCCAAAAATGCAAGGTTTGCTTGCAATATAATCAGGGCGTGACCAGAATTAAGGGACTAGGAGGCAGACAATTGGCATATACCCCGTTTGAGTGCTTGCAGATTGATTATATATCAATGCCCAATTGTCAAGGTTACAAATATGCCCTAGTCATCATAAACAGGTTGACTCGATGGCCAGAAGTGTTCCCTGCAAAGAAAAACAACGCAGCTTTTGTGGTGAAGACACTTCTGAGAGAGATAGTTCCGAGATTCTCTGTACCAGTTAGAATAGATTCGGACCATGGATCACACTTTTCCCAGAACATCTTGCATGAGATTTATAAGACCTTGGGGATAAAGAGGAGTTTACATTCAGTCTATCACCCCTCTTCCTCAGGGCAAATTGAAATCTGTAATAAGAGAATTAAAACTCTCATTGGGAAAGTGTGTTCTGAAAGCCATCTGAAATGGGTACAAGCACTCCCCATTGTTCTTTTTTATTTAAGAAGTCAACCCTGTAGTGACACAAGATTGTCACCGTATGAACTCCTGTATGGGCACGCTCCATGGCATAGTTCATCCCAGAAGTCAGCTCTCTTATCACACATTGGAGCTGAGTGTCAGCTGTATAGATACATAAAAGCTTTGAAGAAGAGACTGGATGAATTGCACAAACTGGGATTGTTAACCCAGAGAGTTCCTTTAGACTTTAGCTTACATCAGCTTAAACCGGGAGACATGGTCTATATAAGGAACTTTACAAGAAAATCTGTTCTAGACCCTAAATGGGTCAGGCCTTTCCAGGTACTATTAACTAGCCCAACTTGTGTGAAAGTTGAGAATAGAGACCCGTGGTTCCACATCACTCATGTAAAACCTGTTAAAGAACATCATGAAAAACCTCCTGACATAGAGCAAAATGAAATGAATGCCCTGCCAGATCCACAGCAAACAGACGGTTATGATGAGAATGAATGAACTGCTTGAAATTCTAAAAGGAAAAAAAAAACAAGAAAAAAAACTGTAAAATTTTTTAACACAAAACGACACAAAGTTAACACAATTACATCACAGCAACTAATGTTCCTGATTAAGAAGGTGACAAGTAACCATCAGGCAAGATGATAGACGGCAGACAAGTATGCATGCAGTACAGAGGAAGAAATGAAGAACATAGAAACTACAAGCTGCAGAACTTCACAATAGAGGCGGTACCAAGGAATGGACAATCACGAGAGTGTTGTAATCTTTATTAAGTACTATGCAGGAAGAGGACTGGAAGGAAGAAATCCGTGGAGCAGCTATCATGTTATAAACACACATGGTACATTGAGACATCACACGGTAGTTGCATGCCACACTACATATGGCTAACAAGGAGGATTATGATTCTCCAGTGAGCCAGAAGATCCTTGCAGTAAGGGTAAGTATGTGCATACATCAGAACACTTTAGTTCATTGGACACAACACAAACTGATTGTTCACTTTTGATATAGACCTCATGTAGATAAATGAGAGTCTCTTCTGTATATATGTATTATATGTACATATGTATATTACATATAAGGGAAGGGTATCCTAGGATCTCTAACATATCAAAAGATCCATTGTTTGTTTTTTGATTTGGTAGACATTAAGGGAACTTCCATCTGTAAATAGGCATTGTGGATAGCCTGTATTATATTTACTAATCCATAGAATAGAATTACTAACATCATAGGGAGAGATATAGCTTTAGGGATTTTGAAATACAGAGTTAGTCAGGCAAAGTCACTATAGTCTATAAGAATATGTGTATAGTATACATATATTAATGACTAACAAAATGAAATTAATATACTAACAATTTAGAATTTAGGATTATTAATACCACTAACTTAGCTTAAGCAAGGTACTAACATGGAAACTTAGTTCTATAACATTTTGCATATAGAGTTTACCATATTTCTTTTGTTATGAGTTAAGAGCAAGTTTTAGAAGATCTGTAGGTTGTTACATTTTTGCTTTGGATGTGTTTCAAAGATGTTTGCATTGCATGCTATAAGTATAGTGCTTGCAACTTATAATTGTTGCAATTTTGGAATTTCTGTGATAATTTGTTGCATGTATTATGATGCTTGTATGTTATTCCAAAACCTGTTTTTTTCCCCTTGTTCATACTTTCCTTTTTCCCTCCTTAGATAGGGGTAGATAGTATAGATAGTATAGAAATAGCATAGCAAGACTGTTAAGGGGTTAGGAATAAGACATTTAAGTTAGTATAGACAGGGTACTTAAGGCTACAATATCTTAAGCCTGCAGAATTTCCAGTGGAAATTCCTACTAGAAGAGGGGGAATTTACTGTTGTGTGCAGATGCGAAGCATGGAATCCCTGCAAAGGTACAGGGAGAGCCTCACCCAGAATTCCAGGAGACCCCCCTGGAGAACTTTGGGTGAGGGGCAGTTGAGAAGGGTTGAAGACAGTTAATTTGTGGGATTGGATGTGAGCAGATACTCTGCTTGTTTCTCCTGACTTGGGGTTTCTCCTGAGAAACCATTGTAGCTTAAGCCAGTAGTTTCTACTCATAGAGTTAGCCTATTTGTCATTTCTATTCTTCATTAATATAATTATATAATTATTTAGTAATTAGAGAGTAAGATATTTATCTATAGCAAGAGAGCCAGTTTTAGTTAAGTGCTTCATCCCTCCAGGGAGGAGGGGAAGGGGGCATCAATTTAACAGTTTAGGGTCACCTTTCATTTATCCTAAACCCTTCATGGATTTATATAATTTTCCTTGTTAATTCCTAATATAACCTTTTACCTTCAAAACTGTGGCTGATAATCATTTGGAAGATACTTACAATTCAGTCTGAACTTCTTGATTGAATCCTGCTGGCTGCCAGTTTAAGATCTCTTCTGTCCTCAACAGTTAGATAAATAATTTCTATATATCTCCTCTAACTGACCTGAGAGGAACATAAATTTAAGAAAGGAACATTATTGGGGTTTCAACCATAAGAGAAACTTACCAGAAGAATCCTATTGCTGTCTTCATTACCAACTGAATCAGAAGCAGTTAGAGGGGGAGGGGTTTGAGAGCCAGGAGTGTTTTACCCCCTCCTTTCCTCACTGTAACCTGTCAGTCTCTGGCTTTTAACTTAAAGCAGCTATCTGGTCCTGAACATTTATCTGCTTCTCCAAACTATCTGTTATTATAATCATAACACATATGAACAGGTCTTTGTAGGTTTTGCTACTTGTGTCTTTATCAAAAAAAAAAAACCCGTATTAATCTTGAGGTTGTAAAAGAACACCAATAAAGGGGCCCTCAGCTCCTTGCCATTGAGTAGTATTGAGGGGGGGAAACTCTGTCTGGCAAGATAATATACATTTGACCTTGTGGTCAGACCCGAGATCTGTAACCCCAAATAACAAAGATATAAGAAAACCACTTTTAGGGATGGTAGATTCTAAGCATCTCATACTTGCTTTTCTCTGTGTGAACAAATCGGTCTGGAGAATGGCTATTTTGGGGAGAACACATTTTTCACTTAGGTCTATTAGGCACAAATCTGTTATCTTTCCATCCATCCAGTTTTGGAGAGGAAGTGCATATGTTAGATGCACACCTGGTGAAGGACCCAACACTCTTGGTGCTGTCGAACTTAGAAGTGCTTTCCCTTTCCATACAGTTCTCATGCAGCTCCCCACAGGTGCAGTATCTTTGCTGGGCAATTTGCTCAGCTAGGTTCCCAGAGAGCCTCTTCTTATCATTTCCATAGCCTCACTCTCTTCTCTGCTTCCAGAAATCATGGTCCTTGGAGGTGCTTCTTCACCAGAATGAGTTTACATATTTGTTTGGAAATGTATCTCTTCTCCTTGCTGAACAGGGTATCTCTCACTGTAGTTTGAGTAACTCTCCTTCAATGTCACATAGTTAATGGGGGAAAGAAAGAAATTCTCTTTTCTCCTTGCAGGGGTTTCCTCCAGTTAGCTCTTGGTTTGTAATTCCTCTGACACCTGATGGGAGAATAATAATGTTGTTGGGTATCATGGTTGATAAAAGAGAAATATTTCCTTTCCAGTCCTCCATGGGTTTTACTTCACTAGTTACTCTGAACCTCATTGATTCTCCAGGTTTAGAAATTTAAAGTCCCAGGGGTGAACCTCATTTGGTTTCTCAGCCAATCACCTTGCTTCCTTTGATTCATCTGGGAAATAGGTTTACATATCAGAAAGGCATCAGCTTTACTACTAATAATAAATACCTCATTACCTCTGTAATTGACTTTCTTTCTGAGACTATACCAATTGAGGTCTGTGGTGGGGGGACCCCCTCCCTTTTAAATCCATTAACAATCTGAATGGTAGCCTTGCAATAGCATATTTTATGGATTAAAAAAAAACAGAGGCTAATATTTGAAGTTTTATCATCTTTCTCTCCCTACCCCAAGGGGTAATCTTTGGAAACTTCTGTTTGGAAACTTCTCTTTGGAATAAAGTATAAAGTCATTTCGTATTTCTAATCCTTAGCGAGTGAGGTATTTTGAATCACTTTCTCCTACTCTGCTTTTCTATTGTCAGTATTATTTTTCTTGATAAACAATATTCATAATTCATTTTGTTGAAAGTTCCCCTAGCCAAAAAGAAGCAACTATAGTTTGTGATGATAAATATGTATGAGTTTTAGAAGAGAAGAAAATTCTTGACTGTATCTGCTGCCAACAATTCTTTGGGAAAAAGAAAAGAAAATAGAAATAGGAAAGATTATATCTCTGAACTCTGCCGTATAAATTTGGTCCTTAAAAAGGAACACAGGGATTATTAGCTCTTGCTGAAAAGAAATATGTTAAGTTTCAAAATGTCAATTAGAATGAATTGCTAGGATGTAAAAAAGAAAAAATAATTATTTTATTTGGAAGATAACCATCTCTTCTTGGAGATCTAGAGTAGAAGAAGAGGCTTTCAGAACTTAGGCTTCTTTTCTCACTCAAGTGATTTATAGGATGACTTAGAGATCTTCATTTTAATTGGTTTCCTCTGTATATTAGCATTACATTAGATTTTATTACAGGACATTGAATTTAGTCATTTGGTACCTTGGATTCAAAAAGGGTCTGTTCCTGGAGTTTATAATCCAATAAATAAAGATAAAATACTTCTTCCCCACCAATCCATATCCATCAAGTCCTTTAAAATAGTCTTTAAATTTCACTCTACCCAACCCTGATTATTCTTTTACCATGTGTGGTTTCATCATTGCCTATAATTGCCATTGCATTATCAAAGACCTGCTTTTTTGTTTCTCATTTAAAGTGTAAGCAGCTTGAGGACAAGATTTCTATTTTTTTAGTATCTCCATTGTACCTGCCTTTACTGAACTAACACTATTCCTTTGGTAAACTTGTGTACCTTCAAGGCTGAGTTTAAGAAATCAACTCCTGTATGAACTCCTAATTCCTCCAGATGTTAGTGCCTTCTCCCAACCCCTTTTTTTTAAACTCATACCTTCCCTCTTAGAATCAATACCGTGTATTGGTTCTAAGGCAGAAGAGCAGTAAGGGTTAGGCAATGGGACCTAAGTGACTTGCCCAGAGTCACACAGCTGGGAAGTGTCTGAAGCCAGATTTGAACCTAGGACCTCCAGTCTCCAGGCCTGGCTCTTAATCCACTGAGCCACCCAGCTGCCTCCTAGCCTTTCCCTTTTAAAAATTACTTTGTATTTGCTTACCTGCTTACAAGTCTGGTCTTCCCATCCACTACTTCCCAAACCCCTGTCTCCAGGATCCCTCAAAGAGGATCTTAGCTCATGAAGGATAGAGATTATTTAATTTTGTCTTTGTATCCCTCAGCACCAGCACTGTGCTTGATACATAGTTAACATTTGATAAATGATGTTTGTTTGCTGAATAAATAATAAATAGATGCTCAATAATTGTTCTGGAATAAAAGAAACTATCCCTCAAACTTCATAACAGCTCTTGGCCTGCCCCTATTTTGTTCTTCGATAGCATCTTATATGTGCCAATAGACTTATGAGTATGGGGGCAGAGACTGTCTTGTTTTTCAGGTTGTCACAGATAGGTTTGATGGTGAGAGTTTCAATATCAAAACTTTTAGAGAGTTTCCTGGGGCACTGAGAGATTAATGATTCACCTAATGTCTTACAACTTATATGGTTCAGAGGCTTAGCTTTCCAGACTCAAAGACCAACACTTATTTCCCACCCACCCTCACCCCAGTCCTTTAAATTCTCTTTTTTTCTCTTCTAGTATTATTCCAGGACCACTTTGTCTGCATCTCTCTTTCCCCTCTGCCATTCCATGCCTTATACTAACTCTCTGTGTAGCATGTCCAAGACTCCTTTCTGTTACAAAAAAAAAGCCTGGGTCACTTTGAGGGTTTTTCACATCTCTGGTTCACTTGCCCCAAGAAGTTTGGAAATATCAATATATATGGCATGATTCCCAAGGGTACTCACTGGCTCCCTTGATAAGCACTCAGGTTAATGAGTTATCAGGTACAGAATAAGTTTTATTTACCTAGCAAAGAACACAAAACAATTTACATGCCCAAGTCAAGAATCAGTTTTGGCCTTTTTGGGTCGGTTCTCCCCTTTTTCATCCTTGTTCCAGGGGAGATACATATGATTTCTCTGACACAAATTACTAAATTGTGTGGAGTTCCAGTGGAGCTGAGTTCAGACTCATTATGGAAGCTTTAAGTCTTATCATTCACCACTAGGACCTTGTCAGCCTTCCACAGATGCTTTTCTAGAAGTGACAGCACTTAAACAGCTGGTCTGATAAAGATTGATGGTTCTTCAGCTCCTTTATCCCCAGGCCAGAATACCCAGCTGTCAGTCAGCTGCCCATTTCTCAGCACCCAATAGGGAGCAACAAAGAATTGAATTTCTAGGTTTTTGCCCTCTTTCCTGCTTGGGTATTTTGAAACTCAGACTGAATGAGGGTCCCACTCTGGATTGTGTGTGGGTTGATGCACTGAAATGAACTGATTTATCTTCCTTTAACCATGTGAATTAAATACTTCTAAAATAATAATCTTTTTGAACGTTGGCCTCTTCCTTTCTTTCCATTCTTCTTGTTCCTTAATTACACCTTATTTCTTCCCTCCCCTCACCATGTACTTTTTGATCCAGTGCCATTTGCTTCTTTGCTATTCCTCCTAGATGACATTTCATCTCCTTACTCAGTGCATTTTCATTGGCTGCCATGCCTAGAATTCTTTCCTTCCTCACCTCTGTCTCCTGGTTTCTCCTACTTCTTTCAAGTCCTAACTGCAATTCTATCATCTGCAAGATTCCTTTCCTGATTTCCCTTCACTCTATGATTATCTCTAATTTATCCTGCATAGGTCTTATTTTTATATCAGGGAAACCAAACTCAAATAGAAAAGGGCTGGGGGGGGGGGGGCAGGGGGCAGCTGGGTAGCTCAGTGGATTGAGACGGGAGGTCCTAGGTTCAAATCTGGCTTCAGACACGTCCCAGCTGTGTGACCCTGGGCAAGTCACTTGACCCCCATTGCCCACCCTTACCACTCTTCCACCTATGGGCCAATACACAGAAGTTAAGGGTTTAAAAAAAAAGAAAAGAAAAAAAGAAATAGAAACAGGGGTCACTGAATCCCTACATAAAGATCCCTGGGTGTGCATAGTGACTTAGAACACCACATATTAACATCATCTGTGTTTTCCTGTGTTTTTCTTTACTTTGCTAAATATTTCCCAATTAGTTTTTAGTCTGATTCAGGCTATGCTTGTTCTAAGGAATGTTGTGGGCAGCATGTTTGATATATGCTTTTTACATAGTCACTTGTATGTTGAATCTCTCTTTAATCTGTGAGCTCTTAAGAAAGAATTGTTTTATTTGTTTTTTATATCTTCAGAGAGGCGTTTAGTAGCTGGCACATTATAAGCACTTAACAAAATGCTTGGTGAGTTGATTAAAACAGGCAGCCAAACAGGCTACAGATGTGCCTATCCAAGGTCCAGAAATGAAGGCCAATAATTTGGCAAGGTCAGGATCCAAAGAGCAAAAGAGTTCATTTTGATTTAAGGCCAGGTAAGAATCTTAAAATCACAGAATCTAAAGCAAATTCAAACTCAAGGAGAGTGACTTACCAAATCAATGGAGATCTGATCGTATATGACTGTAGTTAATGTATCACAAAATGGAGAGAGTTAAATATTCCTATTATGGAAAGATCCTTCAACACAATCCCAGGTGATTAAATAGAGAAATTTTTGCAGGGTTATTTTTAAGTGTTAATTTTAAAATCAGCTTAATTGAAGTCATTTTCTTTCTCTTTCTTTCCTTTTTTTCTTTCCTTTTTCTCCTTTCCTTTCCTTTCTTTCTTCTTCTTCTTTTTTTTTTTGCTGGTGCCATTATACCCACTACACCTTTTCTTTCTGGAAGAAAGAAAAACCCTAGCCACATCACTTTCCTCAGTTCTTCTTTATGTAGCTTAGTAGCCAGGCCGATAGGCTTATCATCTGGGTTCACTTTTTTCCTCCTGCCTTTCCCCTAGTGGAGCATAATAAGGAGGGGATTACATCAGAAGAGTCATCCTGAGGACTTTTGAATATGAAAGTGTTAGAAGATACATGAAAAATGAAAAAAAGATTTTATAACTAGTTTATTCATCAATTGTATTTGAGGCATCACATTTAGATTCCAAAGATATAGTCTCCAAAGTCTTATATTAAATGGTACTAAAGAAAGTAGAGATGGGAAAGCATATGGAACACTTCAAATATGTATGGAAGAGGAACCACAAAACTGTGGAAAACACTATTTTGAGGCCATAGAGAGTAGTTCTCAAGGGATCCAAGAGTGGGGATTATACTAAAGGGTTGGACCTTATTGCTATCCCTTTATATTCCCAGAAAAAATGACAGAGATTAGTAACTATTAACCCATTTCTACAATTATAGAAGAATAATCTACACTTGGAGGACAGCCTTGATAAAAGTATGAGAATGGAACAGGCAAACTTACACAAACATTGTCCTACAGCAGACTTTATGGTCATACATGAAATCCCATTTTGATTTTAAAATAGCATTGATTTGGTAAAGCAAAATGCCACCTTAAACACTGTACTTCAACAAAGTGTTTCCCATCCTAAGTGTCAAAATCATGAGGAACTCCATAAAAGACATGAATAATAAATAATTTTATTTGATGACTTTATTATTATTCCTAACAAGGAAGGCAAAAACAAATGTACCGCAAAGGTGTTTGCTACCATCTGGGGAATGTCTAGTGAAGAGTATGAATAGAAGAGAAGAGGCATTCCATAAAGATGGTGAGATCTTCCAGATGTTCCTGTTTGCAGGTTTTATTATGCTAATTACATTAAGATTCAGAACATCAAAAATCACAGAGAGCCCAAATTAGATCCATGATCACACAGAAGAATTTGGGCTACTTATTCATATCAGAAAAACCAAATGGATAAATGTCTTCTTTCCCAGACTTTGATATTTAGAGTTGGCCTTTAGAGTTGGTACATGAAGACGTATATTTGAATAGACATTGTTTGTGGAAACGGAATTGAGTCCACAATTGAATAGCAGGTAAGTAAAGGGGCTAGATTGCCTCTGGAAAACTGTGTAGTGCTTTCAATGACCCCAAGATTTTCTCCCAGACAAAAGCCCATCTTTTTAACCATAGTGTTTTCTAGTGATACTATATGGTGGTGTGTCATAGAGTAACATAGCCTTAATGGAATTTAAATTGAGTCATTTGAAGAGGAAAAGATAGGTTTACAGTAATGTGTTAATAGGTTGAAACACATTACCAATCAAGAATTGCATAAGAGGAACAGTATAAAGGACGCCACTCGACATATGAAGGACTGGAAAATGAAGTGAACTAATCATGTTGCAAGATTGAGAAATAATAAATCAACAGTCCATATGCTCCAAAGGTATCGATACAATGTCAAATGAAATAGAGGAATGTGCCTAGTATTTTGGTCTCTCATGGAGGATTTTATTCATTTGTCCGATAATTGTTGGATTTATGGGTACTTTCCAATTTTTAACTAATGCCAATATTTACATTCTAAAAGTACAAATTACAGAGCTATTAGTGCTTATCTCCATTTCCTATGTCATTGAAATCATAAATCCAGAACACCCACTTCTCCCCCCAAATAATCAAAATGCCCTGAATACTTTTCTATAGATAGAATATTTTAATCACTGAATCAAAAAGCAAGACTGTTTTTTGTAATTTATATGTTGCTATATTATTTTCCAATATGGCTGTACCATACTATAATTCTATTAACAATGTATGAGAGTTCCCTTTTCCCTCAAAGTTCTGACAGTAATTGAATCTTTTTTTTTTTTTTTTTTTTGTGGTTACTACTTCTGCCATTCTATATCGCAGATATCTCAGAATACCTGCTTATTGAGGACTGTCTCATTTCCTACTTTTAGGCAGGCCAAAGGGGTACCTCACAGAAAAAAGAAAAGTGAGAAATACTTAGAAATAATTACTTTTTGGGGAATAGTAAAAAAAATCTTCAGCTGAAAATTGTCAGATAATACCTAACCATTCATGGGGAAATATATGTATATTTATATTTATATATATACATACAGAAATATCTGAGATATCCTATTCAACTTTAGAATCATACCCCTATTTGAGTCTAGTGAAGAAGACTAATATTTAGCTTGAGTACCCATCCAGAGCTTCTTTACTAACAGATCAGGCAGAAACCATGACTTATATACCAAAGTATTTTATTAGGATAGAAAAGCAAAATAAATAACAGAAAATAAAGCAACAGGACAATTATTGGCCCTTCAACATGAATAGGCTTAATAACTCACAGACTTGATTTCTAGTGAGGAAGAGAATAACTTTCCAGAAAATTAATTCTCCCAAATGAAGAAGAGTTGTATCATGATTAGCAAACTCCTCTGGCCCAATTCCTCATGGTTCTGCTGCTTAGCAGCTAGCTGTACCTCCCTGTATTCAACTGGGGAAAAAAAATCTTTGCATCAAACATCTTTACAAAAAAATCTGATATCCAAGATATACATTAACATGCGTATCATATACATCGATTTATAATTATGCATATGTATGAATAATCAACAAACATGAGTAAATCAACCAGCAAATCTTACCATGTGCCAGGCACTATCCTAAGCACTGGGGATACAAAAAGATGCATAAGACAATCCCTGCACATTATCTAATGGGAGACATAACAAACACACACACACACACACACACATCTATATATATTTAGAATAAATAGTTAACAGAAGGAAGGCATTGGAATTGAGAGGTTGAGGAGGGCTTCCAGTAGAAGATGGGATTTTAGGAAGTCGGTAAGTAGTGTTATGAGGAAAATTAAGAGTTTAGACATTTAGTGAAATTAGCACCCAGGCTGTCAGATAAGACCTAAAGGTTCCAATGATGGAATAGTGGCAAGGAAGGAAGCTTGTGATAATATAGTGTAGATCCTGACCCAACTCCCAGTCCCTGAGTTTTGCCCTTAGATACCTAGGTTAAGGTGACTTCTCTCTACAGCTCTTACCCTTTGAATTCATCATTAAAAAGTGTTTTTTAACTTCCTGGTTCTTTCCCATAGTAAGTAAGGTATCCCTGGCTGATGTAATCTGAGAGTCAGTTAGATCCCAACTGCCACTCACTCAAATTGTCACAGCCCGTTTGGATTTGCCTAAGGTAGTTATACCTCTTCACCCTTCATTCCTCCTCCATCCCTTTCTCCCCCTAGAAAACCCTATGTGTTTATTTACACATAAAAGTAGAAATGAGGAAGTCAAGCATTTCAGACATGAGGGTCAGCTAGAAAAAATGCTCAGAGCTGGAAGATGTAGTATCTTGTTTGGGTAACATCCAGGAGGTCAGTGTTACAGGATGGAAGAGTATGAGGCAGGGAGTCAGGTGTAAGAAAACTATAAAGGTAGGAGGAGGCTATCTTATGAAAGGCTTTGAATGCTAACTAGGAGATTTTGGATTTTTTTCTGGGGACAAAAGGGAGTCACTGGAGTGACTTGTTGAGTAGGAAGTGACATCGTTGGACTTATGCTTTAGGAAAATTACTTTAGTGACTGACTGCCTGGGGGATGGATTGGAATGGAGAGACTTAAAGCAGGCAGGCCCACCAGCAGGCTTTTCAATAGGTATTTCAGGTGTGTAATGATGAGGGGCTATAGCAGAGAGATGGCAGTGTTAGAGGAGAGAAGGGATGAGATGTTGCAAAAGTGCCATCAGCAGGCCTTATTTGACAATCTTTTACTTAGATTGACCTGGGATGTGAGAGATAATGAGGGATCCAGGGAGACTCCTAGTTTATGAGCCTGAGGGACTAGGAGGAGGATGTTGCCCTCTAGAGTAATATAGTTTAGAGCGGTGGTTCCCAAAGTTTTTTGGCCTACCACCCCTTCCCAGAAAAAATATTATTTAGTGCCCCCTGGAAATTATGAAACTATTTATTGAACTCAGAATAGAATGGAATACAAAAAAAGTGTGGCCATCACTGCTTTCCTGGATCGCTTCAGTACCCATCAGGGGACGGTGATGCCCACTTTGGGAATCACTGGTTTAGAGGGAAAAATAATGAGTTCTTTTTTGAACTTGTGGAATTGAAGATGCCAACTGGACATCTAATTTTAGATATTTGAAAAGTAGTAAAAAATACAAGATTGGAGATCAGCAGAGAAACTAGGGAAGGATAGATAGATTTGAGAATCATCAGCTTAGAAATGGTAATTAAATCCATAAAAACTGATGAGATCACCAAGTGAAGTAGCATAGAGGGAGAAAAGAAGAGGACCCAGGATAGGACTCTGAGAGACACCTGCAGTTAGAGGGTTTAAAAATTGCACCAAGAGGCACTGGGTAGCTCTGTGGATCAAGAGCCAGGCCTAGAGATGGGAGGTCCTAGGTTAAAATCTGGCCTCAGACACTTTCCAGCTATGTGACCCTGGGCAAGTCACTTAACACCCATTGCCTAGCCCTTACCATTCTACTGCCTTGGAACCAATACACAGTATTGATTCCAAGACAGAAGGTAAGGGTTTTTATAAAAAAAATTTTTTTAAATGCACCAAGACTTTTGAGACAACCATGTGGAAGATTTTTCCAGAGCAGTGATAGGAGAAATGCAAATCAAAGCAATCTTGAGTTTTCTTTTTACAACCCACAAATTCACAATTGTGAACAAAGATGGAAAAAGTCAATCTTGGGGTGTGGGTTGTGGAAGGACAAGCACACTAATATACTATTGGGAGAACTGTGAATTGGTTCAACCATTCTGGAAAGCAATTTAGAATTATATTGAAAAAGCATCAGATTTCCCTGGAGCTCCATTGCTGCTGCCACCACTCCATTCTTTCTCTCTGCAGCCATCATCTGATGCTGCAGTTCCATCTTCAGTTACTGCTCAGTGCTTTTTCTTTTTTTAAACCCTCACCTTCTGTCCTGGAGTCAATACTGTGTATTGGCTCCAAGGCAGAAGAGTGGTAAGGGCTAGCCAATGGGGTTTAAGTGACTTCCCCAGGGTCACACAGCTGAGAAGTGTCTGAGGTCAGATCTGACCCAGGACCCTAGAGTCTCTAGGCATGGCTCTCAATCCACTGAGCCACTTAGTTGCCCCTTCAATGCTTCACTCTGTTGCTATTATCTCCTTAAGCTATTCTTTGTTGCTTCAGCTCTTCCTTCCTTCCTTCCTTCCTTCCTTCCTTCCTTCCTTCCTTCCTTCCTTCCTTCCTTCCTTCCTTCCTTCTTTCCTTCCTTCCTTTCTTCCTTTCTTCCTTC
>NC_058134.1:183080322-183131556 GCF_016433145.1 Gracilinanus agilis | reverse complement strand
CTCTCTCTCTCTCTCTCTCTCTCTCTCTCTCTCTCTCTCTCTCTCTCTCTCTCTCTCTCTCTCTCTCTCTCTCTTTCTCCCCCCATCTATCTCTCTCTCTTCATAAGGAATTCCAGGTCAAACTTCCCTAGGCTAATCAGAACATTTCCAACATTTTTTGTTAATTTATAGTGTAATCAGCTGACATGTAAAAGGGATATTTGTTCAGAGTTGGGTTTTAAGAAATTAATTCATTTCACTTTTCCTCATGAGAGTACACAGCCCAGGCTATACTTTCCACTGAGGCTTTTTGAGCTTGGGGATAAACACATGCTCATCTTTTTTATCATTTCAACTTCATAGTCACATGCTAGTGACAGAGCCTTTTCCTTGAAACTTCAATAAGCCTCAGGGAGGCACTTAGCAACACTGAAGGGAGAGGGGGTTTTCTGGCAATCTTTCCTTTAAATTTCTTGCCAGAAAAGGTCTCTTACTTTCTTTTTTGGGAGGACTTTTGATTTACTTAGTGTAGATGGGCAACCAATCAGCAATTTCTTTTTAAAGAATCGTTTGGATCACTGACAGGTTAATTTTCTTATGGTTGTTCAAGTGTGTCCCAGGCAAGTCTTGAACCTTTGGACTTTAATTCACTATTCCATGTTGCTTTTCATCTTGCCTGGAATACACACACACACACACACACACACACACACACACACACACACACACACATACATTAAATCCCTAAGGGAAGTGATAGCTATATTATTCTCTATCCTGGACTCAACATATTTGGAGGACTATATTTTGTTCTGGGAGCCACATTTTAGGGAGGATATTGGCAACTGTCCAGGGAAGGGCAGAGACTAAAAACTAAGCCACAATAGGTTTGACTGAAGAAACTGGGAATGTTTAGCCTTGAGAAAAGAATACCTGGGGGACATGCTATCTCTGTCCTTAAATATTTGAAAGGTTGCCTTGTGAAGGAATATAGCTACTTGATCTTAGAAAACAGAAATAGGACCAATACATTAAAAAAAGGCAAAAATATAGTTTTAGGAACAATATAAAGAAGATTAAAAAAAATTAGATCTATCCAGAAGTTAAATGAGTTTTTCTTGGGGAGTAGAGATTTCTTCAACATCAGGAATGTCTAGGCAGAGGCTAGTTGATTGATCATTAGGCATGATATAGTAGGGAATCATGCTTCAGTCAAGGATTGGACTAGGTCCCTTTTGTCAGCAAGGCAAAGCTGTCACATAGAATGTTTTTTTTAAGTGAAGAGAAGAGTTAGGAGTCATTTGGAGAAGAGACCATCTCCACCTCTCACGTGGAACACTTGGAGAGCCTACAGACCCTCTGTCAGATGGACAATAAATGGGGACTTATAAATGCTTTAGGAAAAGGGAATATTAGCAGCTATGACTCCCAACCAATCAACTGGTAGTTCCCTCATTCCTCCCACCCAACGCAATGATGGTTGGTGCTCTGAGCTGTAGTCTGGCCTGGCTTTTGTCTAGCTCTTGCAGAATTGGATGCTATCTAGAGGGATATGTTCTCTCTAGAGGTAGAGAGGCTTTTAGGACCAATTTGGTGACTTAGTAACCTCCTTATCTACAGACTGAAGAGACTACCTTTGCTCTCCTGTCTCCTGAGTTAGCACTGTCCCTGTGGAACCTATACCACTCAGGCCTGGGGCCAAGAAGCTGTTTTGTCTTCATATTTCCTCAATGAGCATAATTTCTTTAATGTGAAGGCTTTGCTTGATTACGTTTTTCTCTGGGCCATCAGAAGGGACTAGAGACCAGGATTTAGTGGCTCGGATAGGAAGTAGAAATACCACGACAAAAGTTAACCACATAATAGACTGCAATCTCTTGTCTGAAAATGTTGCTCTGGCAACATTGAAGCATTACTGATATAGAACTTTGGAGAGAAGGAAGCAACTCATACTTTACTATTCTTGGATTTTATGACATTCAACTGATCAATTTTTAATTTAGCTTAGTTCATGTTCCTCCAAGGTATTTTATAAACCTTGAAAGAATGCTAAAAAATGTCCTGTAGAGGAGCTGGCATTGGAGTTCAATAGGATTTGTCACCCACTTCACCTTGGGGATTCTAGTCCCACTTGAATGAAGATAGAACATTTTAATGACAAAGCTCAGAGGCATAAGATTTTCTATATCAGCAATATAAAACCTAAACAACATTTAGCATTTATTGCACATAGCAATCTACATTTATTTCCAAGGGGACCAGAACGAATAACTTTATTGTCTTACATTACACTGCTCTCAATATATTTTTTGTTCTACTTAAGTAGACAAGGAAACTAAAACACAATATAACTAAATAATTTAGAGAAAGAATTCTTCTGCAAATATAGTTATCACAGTGGCACCCGGAGGCCTCACAAAATCAAAGGCATAATCAATTACTAAATGGAATTTAGGGAGCCTCCAGAAAGAGAAGAGAGAAGGCTAAGAAGGAAGAAAAAGAGAAAGCACACATCATTTGGATAGATTTGGATTATGTGAATGCATGGATTAAATATGCATTTAATGCATTAATCATATGCTCGGGGATATGAGCCTTTTCCAAACCCCTGTCTTCCCGTTCTTTTAGTTTTATTGAAGCCCAATAATTCTTATTGAATTAAATAGATTTGAATTGAGCCTGTGCTGTAATCATTACTTTGGTTGATTTACATTAAGTCCTTTAATTTGGGACTTGGGAGGCTACACTAATAATCAATTACTTAATCATTCAACAAGTATTTATTATGTACCTACTCTGTACCTGGCACTTTATTAGATGCCAGGGATTTAAAGTAAAAAATGAAAGTGGCTTGACTTTCAAGGAACTTGCATTCACATAGGGAAAGAAAACTGTACATAGAAGTACAATCAAAATATACATAATGTGCTCTGGAAAGGCTGCTTCTATTTTTTTCCATTACTAGTTTAAAAATAGACTGACAGGCAGAAAGGTCTTGATTTAGGTAATTAATACACTTTCTCTGGATTCTGGTCCAACCAGCCAGAGAAGAGTTGTAGAGATCTTTATTTGCTGAGACTGCAGTTCTTTCACTGAATTAGGTTTAATAAGGGATTATTTAAGTTCATGACTTCATTGTCAATAAAAGTAATATCTTTTTTCCTTTAGGATTTCCAGTGGAACTTGGATCTAAGAAATGACTCCATAATTCACAACAGATGGTTTTTTCCCTTGTGCTATTTGGCATATATTCAAGAAAACAGCAGGGAAAAATGACTTTCGATTGATTATGTTTTAATATATTTGCCAAAATGCTTTATAATTACCTCTTTTGAGGGGCCAAATACAGTATTTAGTTACCAACGAGTAGTGCAAAAGTTTATATTTTCTTGGAAATTAAAATAGATTTTATAAGGGACCTATTTTATTTTAGCATGTAAAAAGGCACCATCAACCACTGGAGGGCACAATTACCAGTGAAATAACTGAGCGAAAAAAGAAGTCCCTATATCTCTGTATTTTTTCAGCAAATCTTTGTTGTTGTTGTTTTAATATTCATGCTAACTGCATTTCACATTGAGTTTTTATTTTATGGTTTTATTTTTCTTCCTATTCTTGTTTCTCTCTCTTTGCATGTGGCATTTTTAGTTTTTTTTAGTGCATTTATTTGATTAAAAAAATTAACTGCTCTAAAATTTGATTGCAGGATTATAGCAGATTACCAATCTGAACTCTCTTTTATAAGATTCTGTCTATTTTTCTTAAACCTTCTGTTATAAGTGTGCATAAATTTCTCTGTATCCTATTCTTAAAAAATAAAAAGTTGTATAAGATGGGTGAGGAATAAGATGAAGGGAGAGGAAGAGAAACTAATACTTGTTCGCTAAAAAAATAGAATTAAAAATGAATGTCATATAACATTCAAAGACCACTTATCTGTTTCAAGCTGTCTAAAATGCCCTATGGTCAGAATCTTATCTCTGTGTGTCAGTGGTGTCAATAGTGAAATGACTGAAAAGACCTGGCTAGCAAACAGAAAGCTGATTATTTCTCTGTTGAAGTTGATATGTCATAATTCAAAAATAATATTCTCTTAATTTTGTAAATTGGTTTAATTAAGAATTGATGGGGGGAGGGTTTCAAACCTTTTATTTTATTAGTGTACAGACTCTTCATGCAGAATATCCTTGTATCAATACAGATCACTACCTGTTCTTTAATTTTGAATCTTAGTGGGTAGCCTGGGGCCGCTAAGAGGTTTAAGTGACTTGTCTAGGAACACTTAGTGGTAGGACTTGAATCCAAGACTTCTTTATTCAGAGGTCAGCTTGCTATCTGCTATGCTCCTCTTTGTTTCACAAAAAAAAGTTAAAAAAAATTTTTTTTTGGTTTTATGAAGCAGATAGGAATTTTTATTCTAATCTCAAACCTAGAATTTTTCTCATTCTGACCTAAACATACTCAATTATTGCTGGCTAATAATAAGAAACAGAGGAACGAATAAGCTAAATTAATTAACAAAAATTATTTAAAATTCATTACAGCTTTGAATAAATGGTGTAGCCAAAAAAGTACAGTAATAAGATTTATTTTCAGTTTATACAGGAAAGTCAGTTTCTTTACATGATTGCTAAGAAGAGGTAGGGTAGAAAGTTATCTTATTAATTCTATTCGTTCAGATGTATTTGCATATGTATATACACCTATATAAATACTATATATACTATAGTAAGAGGATCATTATTATAGTATATGCTGACTTAGATGACCTCTCATATCTGTTTCAAGTCTGAGATTCTGCAATTCTGGTAGGTTCTATACATCTATAGACATTTAAATTCATTCCTGTTGTGAGTATAACCCAACTGATAGTGAGGGAGAGCAGCCTGGATATATTAAATATTAATATCATATAAAATTTAAATAGAAATAAATAACATCAAGTAAAATTTAAAATAATTTTAAACTTCATATTTTAATTATGAACTTATAAAAATAAAATATGTGCTTTATTAATATATAACTTTTAAAACCACAACACATACACACACACACACACACACACACACACACACAAACACACACAGAGCAAGATGAAGCTCACAGGAGGCAATTAAGTGGCTCAGCATAGAATGATAGCCCTGGATTCAGAAAAGACTTGGCTTCAAATCTGGCCTCAGATACTTGCGTGATCCTAGGCAAGCTTCTTAACTCTGCCTCAGTTTCCTCATCTATTAAATGAGCTGGAGAAGGAAATGGCAAACCACTCTAGTATCTTTGCCAAGAAAAATCCCAAATGGGTCAAGAAGAATCAGACACGATTAAAATGACTGAACAACAACCCTACCCACCAGAATTGCATAATCTCAGAATTAGAACAGATATGAGAGGGGTTATCTAGGACAACATATACGGGGATAATGATCCTCAATAAGTAGTCATTTAATCATTGATTGAAGACCTGGTGAATTTGCCCACTACATGTGTTAGCAGCTCCCTTTCCCTCCATTTTGGGATGGTTCTAATTTTTAGGAAGATTTTTTCCTAAATAAAACATTTTACTATAATCATTAATATTATTATTAAATTCCTTCTATGAGCCAGGCACTGTGCCAAGTGCTTTATAAATATTATCTCATTTGATGCTAACAATAACCTTGGAGAGGAGATGCTATTATTATTCTCATTTGTACAGTTGAGAAAATTGAGGCAGAAAAGTTTATGTAACTTACCCAGATTCATGCAACCAGGAAGTATTTGAGGCTAGATTTGACCTCAGGTTTTTCTGTATCTAGGTCCAGCCCTCTATCCACCATGTCACTTAGCTGCTTTAAATAATAAATGATTTGGTACAAGATCAAGCAACAGTCTCTTGAGCATTCATAGTATACCTTCTGCCAAACGGATATCATAATAGACACTTTAGTCAATATCAACTCTCCATCTCTCCATCTTTTTGATGATAACAGCCTGAAAGAATGTGTCAGTCCTGTTAAAATCTGGGTAAATAATTCATGACATTTCCTTAGTCAGTCATTATAGTAATCCTATCAATAAGGGGGAAGGGGAAAAGGAATAAGCATTTCTATTGTGCTTACTATATGCCAGACATTTATAATATTTATAAATATCATCTCATTAATTTTATAATTATTATCCTAATAAAGTCATTGAGGTTAGTCTAGCATGCATTTTACTTGATGGGACCATTCTGGCTCTTTATGATACCTGCTTCCTTTTCTAAATGTTCACCAATCATCTCTCTAATTATATTTTAGAATTTGGAATTGGAGTCAACTCACCAGCCTAGAGTTTATATATAACTCTATGGTTTTCCTTTTTTTTTTGAAAATAATAATGATATTTGTTCTTGTTCAATTCTGTTCTGTTTTCTTTGTTCTTCTCAAGTTGTCTGATAGGGCCTTGCCCAATATCCTCTTCTGTTGACCTTCTGGGATTGGTGACTTGAACTCATATAAGGTCAGCTAGAATCTTAGTCCCTTTCATTCATATCTTATTTATCCAGCTGATTCAAAATAACAACAACTATTGACACTTTTGACTATTTTTATTCCATGTTTTCCATTCTGAAGATCCTTCTTCTTGCAAGAAATAATAGGAGCCAAATAAAGGCTGAACAGCCTACTTTTGTTATTTCTTATCATGGTGCCTCTATTCCTTTGATTCCTCCTTTTTTCTTCAGCATATCTCAAACCAATCCTGTTTTGTTGTCCATAGCTTTCCTTATCAGTCTCAACTGATTCTGAGCTTTAACACTCCGGATGTGGCAATAATAGGATTATGCATCCTTGAACTCAGACAGAACATGTGCCTGGCTCCATGGTCTTCCCCAACTCCAGCCTTTCCTTGCAATGGCAATGGCAATGTTTCTTGCAGTACTATAATGTGATCAGTAGGGGGAACCAGAGACCAAGGAGTTTCAACATCAGTCCAATTGTCCCAGACTTGTGAAAACTCTATCACCCTTTGCTGGCTTTTCCACCACCACTTTCAATTCAAAAAACAATGAATTCCTGCCTTCAGCAGCACTTCGAGATGCAGATGTGGTCTCAGATAGCCTCTGGAACTTGACAAATGTTTTTACTGGGTGAATGGATGAGTGACTTTCTAGGATTTCTGGGCAAGTTATTTTTGGACCTTCACCCCTGGGGATCCTTCATGAACCACAGAAAGCTAGTTTTTGTAGAGGCCCACCTGCCAGACAATAGACAGACCCTTACTGAAGCTCTGGGGTTCTGGGAGTATTTTTCTCAATATTGAAATAGATTTTGAGCGTCCCCTGAGAGAAGATTTTTTTTTAAGTTAAATTAAAAAAAAAAAACAACAAGCAGTTATTTTCTCTTTCTCTTGTGTTGAAACCAAATCAAAACGAAATTTCATATTGGCTATGTCTGAACATATATGTCTCACTCTGCATATTCACTATGTCAGAACATAGATAACATTCTTTATCATTGGTCTTCTGTAATCAAAGTTGATCATTTAATTGATTGAAATTCTTAAGCCTTTCAAAATTGTTTGTTTTATAATTTGGCTACTATAGTATAAATCATTTTCCTCATTCTGTTTACTTCAATCTGGATCAGATCATAAAAGTTTTCTCAGATTTCTTTGAAATCTTCCCTTTTGCCACTTTATATGACATCTAGATGGGGCAGTGGCTAGAGAGCTGATCCTGAATTCAGGAAGATCTGCCTTTCTAAGTTTAAATCTGGCCTCAGATACTTAGTATGATGTGACCTTTGACAGGCCACTTAACTCTGCCTCAGCTTCCTTATCTGTAAAACGAGCTAGAGAAGGAAATGGCAAAACTCTCCAGTATCTTTGCCAAGAAAACCACAAATGAGGGTCACAGAGTTGGATATGACCGAAATGAATGAATGACAATAAATGTGATACAATAGTATTCCATTCCATTCCCATACCATAATTTGTTTGGCCATATCCCAAATGATAGGCACACATAATCTCCAGCTTGTTGTCATCTCAAAAAGGACAATTATTAATAATTTTGTACATTTGGGTTCTTTTTCTTGTTCTTTGATCTCTTTAGGGATGTAGTCCTAAGAGTGACTGGGTCAAGCTAAATTTTTTTAACTAGTTGATTAATGGTACCAGCAAGGAAAAGGGATCATAATAGAAATTGCCAACTCTCTGGACTCTGAGTCAAGACCTCTCAAGAAATATTGCTGCTCTAGTAGCTCATTTTTTGGAGATCTGTGGCTCATCTAGGATGAATTAGGCTGGGTGGATGAGGCTACTAACATGATTGTTACATTGCATTCTGCTTTTGGTCATGGCCAACCTTGTGGTAGATACTCCAGCACTATTCTACTATCTCTTCCCTCTTTCCAAGAAAGGTGTAGGAGGAGGAGCCAGTGACGGTCAAAGGGTTCTGTACCTGACTTGGTATTTATCAAGGTGGGTAGGGGAAGATAACATCATGAATAATGCATGTAGGTTGAGATATGACTCCAGAATCTCAGAGAGAATATTGAGTTTCATGCTGCACATTTGGATAAAGGACTTATTGAATTGATTCCAGACATTCTGGGAGAGAGATACATGGAGAAGTGACACACAAGGGAGGAGAGTGAGTAATACATTCATGGGAAACCAGATTATTTTTGTCTTTGCACTTGAAATTCTAGAGATCACTAAAATGGTTCTCCTTTTGGTGAGATTGCTGATTCTCTCTCCTGATTCTCCTGTTATATAGATATATAACATCTAAATCCCAAATGAAGAGTTAATTTACTTTTGTATATTCTTTGGTATATGCTAATCTGTATAACTTTCATGGCTTGTTTGCTATTTGCTTGTTTTACTCATTATTTTTCATTTTGTACAATCAGTATTTGGTGGGAAAGCAATAAGAGTATAAGCTAAGGGCTACCCTACCCTTTAAGACTGACTCAGGAACCCAGTATTGTAGACCAGATAGAGGTGTGGCAGATAGATATAATTCTAACCTAATACCCCTCTCAGAGACCGGAGAAAAGAATATCCAACCTTGTCAGTTATTCTGGGCTTGCCTGCCCTTTTCCGCCTTCCCCAAACTAGCATGCTAGTGGTATAGTCACTGCCCTTGGCTCTCCACAGAGTGGGCATGTCCTCTAATCATCTTATATGGGTAGTGGGCATCAAGGGTCCAAACCCACTCTCATTCTCTGTCTGACTCATCCTTACCTCCATCTTCTAAGTCTTAAGGTTGTACTCCTAGGCTTCTATTATTGCCTATCCTAAATGTAATGATTAAGGGGCTTCTATGAACTTTAGACTTGGTGTTGAGTTATAGAGGGCCTGTAACCCTAAACCTACCAAAAAGTTGTCTGCATGACACTCAAAACCGTGGATGGATGCCTACTCCGGTTTGTACCAGTAGTCCAGAAGACCAAGCCTATTTGAGTCTAAATGGTGCAAGGTTCATCACCCAAATATAATACCAAAATACTCTTTTTCCAGTAGTAGTGGGAATTGGTTAACTGGATCAGCTTATCTTCTGGGCCTTGGAGGTCTCTTTCCTCTTCCAGTCCTGCCAGACACTTAGTATAGCTACTTACCAAATCTAGCCATAGGCTCTAGTCTACAATTGAATTTCCTGCCAAACTTCTCCATCCAAGAATGGAATTATGATGATGAGTTAAATCTGATTAAGTAAGAGAAGTTACCTCTATTTAGGCTGTTCAATTGTGTCTTCAATTTCTCCTTATCTACTGACTTCTTCCAAGCTACCCACAAATATGTCTTTGTCTTTCCAATTAAAAAAAAAAGTCTTTACAATTCTTCAAGCTATGAATGCTATCTATTACTTTTCTTTCCCAAATTCCTCAGAAAAAACCTGTTATTCTTTTTGCCTAAACTTCCTCATTTCTGACTCACTTCTTAACATTCTCTTTTGATCCTAACAAGATTATCTCTAATCTTTGGATATTCATGACTTCTTTCCCTACTGCTTACAAGTTCTCTCAAAATAAAAAAAAGACAAAAACTGTACTTGACCCTGCCATCTATCTTCTCAAGCTATTACCTATTTTTCTCTTCCCACCAATGATATATTCACAACTTTTTCTCAGTTTTCATCCTTCTTTTTTGTCACCAAGGCAAATTGATCTTGGAAGTATTTCTATCTTTAACCTCAATAAGATTATCAAAATAATTTTCTTTACAAGTAATACTCTGATGAGCAACATCTCTAAATGTGGGAGACCTGACTCTATATTAGTCTCCTCCTCAAACTTTTAAATGAGGGACTTTTGTAAGTTATTGTTGTCATTTATAATTAATTTTCTTTCAAAGGGAATAAGCATGGTATGTTCATGAGTTGGGTGTATTTACCTCTGATCTATTGCTCTGGCAGGTAAGTTGCCCATGCAGATCTCTTTTTCAAAAGAGCTCCTACTTGGTAAGTACTTGGACTGTTCACTTTGCTGCTGAATATACAGTGTGATAGTTCAGTTCTTTTGGTTTCCTCATTGCCAAATTGTACTACTGTAAGGTTTGATAAAGAATGCATGGCTTATTTGGCATTAGGTGATAAATTTCATTAATGCTATTTTTTTCTTAAATTAAAATCTTATTTTTAATATTTAGGTTGACTTTATGATCAACACTACCCCACTTAGTAAAAGGTCAAATGGTGGAGAGAAAAAAACCCATTTAGATTTAGTTAAACAAAAAGCATGTTTTCATCTTTTTAATATATTCTGTTCTCTCTGTTGTGAATAGTTTGCTCCTTCTATCAATGTACTCCTTGGCAAAGTATCACAAAAATGCTCCTTTTAAAAAGGATTAAAGTCAGAAGATAAAATAAGTCAAGAAACCACCACCTCAACAGCAAAATTCATTTAGTGTATATTGTGTAACTAGAAGTTTGTACCCTTGGACTTCATCTCCCAGAATCCCTTTCCTTTTGTCCCCATGTTACGTCCTTATGTTGTATAGATAAAACTTTCTGTGACTCTGCTCTCTCTTCCCCTCCCTCCCTTCTTCCCCCCCCCCCTCCTTACATGAATGCAGTCTGGGTAAACTCCTCTTGACTCAGGCTATCACATTCCTCTACTTCAAGTGATTATTAATAAATCTTATAAAAATAATACTTGGAGTATTGGACATTAATATTTAATCTTACAATATCTACTTAAAATTAGATTGTGATTATATAGGGACATTAAGATCATATGATTTAGGATAAAAGGGATCTTTGAGGTCTCCTAGTCCAATAGCTGAGATTAGCACCCTATGGTTTCTGATAGAAAATCCGGTGTTCTCATCAGATTGACTGAACAACAAAAATCATCCAAAGTAGCCCAAGTATACTATAAATCTAAAGTGAGTCTATTTCCTTATAAGGCTCAACTACCTCAGTCAATTATGCTAATTACTTCAGACTAGGTTTTTTGGGAGTTAAAATTATCTTCAAACCGTAAATCAAAAACCTATGCCCCTCCAATGTATTGATCTTCTCCCCTGTTCAACCCACACGCTTCTTTATGGAATATAAATTTACTCCATTTTGTCTGTTTTCCCATTTTTCTTAATATTATCTCCTTTTTCCCTCTAGTTTTATATATATTTATACATATATACATATATATATATACATATATATGTATGAAAGGTAAAGAGATTGGAGAGAAGAAATACTTAACATTTAAATGCATTGAAATTAACTTAAAGAGAGAAGAACAATCAGATCCATTGTGGCATAGAATTGATTCGCACCATATAGAGAGGTAGAAGGGAAACAAAAGGACTGGTGGGGAGGGAAGCAACACTAGGAAGGGAGAGAGCAGGGGTGAGGGGGGAGAAGTAGCTGAAAAAAGACCCTAAAGAAGAATAAGAGGAGAATAAGAAGGGAGAGGGGAGAAAGGGAAGTACAATAAAGGAGGGGATCAGGGGAACTGATTAAAAACTAAACACTGGTATAGAAGGAAATAGTGAAAGAAGAAAGGGCAGGACAAGGAGAGAGAATCAAAATGTCTGGAAATACACAGTTCATAATTATAACCCTGAATGTGAATGGGATGAACTTGCCCATAAAACAGAAGCAAATAGCAGAGTGGATTAGAAACCAAAATCCTAGCATATGTTGTCTACAAGAAACAAACATGAGACATGCAAACATACATAGAGTAAAAGTGAAAGGCTGGAGCAAAATCTATTGGACTTCATCTCAGAAAAAGAAGGCAGGAGTTGCAATCCTGATTTCTGACAGAGCCAAAGTAAAAATAGATCTGATTAAAAGAGAAAGGGAAGGTAATTACATCCTGATAAAAGGCAGTGTAAACAATGGAGAAATATCAGTATTCAGCATGTATGCACCAAATGGTATAGCATCCAGATTTCTAAAGGAGAAGCTAGCAGAGCTCAAAGACAAAATAGATAGCAAAACTATACTAGTGGGGGACCTGAACCTTCCCCTATCAGATCTAGATAAATAAAACCAAAAAATAAATAATAAAGAGATAAGAGAAGCAAATGAAATCCTAGAAAAATTAGAGTAAATAGATATATGGAGAAAAATAAATAGGGACAAAAAGGAATACAACTTTTCAGTAGCACATGGAACATTCACAAAGATTGACCATATACTAGGGTGTAGAAATATGGGAAACAAATGCAAAAAGCAGAAATAATAAATGCAACCTCATCAGATCATAATGCAATAAAAATATTTATTAGTAAGAATACATGGAGCGTCAAACCAAAAACTAATTGGAAATTAAATAATATGATTCTCCAAAATAAGTTAGTTAAAGAACAAATCATAGAAACAATAATTTCATTGAAGAAAATGACAATGATGAGATTTCTTAACAAAACCTATGGAATACAGCCAAAGCAGTTCTAAGGGGAAAATTTATATCACTGAGTGCATATATTAACAAATTAGAGAGGGTAGAGGTTAATGAATTGGGCATACAACTTAAAAAAAAAGAAAATGAACAAATTAAAAATCCTCAGATGGAAACTAAATTAGAACTACTAAAAATTAAGGGAGAAATTAATAAAATCAAAAGTAAAAGAACTATTGAATTAATAAATGAGACTAGAAGCTGGTATTTTGAAAAAACAGATAAAATAGCAAAGTATTGGTCAATCTAATTAAAAAAAGGAAAGAAGAAAACCAAATTAACAGTATCAAAGATGAAAAGAGAGACCTCACCTCTAATGAAGAGGAAATTAAGGCAATCATTAAAAACTATTTTGCCCAAATATATGGCAATAAATATAGTAATCTAGGTCACATGGATGAATATTTATAAAAATATAAATTGCCTAGATTAACAGCAGAAGAAATAGAAAACTTAAATAATCCAATATCAGAAAAAGAAATTGAACAAGCCATCAAAGAACTCCCTAAGAAAAAATCTCCAGGACCTGATGGATTCACAAGTGAATTCTATCAGACATTCAAAGAGCAACTAATCCCAATACTATACAAATTATTTGATATGATAAGCAAAGAAGGAGTCCTACCAAATTCCTTTGATGACACAAATATGGTACTGATTCCAAAGCCAGGTAGACCAAAAACAGAAAAAGAAAACTACAGACCAATCTCCCTAATGAACATAGATGCAAAAATCTTAAATAGAATACTAGCAAAGAGACTCCAGCAAGTAATTAAGAAGATCATCCACCATGATCAGGTGAGATTTTTACCAGGAATGCAAGGATGGGTCAACATTAGGAAAACCATCCTCATAATTGACCATATCAACAAGTTAACAAACAAAAATCACATGATTATCTCAATAGATGCTGAAAAAGCCTTTGACAAAATACAGCATCCATTCCTATTGAAAACACTGAAAAGTATAGGAATAGAAGGACCTTTCCTGAAAATAATAAACAGTATATATCTAAAACCATCAACAAGTATCATATGCAATGGGGATAAATTAGAAGCCTTTCCAATAAGATCAAGGATGTTTCTTCCCAAGAAACAAGGATGCCCATTATCACCTCTATTATTTAACATTGTACTAGAAACACTAGCATAGCAATTAGAGAAGAAAAAGAAACTGAAGGTATTAAAATAGGCAATGAGGAGACTAAGCTATCACTCTTTGCAGACGATATGATTGTCTACTTAAAAATCCTAGAGAATCAACTAAAAAGCTAGTAGAAATAATCAACAACTTTAGCAAAGTTGCGGGATTCAAAATAAATGCACATAAATTATGAGCATTTCTATATAGCTCCAACACATTACAACAGCAAGAGTTAGAAAGAGAAACACCATTTAAAATCACTCTAGACAATACAAAATACTTAGGAATCTATCTACCAAAACAGACACTGGAATTATATGAACACAACTACAAAACACTTTCCAAACTAGATCTAAACATTTGGAAAAACATTGATTGCTCATGGGTAGGACGAGCCAACATAATAAAAATGATCATTCTACCCAAATTAATTTACTTATTTAGTGCCAAACCTATTAAATTACCAAAAAACTTTTTTACTGAATTAGAAAAAACTATAACAAAGTTCATTTGGAATAACAAAAGATCAAGAATATCAAGGGAAATAATGGAAAAAAATGTAAAGTAAGGTGGCCTAGCAATACCAGATATTAAACTATACTATAAAGCAGTGGTTGTCAAAACAATATGGTCCTGGCTAAGAGACAGAAGGGAGGATCAGTGGAGTAGGCTTGGGGTAAATGACATCAGCAAGACAGTGTATGATAAACCCAAAGAGCCCAACTTTTGGGATAAAAATCCACTATTTGACAAAAACTGCTGGGAAAATTGGAAAACAATATGGGAGAGATTAGGTTTAGATCAACATCTCACACTCTACACCAAGATAAATTCAGAATGAGTGAATGACTTGAATATAAAGAAGGAAAGTATAAGAAAATTAGGTGAACACAGAATAGTATACTTGTCAGATCTCTGGGAAAGGAAAGATTTTAAAACCAAGCAAGAGTTAGAAAAAATTACACAATGTAAACTAAATAATTGTGATTACATTAAATTAAAAAGGTTTTGTACAAACAAAAACAATGCAACCAAAATCAGAGGGGAAACAACAAACTGGGAAAAAATCTTTATAACAAAAAACTCTGACAAAGGTCTAATTACTCAAATATACAAGAAGCTAAATCAATTGTACAAAAAATCAAGCCATTCCACAATTGAAAAATGGGCAAGAGACATGAATAGGCAATTTTCAGGTAAAGAAATCAAAAGTATCAATAAGCACATGAGAAAGTGTTCTAAATCTCTAATAATTAGAGAAATGCAAATCAAAACAACTCTGAGGTATCACTTCACACCTAGCAGACTGGCTAAAATAACAGCAGGAGAGAGTAATGAATGTTGGAGGGGATGTGGCAAAATTGGGACATAAATTTTGCACTGCTGGTAGAGTTGTGAATCAATCCAACCATTCTGGATGGCAATTTGGAACTATGCCCAAAGAGAGTTAAAAGATTGTCTGCCCTTTGATCCAGCCATATCATTGGTGGGTTTGTACCCCAAAGAGATCATAGATAAAAAAGACTTGTACAAAAATATTTATAGCCACACTCTTTTTGGTGGCAAAAAAACTGGAAAACAAGGGTGTACCAATCAATTGGGGAATGGCTGAACAAATTGTGGTATATGCTGGTGATGGAATACTATTGTGCTCAAAGGAAAAACAAACTGGAGGAATTCCATGTGAACTGGAATGACCTCCAGTAATTGAGCAGAATGAAAGGAGCAGAGCCAGGAGAATATTGTACACAGAGACTGATACACTGTGGTAAAATTGAATGTAATGGACTTCTGTACTAACAATGAGGCAATGGTCCAGGACAACTCTGAGGGATTTATGGAAAAGAATGCTACCCACATTCAGAGGAAGAACTGCAGGAGTAGAAACAGAGAAGAAAAACAATTGCTTGAACACATGGGTTGATGAGGACATGATTTGGGATGTAGACTTTAAAAGACCACCCTAGTACAACTATCAATAATATGGAAATAGGTCTTGATCCATGACACATGAAGAAACCAGTGGAAATGCGTGTTGGCTACAGGGTAGGGGAGATTTTTGGGGGGAGAGAGTAAGAATGTGAATCATGTAACCATGGAAAAAACTTTTTTTTCTAAAAAATAAAATCAAAATAAATACCTAAAAAAAAAAGAAAGGAAATAAGAGAGAGTGGGGAGAGAGCAGGAGAGAAGAAGACAGAAGAAGGAGACAGAAGGAGACAGAAGGAGAGAGAAAGGGAAACAGAGAGGGAGAGAGAGAGGAGAGAGAAACAAAGGGAGATAGAGAGAGGGAGACAGAGAAAGAATTCAAAGAGAGAGAGAGAGAGAGAGAGAGAGAGAGAGAGAGAGAAATGAATGAAAACATCCTGTTCTAGGGAAATGAAACCACTTCTACTATCTCCCCTCAAACCCTGGTGGAGAAAACCTTAGACCTGAGCCCAGAGACCCCCAAAATAGTAGCACCTCTCAAAAGGTTCGATGTCAGAAATGGATGGGATTTTTCCAGGATAAACTATATTAAAGAAGATGCATTACTATCTGAAAAAACATACAAACAAAAAAACCTGTGCCACATTATCCCTAATGTGTTGCTAGTCATCCAGAGAATATGTGAAATTTTGTAACAAAGACCATTCACATAGTAGCATAATAAGAGAACATTTCCTCTATAAAACTTCAACTCTCTCTATTACAAGTATACATGCCCAGTGGAAAGATTAGACTTGCATACAAATTAAGTGTGATATATGTAATCATTTAAAGAATATGTGTGGTCAGACTACTTGCATGAAGAGGTTCACACACAGAATGAGAATGACCAGAAAGCAGACATGGAAGGGAAACTCATTTCTTGGATGTTGGAAAAGCTGCCTGTGTCATATCCATTTACTATCATATCATGTTATTTTTTTTATCTTCGTACTATCTCTTATAAACATCCCCTTCTTTCCACTCACACAATTATTGCCCTGGTTTCGGTCCCATCACCTCTCTCTTGGAGTATTGCAGCTTTTTGGCTGGTCTTTCTGACTCAAGATTCTCTCCTCTCCAATCTATCCTGAACTCAGCTGCCAGTCATTTTCTGACTATGTTTTTTCTCCCAACTCATTAAACTTCAGCATTTCCCTATTGCTACTAGGATTGAATATAAAATACTCTGCATGACATTTAAAGTTCTTTACAACCTGGTCTCTTTCTGTCTTCCCAGTGTTCTTATGCCATCTCCTCCACAAACTTTGTGCTTTAGCTACATTGGCCTATTTTACTGTTCCTCACATGTGACATTGCATCTCCTGATTCCTCACCTTGTCCTGGATGTCTCTCATACCTAGAATATTCTTCCTTCTCACCTTTTTTTCATTTCCTTGGCTTTTTCAAGACTCAGCTCAAATTCTACTCCCAATTCACCATAACTGCTAGTGTCTTCTCCTCTGAGATCACCTTCTATCTATTTTATAGATACCTTCCAAATACATAGTCATTTAATATGTTGTCCCCTATTAGAATGTGAATACTTTTTTGTTTTAAATTTTTAACATTAATTTTTTAAAATTTGGAGTTCATATTTCCCTCCCTGCCATTTCCCTCTCCCATCCTTCAGAAAACAAACCATTTGATATAGATGATACATGTGAGATCATGGAAAACATATTTCCATATTAACCATGTTGCAAAAGAACACATACACAAACAAACTCCAAAATAAAGTAAAAAAGTATTCTTTGATAGGCATTCAGATTTCATTACTTCTTTTTCTGGAGGTAGATAGCATTTTTCATCATAATTCCTTCAGAATTATCTTAGGTTATTGTATTATTGAGAATAGCTAAATCATTCATAGCTGATTGTATTACTGTTACTGTGAACAATGTTTTCCTGGTTCTACAAACTTTACTTTGAATTAATTCATATGAGTCTTCCCAGGTTTTTCTGAAGATATCCTGTTCATCATTTTTTATAGCATGATACTATTCCATCATAATCATATACTGCCACATGTTCAGTTAGGATGTGAATATTTTGAAGGCAGTGATTATTTTTGCCTTTCTTTGTGGGTCCAGGGTTTAGCATAGTAAATGGCCCAGAGGAAGCACTTAGCCAATGCTTGTTGATGAACTTATTGATTATCTTCTGTTGATTTAATTGTTCACCTTTTTTCTGAACCTGTTCTCTCACTGGGCATTCCTTTTTGCTGATTGGTATTGCATTTCATTATGGTATTGGTTAATGTTCTTTGCTGGGCTTCATATCTCTTCTCTAGATGGTCTTCAACAATCTAGATATCTTAATTGTCATTTATTGCCTTGTTTAGCATTCATTTGGGATGCTTCCCATTGGGAAGTCTCTTTACTTCAGGGTTTAATAAGCTCTTTTAGATGCTTCCATTATCCACTGGGGAGTGCTGTGGTTAATTTTTCTCTCGAATAAAATAAAAGAGGTTCAGGTCTTTTAGATAAAGCATGTTTTCTCAGCTTGTTCTCTTAGTCTACTATTATGCCTTAGCTGCTATATTCTCTTCATTCATGGCGATTCCTGATATTATTAAGCCTCTCCTTTAGGGAAGTAGGCTACTAGCTCAGTAGCCAGCTCTCTCAGCCAATAATTATAAGGCTCATTTCAGTCCTTAGATAGCCTTTAGCTATATTGCTTTCTTCAGGAACTCTCTTGAAAAGCCCCCTTAGACAATGGGTAAGAAACTCCTCCCAACCAGGCTATCCTAGAAGGTAGCAGAGGCTAGTTGAAGAACATGATTGCTTTTTCATTCTTGGAATTCTTTTCTGTGATTCTCCTTTCAACTGATTTGTTTGATTCTGAACTACTCTCTCCCTAAAATCCTTCAACTATAATCTAATGTGATAAAAATCATTTTAATTTATAGTTTTTATAGCATCCCACATTCACTTGATTATTCTATTAAGGGCTCTGTTTCCTTGAATAGGAAAGAAGTTGAGTAATATTGTTGCAAGGAAAGTGGTTTTACCTTTCTGTCATCCTTCTCTTCCCCCTTCCCCACTCAGCCCCTCAATAAGCAACACATCACAACCTGGTCTCTCCTAGGTTTCTACATCATAATAAAAAAAAATCAGTCAAGGAAACCACTTTACAATGTGTAATCATGGGCAAAGCATTTAATCTCTTTCAGATTCATTTTCCTCATCTGTTAAATGAGCAAGTTGGATTTGATTTGATGGTCTCTAAGGTCTCTCCTTCTAGCTCTAAATCTATGATCCTATGAATATTGTTCTGGACAGGGAGCCTCTCAATGATGCCTATGATAACATTAGCTTTTTTTTTTTTTTTTTTTTTTGGCTGCCATGTTACTGTGGGGACTCGGACTGAGCTTACCTTGTTTTAAAGTGATCAGCAGATCTTACTGGTCTTATTTCCTATGTGACCCAGCTTTTGATCTTAACTCCACTATTTACAAACTGTGTAATCTTAGGCCATCTTTTACTCCCTAGATCACAGATGACAAGGAACTTGATATATTTGAATCTTAAGGAAATTTTTGAATGAAGAAAACACTATACCTTAGACTTTTGTCAAGCACAAGAGATGATCAAAAAGAGGGCTATGGCAAGAAGTCGAAGTATGTATAATCCCTGTTGCCAAATATGGGAAAATAAAAATCTGATATGCACTATTTGATTCATAGGCATGAAAGAGAAAGTTTATTTTTGTGATTAAAGATGACAGTCTTTGAATTTAAGCAATCACAAGATGTATTTGTTATGGATATTATTGTTTGGTTTCATAAAGTTTTGTGATTTGTTTTCCCATGTCTACATCTGCCAATGAGGGCATACTTTCTATATAGTACCTGATGCTAAGGAAAGTTGAGTTTTGATTGTCAAATAGTGATGATAATTTTGATTCTTTCATGTCATTAATATTTACTATTCTGAGTAACATCATAGAGTCTTGAAAAAGAGGTAAAGAAAAAAGGAGACATCAATGTATGAGTTTTTAATCTTTGTGATCTCAAGTCTTGATTATATCAATCAAGTTTTTCCTTGAGAGTCCTTTTCTGATTCATGATAAGGTAAGATATTCCTTAACTGTTCAATTTGGACTTTATCTTCAACATTTTTTGAGCCTAGAAACAAGGCTTATTGTAGAAACTCAGTATGTTGGTGAAAGGTATTCAGAAAATGGACCATTTGGTTTCTCCTTTGTGGATTGGTAGGGTGATCTCTTTTGAGAGACAATGGATCTCACTGAGTAAGCCTTGTAGTACTTTTGGACTTGATGAAATCAGAACAAAATTACAGGAATACTAGGAAGAACTCATTATATGTAAGTTATACTTCTTCCATTTGGACTCTGTATAAGACACTCTCCTTGACTCTGGTGAATAACTTCGATAAGCAAAGGACTGGTCTTTGTGTAGCTCTTAGAAGAAAATGGTTAGATACTTATTAGAGGCATGCTCTATGCTGATCTAGGGCTGTAGAAATGGAGAATTGAGAGGATTAAAAATGAGTGGGAGATGGTAAGATAGCTCTATAGTGATGGTGAGTCATTTCACTGTCTTGGCAAGAGACCAAATTTCTGACTTCCAGCTACTGAGATAATAACTCTTTACATCAGAAGAAAAGTGGCATATTCTGCCATCTCTTTATCAAAGATTATTTCAGCTGGAGGGGGTGGATATTTCCATGAGTGTTTATGCAGATAAGGTTGCAGAGTAATAAGGTGAAAGTCCTGACAATTTAAGCAGGGCAATGTGGGTAATGACTCCCTTTATAATTCTTTCTTCTCACTGAAATCCTTACTTTTCTTCAAGATCTAATTCAGGTGACACCTCCTACTTCTCTGATCTTCCACCTGAAAATATTTTCTCTTTCCTGAATTTCTGATCCCTTATTTCTGAACCTTTTCTTTGATGTTACCACATTTTTATTTATATTATTGTTATTTGAGTTCTTGTCATCCTCTCATTAAACTCTAGGTTCCTTGAAGGCAGAGACTATGTCATTTTTCAACTTTATTATCCCTAATACAGTTCTTACTCTCAAGCTTCCAATCCAGGAAAGGGGAGGCAGTGAATATGACAAATATGCAAACAACTTATAGTTCAACATTTTTTTTTATGGATTGTTAGGCTGATCTCTTTTGAGAGATCTCCTTGAGGAAGCCTTGCAGTATTTTGGGACTTGATGCAATCAGCACAACATAATAGTAACACCAGAAAGACCTCATCATCTATAAGGAATTTTTATTCCATTTGCACTCTATGGAAGACATTCTTCTTGATTCTGGTGAATAACATTGGTAAATAAATATCCCCCTATTCTGTTTCTTTTAATGTTGATTACTAAAGGATTACTGAACAGAATGGTCTCTGTTACATGACTAATATTTACTTGGGAGATGCTTGTAGGAGAGCTTTTAAGGTTTCATTTGGTTTCACTGGATCAAACGCCTTTTTTTTTTCCTTTTTCCTTTTTATTTTTTAGGCAATGGTGGTCAAGTGACTTGCCCAGAGTCACATAGCTAGGAAGTGTCTGAGGCCAGATTTGAACCTAGGACCTCCCGTCTCTAGGCCTGGTTCTCAATCCACTGAGATACCCAGCTGTCCCCTTTTCCTTTTTAAAAAAAAATATTTGTGGGGGTATCTCGGTGGATAGAGAGCCAGGCCTAGAGACAGGAGGTCCTAGGTTCAAATCTGGCCTCAGACACTTCTCAGCTGTGTGACCCTGGGCAAGTCACTTGACCCCTATTGCCTACCCTTACCACTCTTCTGCCTTGGAGCCAATACACAGTATTGACTCCAAGACGGAAGGTGAGGGTTTTAAAAAAAATATTTGTTTGTTACATGAGAGATCCTAGGTATTTCCCTTATTCTCCCTCTACTCCCCCACATTAGAGATATCCTCCCCACCCCTATGTATACATATAAAACTGTCTTGTTTGTTTCTATTTACCAGTTCTTTTTCTGGAGGTAGACATACACAAACTGTTCTTCAAACAATATTTCTGTTGCTGAATATAATGTTCTCTCTCTTTTTTTTTAAACACTTACCTTCTGTCTTGGAGCCAATACTGTGTATTGGTAGAGTGGTAAGGGTAGGCAATAGGGGTCAAGTGACTTGCCCAGGGTCACACAGCTGGGAAGTATCTGAGGCCAGATTTGAACCTAGAACCTCCCATCTCTAGGCCTGGCTCTCAATACACTGAGCTACCCAGCTGCCCCCATAATGTTCTCTTGATTCTGCTCATTTCATATAGTTCTTTCCATTTTTAAAAAATTAACCTGCTCGTCATTCCTTATATTAATTCCATACACCATACAAATTATATAAGAAGGTAGTTTTCCATCACAATCACATACCCTACCTTGTTTAGCCATTCCCTGATTGATAGGAATCCCTTCAATTTCCAGATCTTTGCCACCACAAAGAGAGCTGCCATAAATATTTCAGAATATTTAGGTTCTTTTCCTTTTACCCTGTTTGCCTTAGGAAACAAATCTAATAGTGTTATTTCTGGGTTAAAGGATATAGACATTTTTATAACTCTTTTGGACACAATTCCAGATTGTTTTCCAAAATGTTTGGATTAGTTCACAGTTCTACCAATAGTGTATTAGGGTCCCTATTTGTTGTTTTACCCTTTTATCATTTTAGTCAATCTGAAAGGAGTGAGATGATATCTTAGGATCATTTTGATAGATATTTCTCTAATCAATAATGATTTACAGCCTGCAGATAGCTTTGACTTCTTCATCCAAAAACTATACATCCATATTTTTTGACCACTTATCAACTGGGAAATGGCTCATATTCTTATAAATTTGACAGAGTTCTTAATATATTTTAGATTCAAGACTTCTATATAAGAAGTTGTCTATAAAAATTTTAAAAATTAATGATGCAATGTGATCTTGTATTCTCTGTGCCTTTCATTCAACTGTGTAACTGTGAAGATATACTCAGTTTAAAATTGTCTGTAGAAGCCTGACTATCTCCTTCTCATGTTTTTATCAAAGCTACATTTTGTATCTACATTTGTAGAATGTTCTCATCAGGAGAAATTAAACATATAATTCGGTACTTGCTGATGTCCTCTTAATCATCTTTTTTTTTTAAGGGGATATAATCTTATAGTTTTAACCCTTTCAAATCATTTGATATCTTTTTCTCTTTAAGATGTTTTTGAAATCAAGCCCTCAATTCTTTCAAAATTTTGCATCTCAACCAACACAGATTTCTTCTGAGCATATTTTGATCTGGTCCAGTTGCTATTCCTCACTCTCTTTTCTTAGGTGCCATTTCTAGTCCTTATATAGCATCAGATACTAAGATTTTAAGAATATACATGTGCAGGTTCCATCATCTGTGATGGGAATAGATTAAAATGTTGACAGATCTGTTGCATTTTTTTTGTTGTTATTTTCAGTTTTGTCTCTAAATGCTTTGGTTAAGTCGAGTCTCATCCCAAGCTTTCCATAGACATTATTTTTCCCACAGTTTTCCATGGCAATCCTATTTATATTACATATTGTATGTTAGTATTTACATATTTATTCTATTATTTATAATATGTGTATAACTGTTATATATGACATATATAATATATAAATTATAATTATATATTACCATTCTCCTCTGTTACATTTACAATTCTGTTTAAGCTGCATACTTGGTAGAATATAAGCTTGGCTAACATATCTCTTTGTTGGTAAGGAGATTGCATTTTCAGGCTGAAATATTTTCTAGGCTGAGGAAGTCAGAGCAAAAGTAGTAGTCATAGTTGTTGTCGTAGTCGAAGTCGAATACTACTAGTACAAAATAGTTATAATAATATGTCATTTGGGAATTCCAAACCCCTAGTTTAAGAAGAATTGTGGGGATGATTGCTCAGGGATTATTATGCTATGATGTAAAATGTCAAACACACCTTGCAGGAAACTCCAACATATGATTTTGTACATTTGTACACAGTATCTGTTTGCTCTATTATATAAAATATGCATAGGAATTCTATGTGTTGTGTATCTACATTTGATCGATGACATATGCTTTGTGATGCCATTTATTATGTTTTTGCATATCATCTCTATATTTGATCCATTTCATGTAACCAACTTGGATGCCATGTAATATTCTGTGTGACCTTATCTGGAAGAATTGCCTGTGCTTTTCTCATATGCAAGGTAACAGATGTCTTCTGATATATATGAGTACCAGGTGTGATTTGTAGGGTTTGCAAGTATTTCACTGGGAAGTTTTAATAGAATCATGCCCAGAGGAAGGAACTAAATTCCCATGAGGCTCTAGGCTTCAAGAATGAACCTGTTGGAAGTTTTTAGGACTGAATTTCCCATGAGACTATGGGATTGTGTGGCAGGGTAACTAGATCATGAGAGAAGGACATACATCAATATGGGGAGTCTTTTGAGAAGAAAAAGGGGAGCCAGGTAGAGGTACAATCATGGAGGTACTGGGATATAGCAAGAGGAATAGCAATAGTGCATCTCGCTTGCCAGCTGCTGAAAACAATCTAGGGTGAACTGAAGGAGTAAAGGGGAGGAAGAAGAAGGGAGTGTGTGGGTGTATGTGACTGAGGATATGGAAAATAGCAGATGTTACAAGTTATTTTTTGGGGGGCAGGGATAGTAGGGGAAGCATGTGCTACAGGAGTTAGTCCTTCCTTTGGCACGATCACCCAGGGAATATTTATTATTCCCTTGCCCTCCAAGACTCAAAACAATTTTTTAGTCCACACTAATAATTTGGGAACGCATTCCTAATCTTGGGAGCATGCATATGTGAATTATTTTGCTAATGTTTTAGAGCTAATCAAGTGTTTTACTTTGAAGATGTAAACTCCTTGTCTGATCAGCTGGTTTGTTTGCAAATTGTACTTAGATGATTTTTTTGAGAGTTTCTGCTAAGTTGAGATGGGGTCACAAACCAAAAAAGGTGCTCTTGTCATCCGAATATCTGATACTGACCACAGTAATATGTGTGAATTCAAAGTCAACGTATATGCAAAAATTTGTTATAAAGAGATTGAACTCATAGATTTTTAAGGTCTGTGAATTTAGATGCATATACATATATATTAGGAAATTACCTTACATAAGGTTTGATGACAATGGAGGAATGGCAAAAAAGATGAATGTTTTGATACATAGAGGAGATATATTCCTAAAATTTACCTATTGAGGGAATTTCAAAATACCATATCCTATTTCTCTCTTGAGTTCCATTACAAAATTGGAGAGTTATTTCTGTTGAAAAACTTTAATCCTAAGCTCATACATTTAAAGTAAAAATTGTTGTTTGAACGTTATTATTTCATCAGAAAATGGTCACAAAATAAATTGTGAAATGGGAAGCAACAGAATACTCTGGCCAATGATCTATGAAAGATATGAGGTGATTAGAAACACTGACAATCAGCTAAGTCTCCCACTCTGGTAAAGATCAGGCCTAGGGGAATGGGTACCATGTTTACTTTGAGAAACAATACCTGGTAGAAATATGAGCCCAGTCTAAAAGGATAGGAAATCTTATGGGATGGGGCAAGACCTGGAAGAATGGCCACCTGAGTAGATGTTGAAGATGATAAAAGATAAGCCATGTGTGAGGGAGGAGAAGCCGGCGCTGGCAAGGGGGATTCCATAGAGTGGAAGGTTCTCTTGGAGGCTGGCAGGAATGTAGAGCTGGCCTGGTTATAATGTTTCAGGTTCTAATGCTCAGTGGGATGATATAGGCTAGTGGATGCTCTGAGCCTGAGAAGAAGGTGAGATAGCAGAAACTGAAGACTACTCTCTAGCCCTCTTCTCTTCCCCTTCTATACTAATTTCACTTGGTGATCTCATCAGTTTCCAAGGTTTGAATGACCATCTCTAGGCAGATAATTCTCCGATTTATTTGGCTAACTGTAATCTCTCTGATGACCTCTAATCTTACAAACCCAATTATGAAATCTTAAGTTTAGCATGTCCATTATCTTTTCCCTCAAACCCTCCCTTCTTCCCAACTTTCCTTTAACTGTCACAGACATCACCAACCTCCCTATCACCTGGGCTAACAATCTAGGCATCATCCTTGACTCCTCACTGTCTTGGACCTCCTATATCCAATCTGTTGCAAAGGCCTATTGTTTTTAATTTTATTTTTTAAAATATCTCTTGTATATGACCACTTCTTTCCTCTGACACTTCAGCTACCCTGGAGCAGCCTTATCACTTCAGGCTCAGACTATTGTAATATCCTGCTAGTTGGTCTCTCAATTCTTTCCCTTCTCCAATCCATCCTCCACTCAGCTGTCAGATTGATCTTCCTAAAACATAGAAAGGAGTACATCACCTCACTACCCAACAGACTCCAACGACTCCCTCTTATCTCCAAGATCAACCATGAAATCTTCATTTGGCATTCAAAGCCCATCAGAGCCTGGCTCCTTCCTACCTTTCTGGTCTTCTTATGGTGTTCCCTTCTCCCTGTATTCTGCAATCCACTGACGCTGGTCTCCTCGCTCTTTTTCACTTATAATACTCTTTCTTCTGAAAACTTGGTATGTATTCAGTGTTTAATATAAAGTATGTACTCAAGGTTCAATATAAGGTGAATAAAAATTGTGTTTTGTAATTTTAATGTGGGGTAGGAGTGATTTCATGGTGCCTTTTAATAATAAGAGCCACCCTGGGGGGTCAGAAAACTGGGGCCAAGAAGTACTGCAATATTCTATTTTAAGCCTCCAGTTTTCAATGCTACTCTTTTGGAAAATGAGTGCTTAGTGCCCTGAAGAGACAGACCAATAGATCTGTTTCTTTTAGATATTGTCTAGAGCTTAGAGGCAAAGACTTCATATCATTTTATAATTAACTTCATATCTTATGCCCATCTGGTTTCTATCAGAATCTAAGCAAGGAGACAGAACAGAGAGGCAAAGCAAGAGGAACAATTTTTTTTTTACATATCCCTCTCCTCCACATTATTCCACATGGGACTTCTTGATTTTGTTCAATCCCTAGAGATATATCTTGGGCCCAACCAGAATCGTGGCACACTCCAGATCTTGACCTCCCTAATGCCTTGGCTTTCAGCTCTCACCCTCTCTTCTACCTGGTTTCCTCTTCTCTGCCTTGTCTACTGTATTGATAACTGCCCGTCATTGTGGTGGCTTTCATCGATAGCCTTCTGCCTGGTCTCCCTGCCTCAGGTCACTCTAGTTCACCCTTCACTCACTCATCAAAATGGTTTTCTTAAATTGCAAAAACAGCACCACTTGTCTTCTAGGGCAGAAGTAAGGGAAAGATGAGACAATGTTTGTGAAGTACTTGGCATAAAGTTGGCACTTAATAAATGCTTATTCTTTTCCTTCTTTTTTCCCTTACTGTGTGAATAGAGCACTATGCCACAGAAAGACCATGTTGCCCTCCTACATTCATTCGATCAACTCCAGTCCCTCCCTGTTGCATCCAAGATTCAATATAAAATCCTTTGTCATAACATGACTTCTTCCTACCTTTCCAGCCTGCCACCCCTTACCCCCACAGACTGTGATCAAGCAACCCTGCCCTCCTGGCTATTTGTACATACAACACTCCATCTCTACAGTTGGGGCATTTCACTGCCTGCCCCCTGTTCCTGGGACTCTTCATTTCCTCACTTTCCTTGAAGTCTCAGCTGAAATCCTGTTCTTTGGTGAGAAGCCTTTCCAGCCTTCCTTAATCTTGTGTCTTCCTTTTGTAGGGAATGATTTCCAATTGATCCTGAAAATATCCCGTTTGTACATAACAGTTTGCATATTGTCTTATCCCTTAGATTGTTTTTCAGTCTTTCTTTGTTGCCTAGCACTTGGGACAACACATCATTTGGTTCATAGTAGCAGCTTAAATAAATCCTAGCTGACTCGTCATACAGATCTGTTGCAGACAGAGGCACAAATTTATGTTTTTATCCCTTTTATCACTGTTTCAGAAATGAGCATACAAAAACCCTTCCCATTCTAACATCTTAGTTTCTTCTTCTGTAAAATAAGGGGTTGTGCTGGCTGATAGCTAAGGTCCCATCTTGTTTCAATGTTCCTAAAGTTTAAAAGCTATTTTTCAAGGTTTGTTACAGGGAGGTGGGTAGGAGACAATTTATTAGTTTTCAACTGACATTTCTTTTTTGTTGTTATTTTTATTTTTTTAACTCAATCTCTGCACTAGACTTGATAGTAAGAATCAGTTCCAAGGCAGAAGAGAGGCAGGCAATTGGGGTTGAGTGACCTGTCTAGGATCACACAGCTAGGAAGTGTCTTAGGTTAGATTTGAATCCAGGACCTCCCATCTCTAGACCTTTCCCTCTATCCACTGTGCTATCTAGCTGCCTCTCAACTGATATTTCTTAGATCTATACTGAGGTTACTAGGTAGCTCAGTGGGTAGAGTACTATGCCTGTAATAAGGAAAAGCTGAGTTCAAATATGGTGGTAGAAAATCACTTAAACATTGTCTGCCTTGATTTCATCAGCTATAAAATGGGGATAATAGTAATATTTATCTTCTAAGATAGTTGTAAGGTTAAGATGAGTCAATATTTGTAAAGTGCTTAGCACAGGGTAGGCACTTGATAAATGCTTATTCTTTTCCTTCCTTTTTCTTAGAAAGTTTAGAAATCATAGTTCCTGAAGCTTACAGGTTAGTAGAGGGATAAGAAACATATACATATTTAAGTTTTTTTAGTTAGACTTTCGTTTAGTCATTTTTCACTCATACCAACTCTTTGTATCCCTTTCAGGGATTTTCTTGGAAGATACCAGAATAGTTTGCCATTTCCTTCTCCAGCTTATTTTACAAATGTGGAAACTGAGGCAAACAGGGGTTAGGTGACTTATGCAGAGTCACACAGCTATTAAATATCTGAGGCTGAATTTGAACTCTAGGTCAGCACTCTACTACATCACCTAGCTGTGCCAAGTACTGTGCTAGGTGCTGAGAAAACAAATAGAAGAAGGGAGCTCACATTCTAATTGGGGGGAGACATCATGCATAGGAAACCTCAGTTTAGGATAGAAGGAAAGGTCCTGTGGTTGGAGAGGGTAAATCTTGTTGGGAGGACTGGTAGGTTCCACCTCCTGGAACTCCTTGGTGGTCTCTGGGTTCAAGGTTGAGGATGGGGCAGTTTTTAATTGTCTCTGGACTGGTGGTCTATTGTGGGGGAGTAACTAGATGCTTTTTGTAGGATGTCTTGGAGGTCTAGCAGGCTGTGTGCTCCCATTGCACACTGTTATAGTCTCTGGGCAGGTTTGGAGTGGGATGTTTGGGGGACATTTCTTAGATACTGTTATAAAAAATATATAAATTAATCTGAGTAGGGTCAAATGAAATGCAATTTGGATGTGAGGAAGGATAAAAGGATATTAGGGGATTATAAGGTGATAGGATGTAGAAATGAAGGTATGGGAAGGTATATAGGAGATAAGGGAAATGGGGTATGTAGGAGAGGGCAGCTCAAACAGGTTTATTCTCAGAGGCTTGAGACAGAGGATACAGGGAAGAAATCAGGGCCAGTAAGAAACCTTTAGGCTTGGCTGGAGGGTTTCTCTTGTCAGTTTCTCTGGTCTCTTGAGGGAGGGGTTGAGAGGGCCCCTCCCTGCCAGTCAAACTGATGGCTGGAGGAAGTCTCTGGGAGGTACTTCCTGTCAAGATGGATGCCCGAGTTTTCTCAAGAAATAAAAGAAAATGATTCCTTCCTCTTGAACCTTTGTCTTAATTTTCGACACAATGATTCACCAGCGGGTTTGAATAGGTAACAAGGGGATTTATTAATACCAGAGTCAGTCAGAAGGGGAGGGGGTTCAGGATTTTCTAACTGCTGCTAGGGAGAGGGTGATGGTGGGGGATGGGTCGCGGAGAGGTTAAGCTGAGAGAGCCCGGCTCTCCCAGTCAGGAAGATTTGACTGCCTTTTAAGAAAAGTCTTTATCAAATCTAGGGGTAACTTATTTGAGGATGCTCTAATTATCTAAAGAAGCTAAAACCCACAATGTTCAACCACCAAGCCCTCCCTTCCAACCAGAACCCAACGGAAAATCAGGGAAGGGGAGGGATGGAGATGGGAGATCAGGGAGAGGTCCAGAGAAATGAGATAGGTCCAAATCTCCCCAAAACAAAATAAGCACAAGCCAAGGCCGAAGCAATTAGGCCAAAGCCGAAAGGCCAAAGCAAAAGCCTCCAGCCATAGCGAAAACCAGAAGGCAAAAGCCCCGTCTGTTGGAACTTCACCTCTATTTATAGTTTTAAGTTCTAACTGACTTTCTGAACATTCTAAGATGTTTAACTGACTTTTTGTGACTGTTAGAAATTACAGAAGCAAAAAGTTTCTGTTAGCTGCCTTGCATTACAATACACAGGTACCCAAGATATAGAGTGATACATGACAGATGCACCAAAATGGTACAAAACAAGATATCATATGGAGCAGCAGAGAGGAAATTTTCTTATCAGCCCTCAAATAAAACCTATATAAAGTCTCCAGATCCTAAAGGAAGAGAAGGTTTGAGTTTTTTGTGATGAGTAAGTGGTATCAGAGTGGCTGGTCTGTAGCCCTCTCCCCCCTCCTACCCCCCCCCTCACTATGTCTTGGTTTAGTCCTAATGTCCTAAATCAGACCTGTCCAGAGCTTCTTGGCTGTTCTTTGCCAAGTGGCCTTTCTGAGTGTTTTGTGTCATCTGTCTTATCAGTTTGAAGTTCACAGTATTTTTCTTTTAAGAATTTGTGATGAATATGAATAGCTAAGCTTACACAAGAGACTTTGTCTCTCAGGTTTTAGCTCTTCTCCTCGAGCTTCCAAATATCATTCAACTGTCACCGTCCCTGGGTTGTAATAGCAGATCTCTTGGCCTATAAATTCTTTCTTTCTTTTAATTCATACCAAATTAATTTGCATTTTATTATGTGTATATAAGAGAGCCAGAATAGCATAGAGGAGAGAGGGCTGGTCTGGAAGTCTGGAAGAACAGGGTGAAAGTTCTGCCTCTACTAGCTTTGTGACTCTGGGCAACTAGGTGGCACAGTGGATAGAATATTGGAAGGAAGACTCCAGTTCAAATCTGTCCTCAGAGATTTACTAGCTGTGTGATCCTGGGTAAGTCCTCTGACTGCCTCAGTTTCCTTATCTGTAAAATGGAGATACTAATAGCCCCTGCCTCCCAGGATATTGTGAGGATCAAATAATATATATAAAGTGCTTTGCAAACCTTAAAGGTCTACATAAATTCTAGCTCATTATTATGCCTCTCTGTGCCCTAGGCAGTGTTCTACAACTATAAATTCTAGATGAATTGCCAGTATCTATCAGTGGCAGGATTTTCCACCTTGAAAATTCCTTGTATTGATGAAATCACAGGTAGATTGGCCTATAAATTCCTATGGGGGAAATGTTGAGCTAATTTGTCCAATTTTATTCGGCATGAGGTTGGATAAAAACTTAAGGAGAGGAGAGAAATCAGACTTTACAATTGAAAGGGACCTTAAAGATGATTTTGTTCAGGCGACTCATTTTACAGCCCTAGTGATCTAGCTCACCCCTTCCTATGAGAAGTGCCTTGCCCAATGTCACAGAGGTAGTTAGAAGCAATAATAGATAAGTGACATTTATTAAGCACCTATTATGTGCCAGGCACTGTGCTAAGGAGTAGAGAAACAAAAAGAAGCCAAAGACAGCCCCTGCCCTAAGGGAGCTTATAACTAATAGGCGAGACAACATACAAACAAATATATACAAAGCAAGTATACAGGAAATAATAAATAGAAGGAAGGCACTAGAATTAAGAGGAGTTGGGGAAGGTTTCTTAGAGAAAGTTGGATTTTATGTGGGAGTTAAAAGGAGCCAAGAAGTTCAGTAGGTGGAGATGAGAAAGGAGAGCATTGTAGGCATGGGGAACAGCCCAAGAAAATGCCCAGAGTGATAAAGAGTCTTGTTTATGGAACAACCAGGAAACTAGGGTAATTCGATTGAAGAATATGTGTTGGAGAGTAAGGTATAATAGAGTGTGAAGATAGGAGGGGGCTAAGTTATGAATGGCTTTGAATGCCAAACAAGGCATTTTTGTATTTGATCCTGGAGGTGATAGGAAACCACTGGAATTTATTGAATAGTGATTGATATAATAATTAACCTTTAGGAAAATCCTGTTAATGGCTGAGTGGAAAATGGATTAGAGGGAGAAGCTTGAGATAAGCAGACCCACCAACTGACCATTTGAATAATCCAGATATGAGGTTATGAGGTCCTGCACCAGAGTGGGTACCCGTGTCAGAGGAAAGAAAGTAGAATATTGGAGAGATATTGCAAAAGTGAAATTGACAGAGGATATTGGGGCGAAAGAGAGGGAACAGACCAGAAAGACTCCTGGGTTGCCAACCTGAGGGACTGGGAGTATGAAGTTGCCCTCTACAGTGATAACAGAGCCAGGATTAAAAATCTATAGTCTTCTGATTTGAAATCTACTATTTTTCCTACACCAAGATAAACTCAGAATAGGTGAATGACTTGAATATAAAGGAAACTATAAGTAAATTAGGTGAACACAGAATAGTATGCTTGTCAGATCTATGGGAAAGGAAAGATTTTAAGACCAAGCAAGAGTTAGAAAAAAATTACAAAATATAAAATAAATAATTTTGATTACATTAAATTAAAATTTTTTTGTACAAACAAAAACAATGCAACCAAAATTAAAAGGGATGTAACAAATTGGGAAAAAATATAACAAAAACCTCTGACAAAGGTCTAATTACTCAAATTTATAAGGAACTAAATCAATTGTACAAAAAAAATCAAGCCATTCCCCAATTGATAAATGGGCAAGGGACATGAATAGGCAATTTTCAGATAAAGAAATCAAAATTATCAATAAGCACATGAAAAAGTGTTCTAAATCTCTTATAATTAGAGAAATGCAAATCTAAACAACTCTGAGGTATCACCTCACACCTAGCAAATTGACTAAAATGACAGCAAAGGAAAGTAATAAATGGAGGCGATGTGGCAAAATCAGGACATTAATGCGCTGCTGGTAGAGTTGTGAATTGATCCAACCATTCTGGCTGGCAATTTGGAAGTATGCCCAAAGGGCTTTAAAGAACTGTCTTCCCTGTGATCCAGCCATACCACTGCTGGGTTTGTACCCCAAAGAGATAATAGGGGAAAAGACTTTTACAAAAATATTTATAGCTGCGCTTTTTGTGGTGGCAAAAAATTGGAAAATGAAGGGATGCCCTTCAATTGGGGAATGGCTGAACAAATTGTGATATCTGTTCATGATGGAATGCTATTATGCACAAAGGAATAATGAACTGGAAGAATTCCATGTGAATTGGAATGACCTCCAGGAATTGATGCAGAGTGAAAGGAGCAGAACCAGGAGAACATTGTACACTGTGTTAAAATTGAATGTAATGGATTTCTCTACTAGCAGCAATGCAATGATCCAGGATGACTCTGAGGGACTTATGAGAAAGAACACTATTCACATTCAGAGAAAGAACTGTAGGAGTAGAAACACAGAAGTAAAACTGCTTGATCATGTGGGTTGATAGGGATATGATTGGTGATATTGACTCTAAATGATCTCCCTAGTGCAAATATCAATAATATAGAAATAGGTCTTTTTTTTCTTTTTTAATTTTAATTTTTTAGAAAAGTTAACATGGTTACATGATTCATGTTCTTACTTTCTCCTTTACCCCCCGACTCCCCTCCCCCATAGCCACTGTGCATTTTCACTGGTTTTAACATGTGTCATTGATCAAGACCTATTTCCAAATTGTTGATAGTTGCATTGGAGTGTTAAGTTTCGAGTCTACATCCCCAATCATGTCTGCCTCAACCCATGTGTTCAAGCAGTTGCTTTTCTTCTGTGTTTCCACTCCTGTAGTTCTTCCTCTGAATGTGGGTAGCGTTCTTTATCATAAGTTCCTCAGAACTGTCCTGGGTCATTGCATTGCTGCTAGTACAGAAGTCCATTACATTCTATTTTACCACAGTGTATTGGTCTCTGTGTACAATGTTCTTCTGGCTCTGCTCCTTTCACTCTGCATCAATTCCTGGAGGTCTTTCCAGTTCACATGGAATTCCTCCAGTTTATTATTCCTTTGAGATACAATAGTATTCCATCACCAGCATATACCACAATTTGTTAAGCCATTCCCCAATTGAAGGGCATACCCTCATTTTCCAGTTTTTTGCCACCACAAAAAGTGCGTGCGGCTATAAAAAATTTTTGTACAAGTCTGTTTATCTATGATCTCTTTGGGGTACAACCCCAACAATGATCTGGATCAAAGGGCAGGCATTCTTTTATAGCCATTCTCCAATTGATAAATGGGCAAGGGACATGAATAGACAATTTTCACATAAACAAATCAAAACTATCAATAAGCACATGAGAATGTGCTCTAAATCTCTAATAATTAGAGAAATGCAAATCAAAACAACTTTGAGGTATCACCCCACTCCTAGCAGATTGGCTAAAATGAGAGACGGGGAGAGCAATGAATGTTGGAGGGGATGTGGCAAAACTGGGACATGTAATGCATTGCTGGTGGAGTTGTGAAATGATCCAACCATTCTGGATGGCAATTTAGAAATAGGTCTTGATCAATGACACATGTAAAACCCAGTGGAATTGCGTGTTGGCTACATTTTGGGGTGAAGGAAAGAACATGAATCTTGTAACCGTGGGAAAATCTTCTAAATTAATTAATTAAATAAAATTCCCCTCCGCTCCCAAATGAAATCTACTGTTTTATCCTATCATGGGAAAATTGTCTACATATCCTAAATCACTGAAAGATGAGAGATGTAAAACTAAGTTTCAGTAACAAGTTAGAACACGTGGGTCAAATCACAGCTCCTATCAATTCTGAACCTCCTTGTAGTTCCACCAGCAACCTTCCCCCTAGCCTGAAAGGGACATTTATTTGGAGAGAATAACATTTATAGGTACTATGTAGATAATAAATGGTATGACAGCATTTGATAAAGTGGGTATGTCCATTCCTGATAATCTTCTAGAAGCTTTTATAGGTATAATAAAATCTTACTATTTTGGCTTATGGTCTGTAATAAGAGAACATAAAAGTAAGACAAATATTTGTCTTTCCTCCTTGGCATTCATAGGTCTCACTTTTACCTTTCCTGTTTCGTCCTCGAAGCCATGAAAGGAAACCAGCCAGAGATGTGCTGGAGCCAGTTTAGTTAATTTTTTCAGTGTTAACCATTTGTATCTCAAATTATCAGCAAACAAAAAATCAAGACTTGACCTATTATTTAGTTATTATCTAGATTTTAGAAAGTGATGGAGAAAATGTTAATAATGCAAATTAAAATTAAAAGTGTATAAGCTAAGTGGTTCAGTGGATTGAGAGCCAGGCTTAGAGACAAGAGACAAGACTGACCTCAGACACTCCCTACCTGTGTGACCATGGGCAAGTCACTTAATCCCATTTGCCTAGTTCTTGTGGCAATTCTGCCTTGGAACCAATGCATAGTTTTTGGAATATCTCTGAGACAATCGTATGGAGAGTGTTGGAACCAATGAAGTAGTTTCTATTGAAAGTTTATAATTCCTCGCTATAAACATTTTGTTTCACTAGCTGCCCATTCTGAAAGCTTATTTTAGCCACATATAATGACATCATGGCAGATGTTTCAAATCCTACTATTGTTCAAAACTGAATGAGAGTGAATGAGGGGAAAGAAGGAAATTTCTAAATGACTCATTTAGAAAACATCCTATTTTAGCTCCATATCAAAGATTCTAGCACACATTTGACGTCTTACCCTACTTAGCTCCTTAGAAACTTCTTGGAAAATCAAATCTACACATGAATTTTCACTGAACGATTTGTGCTATTTGGTTTTGCTTTGCTCTGCAGCTCAGGAGTCTTTGTATCTCTGTAGGATTAACATTGAACTTTTTTCTCCCTATGTTCAAAATGCTTGGTAATATGTTGCATAGGGGATAGGGCATGGAATTTGGAGTCAGGAAACTTTGGGTTCAAATCCCACCTCAGACACCTATTTGTTATGTCATTCTTCATAAGATAATAATAATTTCTTAAATAACACCTTAGGGTTTACAAAGCATTTTATAAATAGTATATGATTTGATTAAAATGGATTATAATATAAGCTAATTTGATCACAATAACCCCAGGAAGTAGGTACTGTTACCCATTTTATTGATAAGGAAACAGACAAATAGAAATTAAATGACTTGTCTGGGGTCACAGAGCCAGTAAGTATTTCATCCTGAATTCAAACTTATTTGTTCCTGACTCTACATTCAGGCTGTGTCTCAATTTCCTAATCTGTAAAAACTAGGCTTTGATTTGATGGCATCAAGTGTTTTTGAACTCTAAATCTGTTATCCTATGAATACAGTAAGCACCATTTAGTTTCCTGGTTTGATGCCAATTCATATTATTTGGCTGACTTCTTGAACAATTAGGAGTAACAATGAATAGAATATTGGGCTTGGAAGTCTAGAACACCTGAGTTTGAAGGCTGTAATTTAAAGTGTCCCAGGACCTTTTTCTAGAGGTGACCCTGGATTTTCAAAGGTTATATCAGTGGAGTGAAAGCCCTGGCATGTCCTTCCAAACTGGAAAGGCATTGAGTAGAGTATGCCCTCTACTGTTCTTTACCCAGAGTCCAGCTTTCTCAGCATATCAGTCTCAGTGACTCCCAATCTGTTATGTTCCCCCTCTTTAATTCCCTGTCTTGAAACCTTAGCTCCCTTTAAGGTTTAGCTCAAGTGCTACTTCCTAACACTGAGTTCACTACCAATTGCTAGCGAATCCCACCCCCTACAATCACTCCCTCCTCAAGGTAGTAATTTTGTATTTATTTTATAACATTCATTGTTGTAGTTGTTGAGTAGTGACCACCCCCAGTTTGGGGATTTCTTGGCAAAAATACTGACGTGGTTTGCCATTTCTTTCTCTAGCTCAATTTACAGATAAGGAAACCGAGGCAAACAGGATTAAGTAATTTGTCCAGGGTCACACAAATAGTAAATGTCTAAATCTGGATTTAAACTCAGTTCTTTCTGATTCCAGACCTGTGGTACTCTATCTATTGTACCACCTAACTGCCCAGTTTATGCATAAGGAGTCCAAAAAATCTTAGTGAAGTTTTAAGCCATAATAAGACTTCTGGGATACTTACTTGTATATAAATATGTTGCATCTCTATATTAGGATGTAAGTACCTTGAATCCAGAGACTATTTCCCTTTTATATTTGTGTCCAATACCTAGTTCATAAGTAGGCACTCATTAAATACTTCTTTTGAACAAAAATTAGATACTTTAGATATTCCTTCATTTTGGAGTAAACTTCTCTGTAAACATCCTGGAACATATGAATGATCCTAGGCTAATTAAGCATAGCTGGGTAATGAGTTTCCATTCTGTTTTTTGTTTTTGTTCAGTTTTGACTGACTTTTTGTGACCCATTTGGGCTTTTTTTTTTTTTTTTTTTTTTTTGCCAAAGATGCTGGAGTCGTTTGACATTTCCTTCTCCAGCTCATTTTACAGCTGAGAAAACTGGGGCAAACAGGGTTCAATGATTTGCCCAGAGTCACACAGCTAGTGTCTGAGGCCAGATTTGAATTCAGGAAGATGACTCAAGGGTGAGAGCACTCTATCCACTTTACCACCTACCTGCCTAGTGTTTCCATTGTGAGGGGTTATTTAAATGTACAAAGAACTCGTATAATTAATAGTAAACAAGTGGCTTGAAATAAAACTTTGCTTCCCTTGGTGCCCAAGTGTAAAAAAAAAAATGAATGTGAAGAAGCTGTTTCATATCCAATTAAATTCTCTATTCTAGTCAACCAGAATCACTTCCTATCTCTGGACTTCAGTTTCCTCATCTTTAAAATGAGTGTATATGGAAATGGATTGTCTGAAAATTTCTTTATCGATCCAGAAAAGCAATATATATTATAAATTCCATATGATATTATGATGTTAGAAATACTTAGTGAGGATTTATTTTCACAGGGCACAGTGTTATGAAAAGAAAAACAGAAAACTGGACTCCAGACCTCAAGCAAATGCAATATTCTTTCACAGTTTATCACAAAGAACAGAAAATAAGAGCTACAATGTCTGTCAACCTTCTTCTGTTCTTTCCTCCTGCCCCCACAGGTCCTTACAAAATACCTAGCTACAGGGGAGCTCAGTGCCAATATAGTACCATTTATAATAGTTCATATTTATATAGCACTTTAAGACTTACCTAGGTTCTTTAAAAAATATAAGGATAATTTATTTCTATTCAGAGGAACCCTTTAAACATTTAGAGACAAAATTCTCCTTAGAGAAATAGTTAGGGTTTCTTAAAATGTGAAATTCTGAAGGAAAAGGGAAAAAATAATTATAATGAAATCCTTGCTATTATTTATTGGTGATTCCAATCTATGTATCTACTTTTTAATCTCTATATCTCAAAAAATGTTTCTTTTTTGCAATCTTGAGAGATAAAAAGAAACATAATTAAATTTTTACAGATGAGATTAAAGCTCTGAAAATGAAGGCACCTGCCCATCCAAGGTCATAGTGATAAGTAATACCTGGGGCAAGATTTAAACCTGTGGTCTTCTGAGCCACATCTAATCTCTTTCCATTATATCAAACTATCAGAATATTCTGACTTTTAATTAAGGTCATAGGATTTAGAGTTAGAAGGACATGTAAGATTAGATTTCTCATTTTTCCCCTGTAAGGCAAGTGGGACTTGGCCAAGGTTTACACAGCTTCTAGTAGGAACAGAACTAGGGTTCAGACTCAGGATCTCTGGTTCCAAATTCAATGTTTCAAGATTGATTCCCACCAGTTCCAGATTGTTTCTACTGTAGATAGATCTCAAGATAGAAAACCTCTGGAATGTTTTTATTTTAAAGTTATTATAAAATTAGGAACTCATTTAGTACTCATGATTTCATCCCTTAGAATATATAAATATTTTTACCTTATTTCTTTTCCTTCTTGCTATAGTAATAGTGGCTTCTAGAATGCTATCAAAGTTGATGTAACCCACTTTTTTTTTTTAAACCCTTGTACTTCGGTGTATTGTCTCATAGGTGGAAGATTGGTAAGGGTGGGCAATGGGGGTCAAGTGACTTGCCCAGGGTCACACAGCTGGGAAGTGGCTGAGGCTGGGTTTGAACCTAGGACCTCCTGTCTCTAGGCCTGACTCTCACTCCACTGAGCAGTTACCCAGCTGCCCTGTAACCCACTTCTAATCTTGAATATCGTTAACAGTGAACTGTCTAAAAACAGCTGCTGGGACTAAAACTAAAGCTAAAACTTTCAGCTGAAGAGACTGTTGGGCTTAGCTTATTTTTTAAAAATAGATAGTGTAAGATAAAAGCAGTCCAATTTGCTAGTGGGAGCTTGAGTCCCCAAGTAGGCATACCATTGCCAGTTCATCAGAAGGACCACAATGGCTAGCTTGCCATAGATGCAATCCTTTCTTTATCCATTCTTTACAAAAAGCTTTCAATTGAGTTCATCTATTTTGTTTTTTACAGGAAAACATTTCCAATTTTATATGGAAAAATGGGATTTGGTAAAAAAAATAGCTTTTCAGGCAGAATGAATAAAATAAAACCACCCTGTATACTAGTATTGAACCTACAAATTAGGAATTTTTAGGAAGGGTACATCAAAATTTACCCATAGGTACTTGCTCTTTGCCTTGTAACAAGGGAACAAGCATTTAGCCAGGCATAGGACCAAGCACTTTACAAATATGATCTTGTTTGATTCTTAAAACAATCCTGTGAGATAGGTGATATTGTCCTTATCTTATAGTTGAGAAAACTGAGGACAGATGTTAAGTGACTTGCCCAGGGCTAGCACACAGACACTAACATATAGTTAGTATTTGAGGCTGGGTTTGATCTCAGTCTTTCCTGACTCCAGGTATTACCCTCTATCTGTTGTGTCACTGAGTTGCTTCAGTTTTCATTTCATGAAAGATTTAACTTAGGGGAATGGCTAGCTCAGTCATGGAAGACCATTCAGAACATTCTCAACTAGGTGCTCAAACAACTTATAGGTTTAAGGAATTTGCTGGGTTTTGAGGCAAAAAGTTTTCCTTATGGTAAGCCAAATCACTGTTCTGTAGTTTACAGATAAGGAAGTTTAGGAGAATTTGAGGACACACAGGGAGTAAGTAGATGGGATTTAAACCCAGGCTGACCCTTTTCTGGAGGTCAACATCTATCATAAAGAATATACCTTTTTCAATTTGCTATCTAGGAAGTCTCTAAAATAAAAACCTCAAATCTCTCAAAATTTCATTAAGACATAATAAATTCTGCTCTTACTTGGTTAATGCAATCAGATCTCACTAATTCAGACCAATTTCATGGAAAGGCTTGTCTCAAAGAAAAATTTTTCTTAAAGAAAAACTTGAGTTATAGGCATTAAATAGTTCCATTTCTTTAAAGTTTATTCTATATCCAGCAGTATTCCCTAGAACAAAGTTTTAGGGGAACTGCTTTAACGAGCCCACAAGTGTAATTAAAAACTTCTCACAAGGGTCTTAGAAAACAGTAAAACTTATTAAAAAATTGTCAATGAATGAAGTATTTTGCAAATGAATTTTCTTAACTAAAGTTTGCCCCTTTAAACACTGAAATTTATTTTGTCTAGTAATTTCTGATAGAGAGGAATTTATTTAACAGTTATCAAGACTTTAAATGCAAATCACAGGCATGGATGGAACTTTCAAATGGGTATGATCTCAGACTTATTTAAATATCTGAATATGCACAAAGCACTGGACTAAACACTAGGGGAGATACAAAAATAGCTAAAAGAAAGCCCTTTGCTATCATCTTTGTAGATGAATTTCATGTTAACTTGGCTTAATAAAGAGCTACTATGAATTAATTTAGCCATTTCTGGATGAAATCATTTTTACAAACTTCATTATTATAGCCATGATGCCTTTTGTCTGCCACAATTTTAAATGACCCAGGACTACAGATTAGGAAAAAAAAAAGCTTTATTTCTCAGCTTACCTTTCCTCTTTTCACTCCACCTCCCCACCCCCAACAAATCCTCTTTTGTAATAATGATGGTTAATATCAACAAATAACTATATCTGAAAGCATTTTGCTGCCACTGTCTTCAGCAAGAGGAGAGAAATATCTCAAATCATCTCTTCTCTAGGACCAAGATTGGTCAGAACAATTAATCTGAAGTCAGCCACCTCTTCATGTTGCTTTTGTTTGCATCATTTTTGTCATCGTTTCTAATGGTTATTGTTCTGTTTACTTCACTCTGCAACAATTATTCAAATCTTCCCATGTTTCTCTGAATTCCTTAAAATTTAGTATTTTTAATAATATTCCATTGCATTCATGTACCACAATACAACCAGCTTTTTTCCAGTTCATGGGTATCCATCTACTTGGTTTCCAGTTTTTTGCTACATCAAAGAGATACTATGAATATTTTAACACATAGACACATATATGTATATATGACCCATCATTCTATCTGGTCTTGTTGGAATAGCCAAGTAGTAGGCAAGTTGGCTAAAGGGATATGAAAAATTGAGATAACATTTTTCATCATGAATCCTTTGGAGTTGTCTTGGATCATTGAATGTTTGATGATAGCTAAATTATTCACAATTGGTTGTCATGCAATATATGTATATATTATTTACTTCTGTATTTGTTTATAGGCATGATGTTTCTCTTGATAAGCTCCTTGAGGGAAAGGACTATTTCATGTTTGTCCTTGTATCCTCAGTGCCCAGCACTCTCTGGTGATAGTAAATACTTGCTGAATACTAATTATAACTCATCAAACTCTAAGCCTTACTCTGTTGTTTTACAGTGGATTGGAGGGGACTCTGGGTGCTTGAAAGCTATGTCAAACAGTTGTCAACACTGGAGTGCTCTGGCTTATAGCATTTTACCAGTGAGAATTTGAGTCTTTTGTCTAATGATCAGCTCAGGTAAGTGAAGTATGAAGTGGCTGATCATCAATATAATAGTTGACTATTAAATAAGGAATTCTTTGTCCAGAGAAAGATATAAAACAAAGAAAAAGAAAAATGTTAATTCTTCTGCTTCCACAGTAACAGTGGGTAAGATTCCCCCAAAAAGATTAGAGAGGAGAAATTATACGATTTTAGACTATTAAATGTTAACCATTGATACTCTGAGACTTTTTCAATGACAAACTGACATACAATTGGAAATATTAAAAGTCATAAATCATTCTTGAGAGAAATTAAACTAGAAGACAAGAAATTTTCAATTAAATAGAAAGATAGCTCCAGGTTCTCCTTGGAAAGGCAAAGAAGCTCCCAGAGGCAACAAAAAATAGTATTTCAGGGGGCAGCCAAGTGGTTCAGTGAATAGAGTGAGTGATTAGCCTGAAGATGGAAGGTCCTGGGTTCAAATCTGATCTCCTATACATCCTAGCTGTATGACTCTGGGCAAGTCATTTAAATCTACTTGTCTAGCCCTTATCACTCTTCTGCCTTAGAACCCATACGTGGTATTGATTCTAAGATGGAAAGTAAGAGTTTAAAAAAGCAAACCAACCAGTATTTTATGGGATAATTGGTCTTTTCATATTGTAGTGCTTATGATGATCATAAGCAAAAAGAACAGAATGAAAATAATTGCAGTTTATGCATCAATATTCAGAGGAGGAAGGGAAAAACTCTACCCTCAAACTGACAAGATTCTCTTGAATCAAATTATTGGAGACATGTTATTAATTATACATTTTATTAATTATAGTTATTAATTATATATTTTGAGACTTGGTGATTTCATTGCAGAGATGGATGGCAAAATGTTAGAAAATACAGATCAAGATTAAGAAATAAAAAAAGATTGAAGTCTTGTAGATTTCTCAGAGACCTTATGTTTATATATTATTAATATTTCTTTCAATAAGAAGAGTTAGAAGGCACTAGGCATGGAAAACAGCAACCAATATTACAAAAAAAGGAAACTCATTCTGTCTTGATGTTGATTCCCTGCTCATATGGAAGTCTTAACAAAATAAACAACCAAATGTGTAGCCAAATAATGGACTAGTTAAAGACCAAAGTCAATGTTAACTTAGGAATAATGATGAGAAGCCAACTTATAAATGCAACAACTTTCACCTAATTAATTCAAATAAAGTTTTAATAATGAAAATTAGAAAACGGAAAGGCAAAGACCTTGATTCTTACCAACTATTTAAAAAACTCAACAAGTATAAATGATTGGGGACAACTGGGTAGCTCAGGGGATTGAGAGCCAGGCCTAGAGATGGGAAGTCCTGGATTCAAATCTGCCCTCAGACACTTCCTAGCTGGGTGACTCTGGGCAAGTCACTTGACCCCCATTGCCTAGCCCTTACCACTCTTCTGTCTTGGAGCCAATGCACAGTATTGACTCCAAGACGGAAGGTAAGGGTTTATTTAAAAAAAAAATGACAAAAAACCAAGTATAAATGATGCCAAGAGGAGACCAAAAGATCTCAGAAACTGTTTTGTCAGAAGACTCAAACTTTTTTCCAAGTGGACAGAGATGGTAGCCAAGGACACCACCAACTTAGAATACCAACTCATTTGTCTAACACTAAACAGGATGATGGCAGAATCACCTCATAAAAGCAGTGAAAGCAAAAACAAGTTGACAGAAACCTTGACATGAGACCTAAGACCTGTCATTTTGAGAATTCATAGATGGTATTGTTAGGAAGACAAGAAATATATGAAAAATGTGGAACACATTTATATTTACATAATGATCTATTTTCTCTATCAGTGCTATCAGAAGCCCCCTCTTTGGACTCAAAAATTCAGTTGAAGATCTGGTATACAAGGAAGCTGAAATGGTACTTAAGAAGAAAGGGTCAGGAAGAAAGGCTGGAGGAAGTTAAATAGAGGTCCAGCAATTATGTATTGAAGACAACATAAGTTTTGAAGGTATTAAGGTAGGGATTCTTAGCTTTTTTGAGTGTTATAGATCCCTTTGACAATGTGATAAATTTTTTGGGGGGGTTAGAATATTTTTAGGTATTTAAAGTAATCAAAATACTAAATTTCAGTTAGAGGTTAGTAAAAACAAAGATGTAATGATTTCACCATCCAAGTACCTGGGACCTTTGAAATCTATTCATGGACTTCCTGGGGTGGGTGGAAGGAAAATGGTGGTAGTCTATGAAATCTAAGTTAAGAACCTCTGCATTAAGTGAACCTTTTAAAAAGAGATCTCCATGGAGACAAAGACAAAGAGAATGGAACAATAATGGAAAACATCAGTCCCCATCTGCCCCCCAAATACTAGCGAGGCAATCAATAACTACCAATGCAGATATTGACTTTTTTATGTTTATGATAGAGCAGGGGTCGGCAACATATGGCTCTCGAGTCATATTTGGCTCTTTTGAGGGGTAGATATGGCTCTTTCTGCAGGAGCCATAAAGTCGATTTTTTTTCAGGCGCTGTTACAGGAGCGCTCACTGTGAGCACTGTATGGCTCTCACAAAATTACATTAAAAAAATGTGGTGTTTATGGCTCTCACAGCCAAAAAGGTTGCTGACCCCTGTGATAGAGTGTTGGAATGGAAGTCAGAAAGACTTAAATTTAAGTCTGGCATCACAAATCCTGTCTCAGGCACTAACTGTGTAATCCTAGGCAAGTCACTTAACCCATTTACCTCAGTTTCCTCATCTGTTAAATGGAGATTACAGCATCTGACTCCCAGGGTTGTTGTCAGGTCAAGTGAGGTAATTGTGAAGCAGTTGGCATGGTGTCTGGCACACCGTAATTGCTATATAAATGCTATTAAGAAATTACAAGTCTGCTGAATGAGCCTTAAGCCTTTGTTTACTAAGGTTTTATTTTATCCTATGAAATTCTAATATTCTCCCCTAGAGCTTCCACAGAGGATTTCCCAACATTCTAAAGGCCTTACTCTAGCTCTTTTTATATTTCATGGGTATCAATATACCATTCATCTGTTATCTCCCATTCTTTCTATAGGACAGTCTCCTCCCATAAAATCATATATTTCCTGAATTATATTCTTTATCGCACCTCTCGCATACAGATGGGCATTGCAAATATACTGCAATCTCCTGGTGTCCGCCATATTCCATTCCGTTGTTCCATGAGGCACTTTGATGCTACTGAAGATTGTATCATTCCACAATTCTCAACCATAAAGAAACATTGGAAGACTATTTTTGCTGGTTAGGGCTGAGATTATTAAAGACACTGGAAATGTTCCCATATGCAATCTAGCCTATACTTTACCAACAATGAACCCAATCTACAGTCTTACTCCCAAATAGATTTCTGGTCTTCTAAAATGCTGTCACTTGGTAAATAGACTTTCCCCCTCCATTTTGATTTTTTCTCCCCTTATTAATTATCAGAGCTCTGTCTTTTAAATCTTGGATCTCATTGTAGATGCTCTCTAATGTTCTGGGGCTTACTGAGTTTATAAGGAGCACAGGATGGTACACACCTTTGATGAATATGCATCTCCCTATTCTATGCCTTGCTTGATAGTAGTAATTAGAGGGTAGCTGAATATTTGTCTCTCTGGTCACATTTACGAAGCAGTCTTGTTGCAAGACAGGATTTGAGGCTGTCTTTCTTCACCAACTTCACCAACTCAAATGTTTTTTTAAATTCTCCATAAAATAAAGCATTATCTTATATATCATCTGCACCTGACACTCAGGTGTATGATGGAAAATATGTGATGAGCTATATGAAATTGTCTGAGAAAGTCTACTTGTTCTCACATTCATTTGGTGTATTCACAATATATGTGCAGATCATTCCCAAAGATTTTTTAACTTAGTGAAATGAAATGTGAAAATAAGACTTTTGGAAAACTTGGCTAAAACAGGACTTGGCTGAACTGCCAGGTGTAGCCACTTTACTCATTTCAGGAGCATGATATCTGCGATCCGTCTCTTCATATGTGCTGCTTTGAGAATCCAGATCATCTCCAAACAGCCAATGGATTTGTGAAAGCTCACTCCATCAAGAACCAATGGCATAACTTACAAAAGAATTCACCTTTACATAGTACTTTGAAAGCTTACGAAATGCTGTTCTCAAAACAGTCCTGGGAGGTAGAGAGTGCAAGTGTTACCATGTTTTGCCAAAAAGGAAGAAGGAAAGTTAAGTGATTTGCCTTAAGGACACAAAGTTAAGCATGAATCAGATTCTTTATCCCTGGAGAATCTTCTTTGCTAGATAGGATATATTAAAGAAAAAGTCTATGTAACAAGAACTTTTTAATGTGGACTGCCTTAATTTCTGTCATTTCTGCTAATTAGTGTTCTTCCAAAAAAATCACTCAACTGTGGGGGATAAAACCCATTTTTAATCTAACTAGATTATTCAGCCTTAAAAGATGAATTTGTTTTACAGTTACGTAAGTACTTTTTAAGAGTCAATGCAAAGTATGTATTAAGTCCTAGAGATGATAGAAATAAAATGCTGAATTTTCCAGTACCCCAGAGTAGTTCTAGAAAAGATATGTGGCAAACCTCTTCTGATAATCGCTGCTTAGGACTGCATAGATTTCAAGGCCCAACCTCTATCTTTTACTTTCCTGATGGAATGCTTAAAAGGTTCTTGAATAATGGCCCACCTGTTCTTGTTTTTCCTATCAATGTGGAATCTTGATTAACCTTTGTCATTAGTGTAAGCAGAAACCTTTGTAGATGGAGAAATGAAAGATTCTAAGACATGGGTTCTTAACTTTGGGTCTGTGAACTAAAAAAATACCTTTTGATTGCTATTTCAATATATTAATTAGTTTCCTTTGTAACTGTGTATTTTTTTGTACGTGCTAATTATTCTGAGAAGTCCTTAGGTTTCAGTAGATTTGCCAAAGGGGCCTCCCCAAAATTAGGAACTCTTGCTTTAATCAAAGTAGGTGACCCACTGGATGTGATATTTCCTGACGGAGTAAGACCCAGCACTGGGCTGTTATTTCTTCAGAACAAAATTTTCATTGTGGTGGATAGACTATTAAACTTGAATGTTAGGAAAACTGAATTTGAATCTTCCCTCAAACACTCACTAATTGTGTGACCCTGAACAGTCTATCTTCTCAGTCTCCGTTTTCTCATCTATAAAATGGAGATATAAGAGCACCTACTTCCCAGAGTTGTTTCTGTGATATATACATACACATATATCACTTTGCAAACATTAAAATACTATATCACTATACTAGCTGCTGTTGTTATTGGCATTATTGGAATTCTACGTGATATAAAGTGAGATTCTGAAAAAATGTTAATATAGTGAAATTTCTAGTTTAGTTGTCTAGGTGTGGAGCCACGTGGGATATAAAACATTTCTGTACTTGTCATTGGACTATCATTTTACAAGTACTTAAGGGCGAACTGGGGCACAAAAGGGTTACTCTCCTTCTGCATACCCTGGCCCCATCTCCATCTCCATTACTCATGCACCACCACCTTCTTTCTTCACCCTCATTTCCTCTCTCTCTCTGTCTGTCTGTCTCTGTCTCTGTCTCTGTCTCTATCTCTCTATCTCTCTCTCTCCTCCCTCTCTCTTCCCTCTCTCACTCTTCTCTTTTGTGCTCTCTTTCTCCTTCTCTCTCTCCTTCTCTCTCTTCTCTCTCTCTCTCCCTCTCCCCCCCCTCTCTTCCTTCTTTCACTATTCTATCTTTTGTGCTCTCTCTGTGCCTCTTCTCTCTCTCCCTCTCTTCTCTCCTCCCTGTCTTTCACTCTTTCACTCTTCTCTCTTTTGCGCTCTTTGTATTTCTTCTCTCTTTCTCCTCTTTTTCTCTTTCCTTCTCTCTCTCTCTCTATCACACACACACACATACATACATACACACAACACTTCACTGACCTGCTCATCCACCCCATACCTCACATGGTATATATATTCACATCAATCATCCAGAGTTTTATTTTTTCACTATGTATAGTTCATGTACTCTGTGTTCCTTCTCTCCTTTATTTGGCCCCCAAAATTTTCCTGCCCTTGTTCACTTTTATCCCAGGGGCTATTGGATACTCTCAGGCCTCCCAGACCAGCATTTATAGATTTATGACAATATAGTGTCAAGGACAAAATTGCTCTGTGTTGAAACTAGTTTGGGGAACCTCCACCTGAGGGAGTAATTGGTTAGATGTTCTAAGAAGCTTATACTTCAGCAGCAACTCTCCATAAATGGAACCAAAGCACAAGCATACCATATTGGTCAGGAATAAACACTCAAGGGTACAGGGGGAATCCTGTGGAAAAGAGATCAAAGGTGACAATTTTTTATTAGGTATAAATGAATCTGAGACATTTAGATAAGAGTTCCTTGATATTATATAAGCTAACTACAAGGAAAACTGTTGGATCAAACATGTTTTGAGTCAGTTGTGGGGGATAGTCTGCATCTAAGAGCCTTAACACTATTGGCTTTGTGTAGCCCTGCTACAGAGCATTGAGGAGAGGAAAAGGAGGTGGAAAAGGAAACTATAAAGAATGAGATTTCTTCATCTTCAGGGTTGATTTGACTATATATATTTATGTATACTCCTAATGTGAATGGGATAGATAGAACAGTGGAGACAAATGGAAAAAATAAGAAACAAGGGAATAGATTAACTTTTATTGTACACTTTTGGTTACTCCTGTGTTTTCCTCACATCGTGTCTTTATTGTTTCTATAGCAACCACCAAAATAAAAAAAATGTAGAACAACCTCAACTTGGCAAACCTATAACCAAGATATTACACTTAATGGTGTAAAGTGACATGAAGTATTATTGACAGTATTCTGAAAATATACAGGTCTATTCTAAGGGATCTAATGGGGAGCTGTTAATGTGAATTATTTGGGTGAGTGGATAGCATGTCACAATGCTGCACCATTACATAGGGATTAGTGTAAATCCTTTTTTCTTTTTATCAATCTCAAAATCTATAATAAGTAATTGTGTTGAGCAATAGATACAAGTGGATAATAAGGGGATATCACCGACATCTTCTCAGTTACAAGACATGACTAAGATAACACAGCACTGTTTTAATCTTAGCTGTCTTGATTTCATAAGCCAACAAGACTGCAAGCTTTTTAGACCTAGCACATTGTCTTCATATTCTAGAAGTTGCTCCTCACCTATCGCCCCAAAGACAGCATACCCCCACATCTTTATGCATATTTAATCCTTTCTCTGACATTTTAGAACATGGCTTTCTGAAGGCAGTTATCTAAATGGCACTATCTATAAGGCACAGGCTTTCTCTTTAGCCAAAAGTAAGACCAATACATTCTGATGCAAGCTGTGCAGGCATTAGCAACAGTTGTATATGCCCTTCATTTTTCACCTCTGTGCTTTTGATAGGAGCCAAGGTGAAAGGGTGAGACAGCATAGTTTTAATCAGACCATGCACTTTAGAAAAATGGTCATTTTACTGGGATTTCCTACTCATGAGATTTTCTACTCAATTTTGCAAATATTAGGGATCAGAATAATTTGGTTACAGGTGTTAACCTGTAAGTGGATTAAAAATCCTAACTAAATGCCTTCACATATCACTGCCAGATAATGGAAAGCCAAAGTAACTAAAGCTATGCAGAGTGTCTACCTTCAAGAGAATGTGTCCTGAAGTAGACAGCCTGTCTAGATCACAGACTCAGAATTTCCTGTTACAATATGCTTTTGGAAAATGCATCAGCATAAATAGCAGGATTTGCAGACCTGTTACTTTGTGGGGTAGGAAGGATGGAAATGAGTGGTTTTCAGGCACTCTGTGCCAAAATAAAGACTGGACTTGCTTTGCTTTTGACCATTTCTTTTCCTCTTTGCTGCTTGGTTAATAAAACCTTAGCCTGACCAATACCTCTCTCTCCTGCTTCGAGAAATTGATATACCAGTCATAAGAAACGATTCTTTTCTAAAAGAAGCCAACTTCTTGCTAGGTGCTGACTTGTCTCTTAAGCAATAAAGGCTGGGCATGGCATGTTGGGGTGTCCTGTTGTTCACTAGATTTGAATTTGAATTTCTTCCTCCTGGATGAAAACAAAGTTATTAATGCATGGTGAAATGTAACTTAGAGAGCACAGTGAAATCACGAGCAAGGTAGTAAAAAATTCTCTTTTAAACCTTTATTGCTATCAAAATGTAGTAGTAGTATATAGTGGGCTATTCCTGGAGTTAGGAAAAGCCGTATGTAAGCCTCTGACATGTACTAGGGTGGGTGACTATGGGCAAGTCACACATTCTCAATGACCAAAACAACTCAAAAATAATAAGTTACAGAAGACCTGCTGATTTGTGTCGGTAAAAGCAGTTCCACACTGGGAGTACCCCATATCAATGCAATGACAGGTTTGGAAATATGTGGGAAAACAGGCTATTTGCAAAATACTTCGTCAGCCCTGGAAACATGGATATTCTGAATATGATCATGGAAAAGGGAATATGGAGCTGGACTTTGACTCTCGTGCATGCCAACCTTTCCTAGAGGAAATGAGAGATGTTGATTCACTTTTCATAGCTCTGATTTGATTATTTATTTCATGCTGTGGGAGTCTATTTTCTAGGGAAGACTGGACTCTCCAGTTATTTTTTTTAACAGTGAGCAATGGGTGTTGTGTAATATATGTTATGTAGGATATGGATGCTGTGATATTTGACCTTGGATATTGCTGGGAATGATTTGGCAGCCAAAAGATTTTTAGGCAATTTCTAAATAGTCATGCCTTCCAAGTCTTTATTGACTAATGCATAGTTTTAAATTTTTTTAATTAGACATTTATTAATATTCGTTTTTAATCTGTTTACATACTTTATGCCCCTACTTTTCCCTTCACACCCCGCTCTCCCACCACCCATGGCCAACGCACATTTCCACTGGTTATAACATGTGTCCTTGTTCAGGGTCTATTTCCCATTCATGTCCGCCTCAGCCCATGGATTCAAGCAATTGTTTATCTTATATATTTCCTCTCCTGCAGTCCTTCCTCTGAATGCGGGTAGCATCTTTACCATAAATCCCTCAGAGCTGTCCTGTGTCATTGCAGTGCTGCTGGTACAGGAGCCCATTACATTTGATTTTACCATAGTATATCAGTCTCTGTGTACAATGTTCTTCTGGCTCTGCTCCTTTCGCTCTGCATCACTTCCTGGAGGTCTCTCCAATTTGCATGGAATTCCTCCAGTTTATTATTCCTTTTA
>NC_058134.1:182942681-183075324 GCF_016433145.1 Gracilinanus agilis | reverse complement strand
TTTGCATCTATGTTCATTAGGGAGATTGGTCTGTAGTTTTCTTTTTCTGTTTTTGGTCTACCTGGCTTTGGAATCAGTACCATATTTGTGTCATCAAAGGAATTTGGTAGGACTCCTTCTTTGCTTATCATATCAAATAATTTGTATAGTATTGGGATTAGTTGCTCTTTGAATGTCTGATAGAATTCACTTGTGAATCCATCAGGTCCTGGTGATTTTTTCTTAGGGAGTTCTTTAATGGCTTGTTCAATTTCTATTTTTGATATGGGATTATTTAGGTATTCTATTTCTTCTGCTGTTAATCTAGGCAGTTTATATTTTTGTAAATATTCGTCCATATCTCCTAAATTGTTATATTTGTTGCCATATAATTGGGCAAAATAGTTCTTAATGATTGCCTTAATTTCCCCTTCATTGTAGGTGAGGTCTCCCTTTTCATCTCTAATACTGTCAATTTGGTTTTCTTCTTTCCTTTTTCTTATTAGATTGACTAGTACTTTGTCTATTTTATCTGTTTTTTCAAAATACCAGCTTCTAGTCTTATTTATTAATTCAATAGTTCTTTTACTTTCGATTTTATTAATTTCTCCCTTAATTTTTAGTATTTCTAATTTAGTTTTCATCTGGGGGTTTTTTATTTGTTCGCTTTCTAATTTTTTGAGTTGCATGCCCAATTCGTTAATCTCTGCCCTCCTTAATTTGTTAATATATGCACTCAAGGATATAAATTTCCCCCTGAGTACTGCCTTGGCTGCATCCCACAGAGTTTGGTAGGATGTCTCATCATTGTCATTCTCTTCAATGAAATTGTTGATTGTTTCTATGATTTCTTCTTTCACAATTTGGTTTTGGAGAATCATATTGTTTAATTTCCAATTGGTTTTTGACTTGCCTGTCCAGGTGCCCTTACTGATTATTATTTTTATCGCATTATGATCTGAGAAGGTTACATTTATGATATCTGCTCTTTTGCATTTGTTTGCCATGATTCTATGCCCTATTACATGGTCAATCTTTGTATATGTGCCATGTGCAGCTGAAAAGAAGGTGTATTCCTTTTTGTCCCTATTTATTTTTCTCCACATATCAATTAAATCTAATTTTTCTAGGACTTCATTCACCTCTCTTACCTCTTTCTTATTCATTTTTTGGTTTGATTTATCTAGATCTGAAAGAGGAGTATTTAGATCTCCCACTACTATGGTTTTACTATCTATTTCCTTCTTGAGCTCAGCCAGTTTCTCCTTTATGAATTTGGATGCTATACCACTTGGTGCATATATATTGAGCAGTGTTATTTCCTCATTGTTTATACTGCCTTTAATCAGGATGTAATGACCTTCCCTGTCTTTTTTAATCATATCTATTTTTACTTTGGCTTTGTCAGAGATCATGATAGCCACTCCTGCCTTCTTTTTCTCATTTGATGCCCAAAAGATTTTGCTCATACCCTTAACCTTGAACTTGTGTGTGTCTACCTGCCTCATATGTGTTTCTTATAGACAACCTATGGTAGGATTTTGGTTTCTGATCCACTCTGCTATTTGCTTCCGTTTTATGAGTGAGTTCATCCCGTTCACATTCAGAGTTACAATTGTTAGTTGTGTATTCACTGACATTTTTGTATCCTCCCCTAGACCCACTCCTTCTTATTACACTATTTTCTTTTACACCAGTGGTTTGCTTTGAGCAGATATCCCTTATCCCCTCCCTTGATTGACTTCCCTTTCTGCCCCCTCCTTTGTTGTTCCCCTCTTTTTGTTTTTTTTAAAAAGACCAAATGAATTCCCTCCCCCTTCTTCTCCCCTCCCTTTTTTGGCCTCCCCACTCCCCTGCTCCTTTTGGTTTATCCCTTCTGACTTTCTCAGTAGGGTTAGATAGAGTTTTTTATCCGGATGGATAATAAAGCTACTCTTCCTTCTCCAGGTTGATTACACTGAGAGTAAGGTTTGATTATGCTCTCTTCCTCTCCTTCTTATGATATTATTCATCCCCTCCCCTTCCCATGCCCTCTTTGTGTGTAATAGCATATCTTATTTTTCTTATTTACTCGGATTTTTCTTGGTGTCCCCTACTATTCCCCCCCTCTTTCCCACCCCACATGTCTTCTTAGACCATTTAGTATCCTGTCCTCTCCCTATGAATTATTCTTCTGGTTGCTATAATAGTGAATCTTATAATAGTGTATAGAGTTCACTACAGAGAATTATACATAGCATTTCTCCACCTAGTAATACAGATAATTAGATCTTATTTATGCCCTTAAAGAGTCAAGCTTAAAAGACTATGAGTTTTCTTTCTTTTCCCTCTGTTTCTTATTTACCTTTTCATCTTTCTCTTGATATTTGTGGTTGAGTGTCAAACTTTCCATTTAGTCCTGGTCTCTTTTGTGCAAAAACTTGGGATTCTTCAATTTTGTTGAATACCCATACTTTCCCCTGAAAGTATATGGTTAGTTTCGCTGGGTAGTTGATTCGTGGCTGAAGGCCCAGCTCTCTTGCCTTTCTGAATATTGTATTCCAAGCCTTGCGGTCTTTTAGCGTTGAGGCTGCCAGATCCTGTGTGATCCTTATTGGTGCTCCTTGATATTTGAATTGTCTCTTTCTGGCTTCTTGTAAGATTTTTTCTTTAACTTGAAAGCTCTTCAATTTCGCTATTATATTTCTGGGTGTTGACTTTTCTGGGTCCAGTGTAGAGGGTGTTTTATGGATCCTTTCAATGTCTATATTGCCCTCTTGTTGTAGAACTTCAGGGCAATTTTGCTGAATAATTTCTTTAAGTATGGAGTCCAAGTTTCTATTAATTTCTGCCTTTTCTGGAATACCATTGATTCTCAAGTTGTCTCTTCTAGACTGGTTTTCTTGGTCTGTCACTCTCTCATTGAGATATTTCATGTTTCCTTCTATTTTATCAGTCTTTTGACTTTGTTTTATTTGTTCTTATTGTCTTGAGAGATCATTGGTTTCTAAATGTTCGATTCTAGCCTTTAAGGACTGGTTTTCGGCTTTAATGTTTTGGTTTTCAGCTCTAATGTTTTGGTTTTTGGCTATAATTTTTTGGTTTTCCTTTTCAATCTGATCATTTTTGGTCTTCAGTTGTCTTGTCTCACTTTCCAATTGCGAAATTCTGCCTTTTAAACTGTTATTTTCTTGCCAGATTTCTTCCATTTTCCTCAGCATTTCATTTTTAAACTCTTCCATAGCTTGTGACCAGCTTTCATTTTTTTGGGGAGGTTTGGATTTTTGTTTTCCCTCCTCTGTTGTCTGGATTTTCTCTGTGTAGAAGTTGTCGAGTGTTCCAGAGTTTCTCTTAGTCTTTTTCTTCTGGACTTCCTTATTGCTGGCCATTATTAGCCCTGCCCCTTTTCAGCTTTGTCTTTGGGCTCTGGTCTCCTTGTCCTCGGGGTCAGTCCTCCTGGTAGTTCCCGGTCTGCCCCACTGCCTGAGGTTCGTTCAGCAGTCTTTGGGGCTGCTTCCACAGCCACACTCTGGTCTGTACCGGGTCCTCACTGGAGGACCAAGCCTGGGCTGGAGATCGTTATTCAAGCCTAGGGCACTGCCTTCACCCCAGCAGAAGGTAGTGAAAGTCTGTGGGCTGGAGATCTTTATTCCCACCTGAGGCGATGCCTTCAGTGCTAGGGAAAGGCTGTGTTTTAGAGGCCTTTGTCCCGGCCTGAGGCGGTGCCTTCACCAACTTGGACGCTGGCTCGGGGAAAGTTAGTGCGAGCCCCCAGCCACCTGGGGTCCCTCTTCTTGCAGCACACAGGTACAAGCCCCGGGGCTGCCAGTGATTATCTGGTTGCCCCAGTCCTGTTTTCCCACTTGTGCGTTGCCGTTGTGCGAGGTGTGTGGTGTGGGGGTTGGGGGAGGGGCTTCCTCCTCTTGCGTTTTAGTGAGAGCTGTTTCACCCCTTTATAGCTTGGAAATGCCCTGATTCTGCGTACCTTCAATGCTGCGCCCTGTTGTGGTGTTCCTTTGTTCATCTGGACTCGTTTTTATTTCCCCTTGAGGAGTCCTGTATGCTTCGGTCAGGAGAGATCGAGCAGCTGCTCCTTACACTGCCGCCATCTTAACCGGACGCATAGTTTTTAATTTTTGAGCATGTGTTTATAATTTTCCTCAGGTATCTGAACTATGCCAATAACTAAACAGAAACTGGGAACTTCATTTACTAATTTGACTATGGACAGACATTTAGCTTTTGATGATTCTATAGAAATTTTTGTTAATGGAAGGACTGATTGTCAACAGATACTTGTCTTCTTGTCTTTCAGTTATGGGAAAGGGAAAGAAGGGGCAGAGAATAATACTGAATGCACGAATGTAAGTGGAACTAGTGAAAATTTTACATATATGTATTTTTCTGAAGCTGTTTCATTTGCAAGTTGACATATACACACAGTCACTGTCCCCCATATGCCATCATCACTTCTCTTCTCCCACCCAAGTAAAGACCAGTGCAAAGACATTGAGGGGATATATTGAGACCTTTTTGAAAGCCTTTCTCTAATTCACCTCTTTCCTACCCATCAGTGACGCAGCAATATGAGAAGCATGGAGAACAAGGAATAGGATATTAGCTGAAATTGAAGAAAGGACAGTTGAAAAATACAAAGTATAGTTTTATGAAGAAATAAAAGATTAGAGGAAGAATAGAATATCAATAGAAAGAGAAAGAGGAAATGAGAAGATTGAGAAATGAGGCATTGAAAGTTGCTATAGAATTTGAGACTGGAAAAATAAACTAAATAAAGTCTCTCTTTTAGTGCTTAGTTTATTGCTTCAGTTTTCACACACACACACACACACACACACACATACACACACACGCACCTTGAAAAAATAAAGTTTTTTAAGAGTTCCATTAGTATTGAGAAGCTGTTTTTTCTTGGCTAGAGAACTTTGAAAAAAAAAAGATAGCCATAAACAGATACTTCTTGGTAAAGAACAGAATTATTTCTTAAAATCTACAAATCATATGTGTGTAATTGTACTTTTAAATCTAAGTTTGCAAATGATTTTTTTAGAGTCCAATAACCTCTGACTGCAAGAATCCTACAAATAAGCCTAAGAGAATATAGATACCCAAGCTGTTTTTGTTTTCAAAGATGGCTGTTGACTCAGTGACCAAAATACATCACTATCCAGCACAATGAGGTCCAAGTAGATGGCACACACCTTGGTTGAGGGTCCTTGTATTCCTCATTTGGGCAATTCAAATAATCTCCTTATTGGTTTCTTTACTTTTAATGCAGTTTAAACACTGCTGCCAGAGTAATCTTTCTAAAGCATGGATCTAATTGTATTACCTTTTTTTTTTTAATCAAAAACCTTCACTCACTTGTTCCCCAGTGCATAAAGCATGAAATCAAAATTCCTTAAGCATGGTTTCAAGATGTGACTCCAACCTCTTTCCATCCTTATTTATCACTATTACCCTATACATATATATTGTAACCAGTTTAGAGCACTTAAAAAAATGGAAAAAACAAAAAAAAAATGGAATTAAACTCAGTTTTTATTTTTCCACTTCCATGACCTTCCCTATGCAGGTAAGAGAGTTTGTTGTACTGATGGCTAAATCAACTAATTTGTGGCACAGTATCTTGTTCTGTGTCATTTGTTTCCAGTTTCAGGTATGTGAAAGAGAATTTAAACACACTTTGTTTATTTTAAATTGATCAATCAAGAACCTGGAGTCCCCAGCCTTTCACATTTAATCATTAACACTTAGTTAGCAAGAAACTTTTACTAGAAAAGGAAGTTCATACCCTAAAAGACCACAAGCACTGCCCATCCCATCAGTGATAGGCAAATTGGGAGACTGTGGTTGATTCCTGAGATGTGACCAGGAGAGCTGACGGGTGGAGAAAACTGTGTAGAAGCAGAAACTTCTGGGAACCCGGGGTAGTTCTTTTTGCAGTCTTTTGCCTCATGAACTCTGGTGAGGTTCTTTTGTGGCTTCAGATTTTGGCTTCCTGATTTGGACTTTGGATTCTGGTGAAGATTCAGCTTTCTGGGTTGGAAACTTGGGCTGAAGAGGGGGGATGCTTACTCGGGTGAGACTCTTGGATCCTTGGCATAAGAGACTGCCCTCTGCAGCTTAGCCTCTTTGAGGTTGGTCTTTGGTTGTTGAAATGCCTGGCTGGAGACACTCTCATTGGCTGGTGAGATGTGCATTTGGATTCCCATTTGTGGTCTGGAGGCACTTGGACCTGGACTTAGGGTATTTTTAGCTAGATAATATTTTCTAACTCTTTCCTACATTTCCTTCTCTTACTATCACTTTTTTGCTCTAATAAAGCTAATAAAGCTACTAAAAGTCTCTTGAATTAATATTTAATTATTATAAATGGTGACCACAGGTACTGATAGCATTTCTCACCAGACCTGGGAGTTTGAGCCATGACAACCTGGGAGGCAGGATTCCAAGTGGGATGTTGCAGCCAGCCAGCCTGGCACAAAAGCCCTGAGAAGTCAGGGCACTGGGACTCAAAACCAACATGGGTTTTGGACTTGGATTTTGAGAAAAAATTCAATAGGAACTCCTAATCCCCTTTTTCTTCTTCAATATTTGAGGTCATTAGCAGCAAAGCAGAAGGGAGATGAAGACCCATATTTAAGAAGTTTGCATGTTTCTGATTATACCTTTGAAGTAATTATTTCTTTTCATTTAGCTCCATCTGAAATTCCCCTGCCTAACTCCCCAGTTAAAGAAGCCTTCCCTGATCATCCTAACCAAAAGGAAGTTCACCCTTCTTTTTATTTGACAATTTACCTCTTCTGCCACAATGATCACATTCTGCCTTATGTTAAAGTTATTATGTTCTTGTCTTCCTTATTACTAGACTGGAATATAATGAATAAAGTATGTGGAGGGAATATTATAAAATATATTTGGAAAGGAAAGGAAGTGCCAGATGATGGATGACCTTGAATGCTAAGCAAAGGTATGTGAGCTTTATTTACTAGGCAAGGAACTACTCATGTTTTTGAGCAAAGGAATATGTCCAGAGCTATGCAGAAGAAAGACTTCTTTGGCAAAAACAGGAATGAAAATCAGAGGGAGAGAGAGGATAAATGAGAAAATCTGTTAGAAGACTACTTTAACTTTTGAACAGACAGAGTAGGTCTAATATATTTGAAAGAGCACTATGTTTAGAGTTAGGAGATACTTGATTCAAAGCCTGTCTCTGATGCTTAAATTTTAATTTAATCTCAATGAGCTACAGTTTCTTCATATGCCAAACTGGGAAACTAATATCCAATGTATTTATTTCACAGAGTTGTTCTGAGAATCAAATTAGATAATTTATATAAAAAGCCTTCATAAGCTTTCAAGTATGGCACAATTGTCAGCAAAGACATAGTAGGTATTTAATAAATGCTTGATTGATTTATTGATTACTGAAGGACGCACTTGAAAGTTCTAGGAGGGGATAAGATTGTCAAAGGGTAGAATGTAAAATAACGAAATAAAAAGGATCAAGAACCAATTCTTGAGGAACACAAACATTTGGGTGCTGGGAACCAGGTGAGATATGAGATAGTTAGCAGGGTGCCTTTTTTCCTCAACAGGGATGTTTTCCCAAAAAAAGCAACAAAGCCGGTCTCCAGGACTTAATTAGCACCAACTTCCTGGTCACCTAAAGGCATAAAAAAATCCCACCTGAGTGGAGCTGGGGCCCTTTAACTTGATAAATATCTGACAATTACTTGAACCATCATTCTCTATTGATAAGATGAATTTGTTGGGGGGCATCTTAGAAATGCCACTCTGCTGTGTCTTTTTTTGCATATATTTGCTGCAAGAAGCAAACTCTTATTCATGTGGTGAGATAAACTCATTGAGTTCTGGAGAAGGCTTCCTAGGAAGAAGTGCACAGTTGTTGCCCATCTTGCAGAAGTTGAACTGCCAGCACAATAAAGCTATTGGAGGATGGATAAACAAGTTGTGGCATGTGATTATGATGGAACACAATTGTGCCATAAGAAATGATGAACAAGTTAATTTTTTAAAAACATGGAAAGACCTACATGAAGTTGTGAAACAAGCAGAACCAAGAAATTATATAGCAACAGAAATATTATTTGTTGAATGACTTGTATATAATCATTTCCAGAGAAAGAACTGATAAATAGAAACAAATGAGACAGTTTTATATATACTCATATTTTTTGCCAAATGATGCCTTCTTTAGTGGAGGAAAAGGAAGGATAGAGTTACCTGGGCATCCTAATGTAACAAATGAACAAATAAATAAATTTAGATAAAAAATAAAACTGAAAGTGAACTTTCTTAACATATTTAGTGACTAGAGAGTGAGATTTTTAGCTTATAGGACCTGTGCAGTAGAAGAGGAGAAGTTAATGGAGCTGGTTGCTATGGAAGAGAAGGAATCTTTCCTGATGGAGCAGAACTAGGAACCTATTGCATTGTCTCTGATCCAGAGTTCTAGTTTCAGAGGTTCCAGTTCCATTGTTTCTTGCTGAGATGGGAGCCACAAGACAGGAAAATGAAAGCAGAAGTGAGGAAGAGAATTGAAAATTCACAGTAGTGGTAAAAAAGTCCCAGAACTATATTTTGCTCTAGGGAGGAGATTGATTCCCATCGTCTATGGGAGTAGGGTCGAGTGGTTGGGAAAGTCTTCTCTCTCAAAAAATTGGGCAGGTTGTAGGAGAGGTTCAAACAGAAATATGATGAATCATTGAAGCAATAAGTGACTCCTGAGGGCATGGACTAATGTAGCCAAATGCTGAGCTGCTCTTTGCAGCTGAGTTCCATAGGCTTTGGGATCTCTGAGAGGTTTTGTTACTAATTCAATTAAATTGATTAAAGCCTCAATAAGGGAAGCTTTCCCCCTCTCTTCTTTTTTGGGTATAGCCTCCCATCAGAAGTGGCTTCAGACTTTAGTTCTGGGTCTACCCTACCAGACATCTATAGTGGTGTGGATTGATGAACCAGTGAAATTTGAGGGAGGAGGTTGGAATAATTGTGGTTTGGACAAATACTACTATCAGTGTGAAAAGGTGTGCTGAAAATAAGGGAGGAGTTACAAAGCCTGCTGCCCTTCTAGATGAGTAGAAGGCACAAACATCTCTCGAAGGGAACTATTGGTATGGTTCTTGAACATGTACTGATGGCCAGTCAGTTCATGGAGGTGCTAGTAGAACTACTCAGTGACAACCCCATTTTCCTAGTCCTTTCCCTTCTATGTTAGAGTTGTTACTTGGATAGAAAGTAAAGGTTTATAAAACAAATGAACAAACAAAAAACTGCTCAGGGAAATTCAGCACCAGGGTTATAAGGACCTTTCAGTTCTTCCTAGACCTAAAGCATCTTCTAAAGTTCCTGCCCCACAGGATCATTCAGGGGAGGTTACAGAGAGTAGTGAGTTCTCACTAGTCAGTACCTTCAAGGGCACCACACAATTTTTGAGAAGTAATTGCTCACCTCTTATGAGATTTTACTTATTTTAACCTTAAAAATTTTTTCACTTTGAATTGTGAACTTATTATCACCAAACAAACACCAACATTTCAATATACCAAACAAAAAGAAAGAGATTTAAGAAACCATGTTTTATAGTTTTTAAAGACATTTTACTTATAGGTATAGATATGCCTATACCTATGCAAAAATGTATATCTATTTATAGATATCTCTCTCTATTATTTTAGAGATATATCTATTTACATTTATTATGTTACCATCATAGATATATTAAAGTTATCTTCTTATAGATGCACATACATACCTTTATAATTTACCTGTATTTAACAAAACTATTTACTTTAATTTGATCTTATCCTTTTCCATCTTCTCCCTCAGAATCCACACACTCTTCTAAGAGAGCCCCTCCTTTATTCTATCCCCTTGTCCTTCTATTTCTCTGTAAGTTAAAATGACTTAAAAAAAGATATTTTACTTTACCAACTATATTGTAATAACGATTTTCCATATATATATTTTGAAATTACAAGATGCAAATTGTCTCCCTTTCTCCCTTCCTTTCCTCTTTTAGGAAATGGTAAGCAATTTGATCTGGATTACACATGTATTATAAGATGACTTTTTATTTCCCTCCTTAACCCAATTCTAATGAGTATAAGATTCTATAGCACAACTAGCCTTCTATTCCCTCCTCCTTTTTGCTGTGACAGTTCTATTCATATTTGTTTTGTATGAGATAATTGCTGTTTTACCTTTTCCTACCCAATTTTATTTTTTAGGACTATCCTACCATACTCAACTCAACCTCAAACCTTCTTTGTATGCTCTTTCAAACTACTGTAATAAGGATATAATTTTTAAGTTACAGGTAACAGTTTCCCATATAAGTAAACAATTTGACCTTATTACATCTCTTATAGTTGGTCTTTTATGTTTACAGTCTTATGTTTCTCCTGATTCTTATAGGTCAATATTTTTGGTGGGGTTTTGTTCTTTTCCTGAAGAATACCAAAAGTCTTTTGGTTCATTAAATATCCATTTTTCCCTTGCTGGATTATACTCAGCTTTCTTGGGTAGATTATTCTTGACTGCAAACCCAATTCCTTTGCTCTTCAACATATCATGTTCCATGTCCTTTGGTCTTTTAATGTAAAGGCTGCTAAATTTTGTGTTCTTTTGACTTCAGTTCCATAATATTTAAACTGTTTATTTCCAGTTATTTCTAATATTTTCTCCTTCACCTGGGAACTTTGAAACTTAGTGATAATGCTCCTGTGAGTTTTTATCTTGGAATTTCTTTCAGGTAGTGATTGATGTTTTTTTTTTTTTCAATTTTCATTTTATTCTCTAGTTCCTAAGTATCAGGGCTATTTTTCTTAATAATTTCTTAAAAGTCTAGTGTCAAGGCTCTCTTTTGTGATCATAACTTTCAGATAGTTGAACAATTCTTATATTGTCTTTTCCTCAATCTGTTTTCCAGATCAATTGTTTTTGTAATAAGATATTTCATATTCTCTTCTATTTTTTGTTTTTTATTTTGTTTTATATCTTAGTGTTATATGAAGCTATTAGTGACCCCTTGCCCAATTCTAGTTTTTAAAGTGTTCTTTTCTTTCATAAGTTTTTAGATATTTTCAAATTGCTTAAATTTCTTTTCATAATTTTCTTGCATTACTTTTATTTTTCCTAATTTTTCTTGACTTCTCTTATTAGATTTTTAAAGTCCTTTAAAGCTCTCCCCAGAATTCCATTTTGAGTTTGTGAACATTTTACACTTTTCATTGAAGCTTTAGAAATAGCTATTTTGACCTCACTGTTTTCTTTTGAGTTTGAACCCTGATTTTCTCTTTTACCACAGTACCTACCTATAGTTAGGTTCTTTCTCTTTTGCTTACTAATTTAAAATTTTTCAATTTTAACTTTTTATCAGCCTATTTCTTGGTTAACTTTATAGTAAGGTTGGACTCTGTTTCCAGGGTGTGGGAGATAATATCTCAGACTTCAGGTTTTTCATACTATTATTTTCAGAGCTCTGTCTTAGGACTTTGACTTCTTGGTTCTTCCAATTTTTAAAAAAAATTAATGGCTCCCCCAACTATATGTAAAAACAATTTCTAGCATTAAAAAAAAAGAATTCTGAGTCTTGAATTTTTTCTCTCTCTTTATTTCTTTAGATAATAAATAATCTGATATACATTTTACATGCGCAATCATATAAAACATTTCCACAGATAAATCCTTTTGTGGCATGAATCAAATAAAATTAAAAAAGTGGAAGAAGGTTTGATTTGATTGGGATTCCGATTTCATCAGTTCTTTCTCTGGAAGCAAATGGCATTAAAAAAAATCCTAAGTCCTTTGGGATTGTTTTGGATATTTAATTTGAGAATAGATGTTATTAATAATTATTCATTGTACAATATTCCTGGTCACTATTTACAATGTTTTCTTGGTTCTGCTTACTTTACTCTGCTTTAGTTTGTGTTAATCTTTCCAGGTTTTTCTGAACTCCTCCTGCTTTTTATTTCTTATAGCATGGTATTCCACAATAATCATATACTATAAGCTAGTCATTTCCCAGTTGATGGGTATCCTCTCACTTTCCAATTCTTTACTTTCATAAAAAGAGCTGTTTTAAATGTTTTTGTTCATATAGGTCCTTCCCCTTTTTATTTTTTAATCTCTTTGGAATTTAATCCTAGTAATGGTATTCTTAGGTCAAACAGTACATTGCAACATACTGTTTTATAGCCCTTTAGGCAGAAATATGTAGCTAAATAACACTTCCTGCTTTCTCTGATTTCACTATAACAGGGTATAGGTCCAATTTGTTCTCCAGAATGATTGAATCAGTTCACAACTCTCCTGCCAGTGCATTAGTGTCTCAATTTTCTCACATTCCCTCCATTTTCCTTTTCTATCATAATCGCCAATCTGATAGGTGCTGAGTGGTACCTCAGAGTTGTTTTAGTGTACATTTCTCAATTTAACAGTGAGTTAGAGCATTTTTCTTTGCATGATCATAGAGATTTTTGTCCGTGAACTGTCCGTTTATATTCTTTGACCATTTTTCAACTGGGAAATGACTTGTATTCTTATATATTTAACTCATTTCTCTATGTATTTGATAAATTATTAGAGACATGTGTAAAATTTTTTGTGCCATGATTACTATTTTCCCTCTGTTTAGTTTATGATTGTTGCCTCTTCCAATTTGCCCTCTTTTCTATCACCTCCCTTTCCCTCTCTTACTTTCATAGGGTAAAATAGATTTCTGTATCATATTTATTGTTTGTTCTTCTTTCATTGAGCCAATTCCTAGGACAGTAAGATTCATATGCTTCTCTCCCTACCTTTTCCATCTTCCCTTCCACTCTTTCATACCTCAATAATTTACCTCATTCTATTATTCCCTTCTCCCAGTGCATTCCTCTTTCTCATGCCTTAATTTTTTTTAAGATGTCATCCCATCATATTGAACTCACACACTTGCCTTCTCTTTAAGTATACTCCTTCTAACTTCCCTAATAATGATAAAGTTCTTAGGAGTTACAGGAATTATTACAAGAATCATCTCCTCAGATTCTCCCAATTTCATGTTCCCGGGACTCTCTCTAGCCACATAAAATTCCTTAGCTGTTGCCTTGCCTAAGTCCACTATCATAAGCAGCCATTCCATCAACTTGCTCATTTCCCAAGTCTAACTTTTTCACAACCACAGCTATAGAGACAGTCTATACCTTGATCTTGTTGAATTACATGTGTTCCACTTTTACTTTCATGTTCATGAATTCTGAAATCCCTTTATCAGATCATGATCTGTTGTCATCTTACCTCTCCCTCTGCCTTGGAACTCTAAACCTTATTATTTGTCCTCATGACAACTTCCAATCCTTTCACCCATCAATTATTTCCCAGGCCATGAACCCTATATTGGCCATGTTCTTTTCCATCTTCTTGATTCCTTGATAAACCAGTTCAACTCTCTACAGTCCTCTTCTCTTGTATCCATTTACCCAACTGTTTAGATCTTTGCCCTGCCAAATCTAGGATTACTCCCACTACCCAATGTCTTTGCTTTCTCCTTATATGCTACTGAATTAATCTGGAGAAAAACACAAAATAGTGCTCTGTACACCACAAATTTACATTACATAATCTCAACTGGGCCCTAACTATGGCAAGGCGGTCCTTTTATACCTCTCTAATAATTTCATTATACCACTTCATCTGCTTTTCATCCCTCCTTGAATCCCCCATGCTTTCCCCTTCCTTCTATTACCTTTTCATCTGAGAACATTTCTTGATACTTCACTGAAAAAATTAAGGTAATTTGATGGGAGTTTCTTCTCTCCTCATTCACAGCATTCAGATACCTCCCTTGCCATCATCCTCTGCCTTCACTCTTGTCTCACATAAGAATTTGTCTTTATTCTTTCCAAGACAAACCCCTCTATTCAAACAAGTGATCCCATTTCATCCTATATTTTCCAGCTGATTGTTCCCTTTATCATCTCACTGTCTCACTAATCTGTTTATATCTACTTTCTGCTTCCCTACTGCCTACAAACATGATCATATCTTCCCATCCTCAAAAGCCACCAGGATTCATTCATCCCCACTAGCTATTCATCTTATATCTCATTTTTTGAAGAATCTTATAACCCTATTAAATATAATTTTCATAGTTTCAGTCCATTGCTCCTGTCACTCTTTTATCCAAGGTTAAGAAGGTACCTTTAGCTTTATGATGCTTATAAAAATAGCTGTGTGAAATGCTTATAAAACATCTAAATGACTAATTAAAAATATTGAATTGGACAGAGTCTACAATAAACTACTATAGAGTTCCCTTCAGGCCAGTAATATAAATTTTTAATCAACACTTTTTGGATAATTATTCAATTAGCTAAAATTATAGTTACTATATTCTAGTTGACATTTTTTCTACTTTATTAGTAAGAATATCATGACTTTGCTAAATACCTTGATGAACTCCAGGTACATTATAGCTCTTCAGCTTGTAAAGTGAGGGTTAATTTGGAATAGTCACCTATAAAATTATGTTGCAGATAAAATGAAGATAGAGTTGATCTCCAAATGCTAAATGGTTAGACCAGAATGCCAAATTAGTTGATAAAGTTATAAATTGTAATTACAAAGCTACTAAAACATGTTGGAATAATCTGTCTGTTTGGGGCTGCTTTTGGCAACTGGCCATTAGGCTGCATGGCCATAGTTGTGATTCATTATAGCACTTTTTATGTTTCTACTTTGCTAAGAACAGATATGGCAAAAGAGGCAGCAGGAAATGAAAAAATGGGAAATAGTGTCTAAATATGTGAGAGGATGATGTCAACAATATCTATATAACATTTTAGCTTCTCAAAATAGTTTCATGACTTAGAATTTTAAGATAATGAAATTAAGATCTATAAAGGTCTTTGACCATCTTTAGGATAAGTGGCTAGTTTTTGGTAGAGTTGAAATGAGAACCCCTTTTTAAGTATGAGAATACTTTTAGAATGATATTCTTTTCCATATGTTCAACTTGTTGTTCAGTTGTTTCAGGCATGTATGATTATTTGTGATTTCTTGGCAAGGATACTAGAGTGGTTCCTTTTCTAGTTCATGCTACTGATGAAGAAACTGAGGCAAATAGGGTTATGTGACTTATCCAGGTTTACACAGCTACTAAGTTTCTGAAGACAGATTTGACCTTGGGAAGATGGGGTTTTCTGACTTTAGACCTGGAACTCCTCATTATTAGAAACTTTACACTGTGAAAAAACCATCATGGGAAGTTCCAGCATTAGTTGCTTTGGGGTCCTAAAGGAAGAGTCCTCAAGGAGTACAGGGTCCTTCAATGATCCAAAGTCATATACCTTGGTTCACTAAGTAATAAGTGTGGATCCAGAACATGTGCTCAAAAGATAAAAATACTTACTGAATACTTCTTGTATGTAAGGCAGGACACCTAGGTGGCACAAATGGATAGAGTCCTGGCCTAAAGTCAGGAATTCATCTTCCTAAGTTCAAATCTGGCTTGAGGCACTAACTAGCAATGTGATCCTGAGCAAGTCATTTTGCCTTAGTTTGTTTGCCTTAGTTTCCTCATCTTTGTAAAATGAGCTGGAGAAGGAAATGGAAAACTCTTTCAGGACACTTGTCAAGAATACTCCAAATGCAGTCATGAAGAATCCTATATGACTGAACAACAAAAGTATATAAAGCTCCTCATGAAAGACCTACTCTAAAGCTTCATTATATCATTGGATGTGGATTTGGGAGTAACGGTAAGCAGATGCTGCCTTTCCCTCTCCTTTTCTTGGCTAATTGGGTTTATTAAAAGAAGCTAGCAGAGAGTGACAGAATTCTAGCTTTCTGATAAAGTGCTAGGAAAAAAAACCACCTTTTTTATCATCTTAGAATCAATACTACATATTAGTTCCAAGGCAGAAGAGTGGTAAGGTTTAGGTAAAAAGGGTCAAATAATTTGTCAAGGATTACACAGCTGGGAAGTTTCTGAGACCAGATTTTATATCTAGGATCTCCCATCTCTGACTCTCAATCCACTGAGTCACCCAGCTAATCCCTGCTAGAACAATGTTAATAACAAATCTACTCCACTCTCTGTTTCTCCTTTCTGTTTTACTGCCTCATGCTTTGAGAGACAGGCTTCCTTACTAAGGGTTTTTTTCCTTTCTATTGAAAAGTTTTACTTCCTGATAATATATATTTTTTAAATGATGGTTTGCTAGGAAAAGATAAGATGATTTTAACTGAATTTTCCATGTTTGTCTTTTTTTTTTTTTGCTTATGATAGAGGAGAAGGGTAATTTGTGGATAATTGATTATATTAAATTCTACTGGCTGGGAGATCACCCTCTTAGTTTGCAATTAATAGATTGCCTGGGGACTCAGAACATTTTACTACTTATTTGCAGCTTGTTATTTAAAGTTGTTTTTTAGCTTATTTAAATCATCACAAGCTAATCTTATTATCTATAAGTAGACAGATCTTTGCTCTACCCTCTGAAGGAAATAAGAGGAAATCACTGCAGGTGAGGCGTGTGTGTGTGTGTGTGTGTGTGTGTGTGTGTGTGTGTGTGTGTAGAAGAGGCAGAAGGTAAACTGGATAAAGAGCCATTTTCAGAATGAGGAAGACTTGGGTTCAAGTATTGATATATATTTGAGGAATTGTGACATAGTAGTTAGACAACCAAATTTGGACTCAGCAGTTTTGTTCAGTTCTCAGTCAGTCAGTTCTCTGACTCATGCTAGTTGTATTTGATTCAAGTAAATCATTTAATCTTTCAGTGCCTGAGGTGGTTCTTTCAGACTATAACTTGTAAAGAAAGTACTGATATGTATTAGAAGAGAGAATATGATAATAGTTAACATTTCCTCATCAGAAGTTTCCTATGTCAAATCACAAGTTTGGTGCAAATACACGTGCATATGTTTTGTATGTATGTTGTTCAGTTGTTTCAGTGGTATCTGATTCTTTATGACCCCATTTGGAGTTTTCTTGGCAAAGATACTGGAGTGTTTAGCCGTTACCTTCTCTAGATCATTTTACATATGTGGAACTGAGGCAAACAGGGTTAAATGACTTGCCCAGGGTCCCACAGCTTTTGAGTCCAGATTTAAACTTCCGAATCTTCCTGATTCCAGACCCGGTGCTCTATCCACCACACTGCCTAGTGACCATGCATAAATGTATGTCTATATTTGCTACTGAAACCCATTAAACATCTGCTAAGGTGTGGAAGGAGTTATTTGTATTGGTAAAGGGAGAACCTATGTGGATGAAATCTTCCACTCAGTGATGAACTTAACTCTCATCTGGACAAACCCTACACATTCCAGTGATTGAGAACCCCTGAAGGTCAATATCCAAATCCTCTGTTTGGTGTCCAAAGCCCTTCACCACCTAGCTCCCTTTCCTGCCTTTCCAAGTTCTCTTACACCTGACTTTCTAACATATACTCTTCCATTCAGTGACACTTCTGGCTCTTCTATAAATAAGACACTCTATTTCTTGGCTCCAGGAATTTTCTCTAATTGCTTGGAAAACTCTTCCCTCCTTCTTCTTACCTCTTAGCTTCTTTCAAGTCCGAAATAAAATTTCACCTTTTACAGAAAGTTTTTCCCAATCCCTCTTAATTCTTGCCTTCTTTCTTTTTAATTATTTCCCATTTATCTTGTATGTAACTTTCTTATACATATTTGTTTGCTTGTTGGCTTCTCCATTAGATTATGAGCTCTTTGATGGCAGGGACTATCTCTTGCCTCTTTTTATAACCCCAGTGTCTGACACAAAGTAGGCACTTAAAAAATGCTTCCTTGATAACCAAAGCTCTAAATATGTGGTTGAAATGCCCAGCTCTTTTGATGCATAGAGCCAATTCTGAGGATGTTACATGTTTTCTCTTCTCATTCCATTCTTCCTCCTTACCCCCTAACCTCCCAGTCTTTTCCAGGACATTTGCAACCATGTGTTGCCTGTGTTTGCCAAATGGAGAAAAGCTACATCATCCTCCTCTGTCGCCCTCATTGTTAGGGAAAACTTTGAGAAAGTTGTGTATATGTGGCTGATTTTCATTTTTGCTGCATCAGTACTCCTCTGCTATCCATTAGTCTCACAACAAACTCCTTCATGCCCACTGGAAAGCCATAGGCTTCAGAAGCTATGGTACTGGGGGTGAAGCACATTTTAACTGCTGCATAGAAGAGTCCACTGCAACTCATAGTCAAAGGACCTCCAATATCAAACATTACTTTCATTTTGTTTGTTCCAAACTATTATTGTTAAAATTGTGATTTTGATAATCGTTCCCCAGTCTGTCTTGCAGCAAATATCAGCATTAAGATTTTTAGACCGTTAAATCTTCTCCTATTAGTGAAAGCAAAATGTCTCACTATTTATTAAAAAGATCAGGCAGAGCTAGTGATCATGAATGTTATCATTAATACAAAAAGGGAAAACCAAAGAAAAAACAAATACTTTTTTATTTGTATTCCCTCCAGTCCCTGTCATAGCACTAAAGAATGTTTATGAATCCTAGTGTGTACTAATGAGAGCTGAAAGATGCCTTTGTTTCAGAGAAGGATTATAACATAATCTTTAGTGAAATGGAATGGCCGAGTGAAATGTTAAACTGTTAGGACATATACACTTCAGACTAACACTCTTTGGAAAGAAATTGTTATTTATCTGACAGGAATTCCTCCTTTTCCCCTCCTTCCCCTATATCTCCCCCCCCCCCCAAAAAAAACCCCAAGTGACTTTTGTTTCAAGAAAATATCCTAGAAAACAAAAATGGCCAGACCTAAAGGCACCACCAGATGGAGGTGGAGGCTGTAAAAGATGGAGCTAAGATATTCTTAGGGGATTAGAATTTTTCAAAGTAGGGTAAATGGGACCTATTTGAGGGAAAGAAAATTTAAATTTCCCACTGTTCCCAAAGTGAAGAGGATCAACTGAAAAAATCTATGACTATTTATTTCCTAGTGAGTCCTATTAATAGCACTGGAGAGCATAAGAAATAAAGGGTTTTGGTGCTTAATGGCGAAGGAGAGTACTCAACATTCTTTTTTTTTCCATTGCTAACTTCATCATTTCCTTGCCTTGGTGTGGGTATTAAAACATACCCAAACCTTTTTTTTTTTCAAAAATTCATGTCATCTAAGAATATTTTCAGTCTATTTTGTGTCAGGAAACTGAAGTACAGGTGAATAGTAGACATAAAAATGTTTTCACAGATGGCATCCAAGGAGAGAGGGACTGGAAAGATGGCTAACTTCCTAAGGGTAGTTGTGGATAACTATTCATGAGAAATTGGGAGATGTGGGATGGATAAGCGTTGATTAGTGGTAGGGGAAGTGTAAAGGACACTTGGAAGGCATGTGAGAAAAAGAAAGGAAAGAGCTATTAGAAAAGCTACGATTCAGTAATCAAGATTGATAATCAATTTAGAATAATTAGCCTGCTAGAAATACATCAGAACCAGGAATATATGAAAATGAATCAAAAGACACAATCAAGAAAGATGATAAAACATAGATTATAATTGCCAAATAAAGAGGACCTAGACATTTCAATAGTTAAAGTCTTAGACATGGCTATGGAGTTGGGGCTTAGATGGTTTTGTTTTTTTGAACTAAAATTATGGGATGAATTTGAAGTCCAATCAGAATAAGGACCTTTTTGAATCAGAGATCAAGAGAACTGAGAAAAATAGTTTAGGCTAAGGGTAATTTAGTAAAGAAAGCCTAGTGGCCAAAATTAATTGAGTTACGTGGGGGAACCTACAGACTACTTTAAACTGGTCCCTGAACTTGTAACTTACTTATAGACATTTGTTTCTTCGGATTTTCTAGCATTGTAAGATACTTAAAAACAGCTGCCTATTAATGGCATAAGGGAATGAGCTATTTGGTGAAGATATAAAAAAAAGAATAAGCCTAGAATACCAAGGACATAGTCTTTAGAAGAAAAGAAAAAAGTATTTTGACCTTCTGAATAAGGGCAGATAATGCAAATAATGATGTGAATTCACCGGGGAAGCTGATGCTTGGTAAGCATTAGATGTTGTGATATAGTGGAAGAAATAAATAGTGGACTGATTTTTGGGAGACTGAGTTTCTAGACCTGCCTATGGCACTAATCAACTATGGGATCTTGAGAATATTGCTTAGCCTTCTTTGGGGATGGTTAGATTAGATGCTAGTTCTATGTTCAATGAAGTGGCAGTTTTTAACATCCAAGTTTTCATTTTCCAGATGCCAGAATATATTGGTATGTTCATGTTAACAACATGGAGTGATAAAAGACACCTTGGTGACTTTAACTCAAGCATTTTATAATTATATGCACATACATGTACATATATAATTTTTTTTTACTTCATGTGAGATAGGCAAGTTTCTTCATGGGCAGAATCATTATATATCTTTCTCATTGTTGAATATGTGCAACCACTGGAGCACATACTCATGTTGTCACCAAATATAGTGTGATTTACAGAGGTCTTGTAGAGTAGATATCGATTCCAAGAGGACCACATCACAATTCCCTAAGATAATAAATATCTGAGAAGGATACTTAGAGCCAAATCTCATTTTCTAAATATTTCTAGCTCACCCCAAATGTTTTTTGAGAAATAATCTTATATTTGATTGTTGAGGCAACTCTGGTGGTATAAATATTATTCTCTGTTTTACAGATGGAGAAACTGAGGCTCAGAGTTTTAAAAAAATCTTCTTTTGAAATTGAAGGAAATAATGGACAATAATTATCTGTGAGATTCTCTTGAACGCCTGTAAAAATTGTTACCTGTATAACCACTTCAACATCTTTAAAACTCATTATTATTATTATTATTATTATTATTATTATTATTATTATACAGTTATGTGTGTGAAGAAAGTTCAAATGTGTTGTAGTTCAAAGAGAGATTACCTAACTTTTCCATACAACTAGTAAGTGGCAAAATGAAGACTTGAACATAGGTCTTCTAACATCCTATCTAGCAATCTTTCCATTACCCACAAATATTCTTACAATCCTATCTGATCCAATAGAACATCTTATAACAGGTTATTCTATCCTCATGCCTACTGTAAGCTTATAGTATATTGGATGGACACTATCAACTGGTAAGCAATTGTGCTGGGCTCAGCATAGACCAGTGGTTCCCAAACTTTTTTGGCCTACTGCCCCCTTTCCAGAAAAAATATTACTTAGCCCCCTGGAAATTAATTTTTAAAAAATTTTAATAGCAATTATTAGGAAAGATATATGCACCTGTGGCCATCACCACTTCCCTAGATCTCTGCAGCACCCACCAGGGGGTGGTGGCGCCCACTTTGGGAATGAATCACTGGCATAGACTTTGGGTACAGGTGAAGGCCATTTTTGATTAGCTCTTCCCAATGCACTTAGGTTCTGAGCTTTATATTTAGTAGGGAGAAACATAAGTTGCAGAAATTGGTTGTGATCCACGCTTAAATAAAACTTTATAATAGAAGCGAGATTTTCTCATGGAAATAAAGGTACTACAATAAGATATATGTGGTATAAAAATGGACCTACAATCTCTTCTTCTACCTAAATAACTTCAGTTAAAATTCTATATTAATCCTTAAGGGTCAAAAAAGAATGTTTTACTTTCAATGTTGTACTTTCAAACTATTTCCCCAGGTTCTCTAGGTTTTGTGTCTAATGTAGCACAAGGCACCGAGGGACATAGTATAAAAGTAAAGTTTGTTCCCTACTCTCATAGTCCTTGTGAGATATTAGGAGAAACAAAATAAATGTAGATAAGGCAATAATTTTTAGGGGAAACTAATGACCTGAGGATATTATTGAGTGTCCAGTTCCACAATAGGTTTTAAAGTGATTTCTAATGATAAGTTTTCCCCTTATATATCTATATGTATATGTATATATGTATGCATATGTGTATATACACACATATATACAGAGGACTTACAATACATTGTTACTCACCCCTGAAGATGGAACTGATCTTCTGCCACTTTTGTGATTCTGGTGGACTGTGTTCATAGTTTTGTTTCTTCGGGTTCCAGTGGACAAGGAATAGGGGACTAGGGAGGAAGACAGGATGTGTAAGAATCAAGATTTTTGTAAAGTATTTATTTTCATTTCCAAACTAAAGCCTTCAGAACAGTATCACATAGTGATTTGAAACAGTCTTTAATCCCCAAAATGCTTTAATTTAAACTACATGAAAATAAACCTTTAATTATTATTAAGAAGTTTTAAATAGACTTTTTTTTTTAATCAGAAATAAAATTTCTTCACAAACTTCATACATTAATTCTAACCATAAGGATTAATTATCTGGTAGGGAAATCTCCAGGGGTCTAATGAAATAGACCACATCACAATTCCTATTGTAATTCACATCTTAACTATTGTTTCTGCTTCTGTATTCATTTTCATTTTCTTTTTCTCTCCTGGGCTTTTGGTGCTTGGTCAAACCATGTTATTGGTCTTAGAAACAAACTGAATATTATTAGTATCTGAACTTCTTTCACACATGTAACATGTATCTACCAAGTAATGTTTTTTTCAGAAATGAGTTTCAAAGGAGTCAAAGTAGTTATGTGGGTAACAATTTTTATGGGCATTTAAGGGAATCTAACACAGATAATCGTTGTCCATTGTTTGCTTCAATTAGGAAAGAAGATAAAAGAAAATTGAGGATTTCCTCAGAGAAAAAAAAGAGGAAAAAGAAAGAGAGGAAAGAAGAGAAGTTAGATTAAGTAGTAACTGATATATAAGAACTAAATTTCAATGTAAAAACAGTAATCTGTGCTTTATATTTTAAATTTTGTTCTATACTGTTATGCTTTCTTATATTTAGCAATAGAAATTGGTTGATTACTGATGTTATCATTTCAATACTTCAAGGGTCCCCATTTTAGTTTTTCTTTTGCCAAATACATAGTAGACAGTCTTTGTGAATTGGCTTGTAGTCAACTCTTTGGTGATGACCTCCTCTGTACTTAGTTTGGTCTTCATGTGACAGATACTTAGAATGTCTGGCTATTTACTTGAAAATTTTCCATTTTGTCAGTGTTAGAGAAGTCCAGTGGCCAAGTCACAGCTGAAATGTCACAAAATTTCAAAGCTGGAGGGGACCTCATTAGCCACAGCACAACCTATATCTGAAAAGGAATCCTCACACCATTTATTATTGATAGTCATCCAGTGATGGTGAACACATCATCTCTTGAATATTCTACTTTTGTAGAAGTCTAATTATTAGGAAGTTTTTCTAGACATCAATCCTAAGTTTTCACTTTTTTCTGTTTCTTCCTTCTCCTGGATCTGCTTTCTGCTGCCAGAAATGAACAAATATAAGTCCTCTTCCACATAGCAATTCTTAAACACAGCTGTCATGCATTATCTGGGTCCTCTCTTATTCAGGATAAAGATGGGCATTTCCTTGAACTGATGGTGACATGTACTCAAAGCTGTTTGACCATAGTGGTTGCTCTCTAATGTATCAATGTCCTGTCCAGATGTCTGACCATGGCAGAATACAGAGAGATTATTATCTACTTATTCCTAGAAATTATGCTTCTTTTAATGTAGCTCAAGATTACATTGGGTTTTTTTGGTTGTCATCTCACAATTGTTGATGGATATTGGGATTGCAGTCCATTAAAACTTTCAAAAATTTTTTTTCAGATCCTCCATTATATACTTATAAAGTTGTTTTACTTTTATGTCTAATAAATTTTCTTTTTTGATTTAGCTCACTGCTCTGTCCTGCCAAGATCTTTTTAGATCTTAATTGTTCAGCAGTGTTAGTTATCGCTTCTAGTTTTGTGTCAAATTCAAATTTGTTGAGTTTGTCATCTATGTCTTTATCTAAGTCACTGATAAAAATGTTAAGCAACACAGGGCTAAACACCAATCTATCAGACACTTTACTAGAGACTTATAGTCAAAACTACTTTAGGCCATTTAGCCACTTCTGACTCAATCCAATCAACATAATTTGACTTATCTAGTTCACATCTGTGGGAAGCCAATAAGAGAATAGATAAAAATCTGAGACTCCTCTTTTGTGATCCTTGTGATTTCTTCTTGAAAAGTATTATAGCCTTACTGAAAAGCTTTAAGTTCCTATCAAACCTGAATTTAAAGGGTTAACATTGTTAACACAGCAAGGAATGCTGCTGCCTGTTATAGCTAAGGCCAAGATACTCCCCAACTTGGCTTTCTGATAAGAACCTAGTAAAAATTCAGCCTTGGCCTTGGTCTATTCTGAAGCCAATATTTTGTGTTTTGATGTGACATAATTTGTAACTTCTGCGCATCTGCAAAGTTTCCGGGGGGGGTGGGGAAGGGGTTCTTTTGTGTGAAATGAGTCTTGAAATATATATAATAAACTCCATGCTCCTGGAGCCAGAGCTGGAAGCATGAAGTAAAAGACATTTCCCTTGTCCTGTCCTTATTTCCTTATCAACTAAACTGTCATCAGATTATCAGAGATGATAAAGAGATCTCCACACACATCTTACCAAGTTTTCTACAAAATTAGTATGAGATTGAATCAAATGCATTGTTAAGATCTAGGTAAGCTATATCTGCAATAGTACTTTGATCAATTATTTTAGTAACTTGCCAAAAAAGGAAATAAGGTTTATCTGGCATGACCTATTTTTTCTAAGCTGGTTCTTTGGGGTCATTGCATCTTTTTCTGTATGTTCAATGAGTTCAATCATATGTGTTCTGAAAATTTCCCAGGAATTAAGGTTAAGTTCATTGGTCTACAAATGATTGACTTTGTTTACTTTCCTTCTTTGAAAATAAAGACATTTTCCTCTTTCCAGTCCTATGAGATTTCTCCCATTCTCCATAATCTTTAAAATGTTAATGATAATAGCCTAAAAATCATCCATTCTTTAAAGCAGCATATAAAAATTTAGTTCAACTGGGCCAGGTGACTTTAATTCATCAAAGCCAACTAGGTACTCTCCTGGACTGGACTGTCCATTGGATACTGTCTATCCTTCTGAACTCTATGAAATTTGAATACCCCAATGTCAGAGTATTCCCAGCTTTTTCTCTTTCCTTATTATAGGAAGTAGTCACTTCACTCCAGTATTCCCATCATTTCTACTTCAGCAACCACAATCTTTCCCCTTTAAGTGATATGAAAGACACAAAATTTTCAATTATCATTCCTCCAGTTTTTGAAGGATGACATTCTCATTAAGGCAGTTCAGTAAGTGACAGAGCTCTAGAAAAATGAGCCTACCATCACTACAAAACACATGTTTGTGTCATATGTGTGATCTTTTTTTGGAACTACTCATCTCTTTCCTCTTTCTGTCTAAGTGATCTATTTCTTTTCAATGATGCTGAAAAATTTTTTCAATTTCTGATTTTGTTCTTCACTCAAATAATCTCCATCATGCTCACCCCCTCCTCACCCCACCAATAGTTACTGAATTTCCATGCATGAAAATACCTTGTTAGTATACAACGCTATTCCCCATTCCTTTTTACTTATTCTATTTCTTTTGCATGAGAGACTTCCAGGGCCATATTTTAGGCATGGGTTTTAAATCACTATGTATTAGTTGAGAACTAATGAGGTTAAATTTATCTCCTTGTATTAAGATACCTAATTTCTCTTGACTAAACATTGGGCACCTGTCATAGACTTGAGGTCACAGGATTTACTGTAGTGAAGACTGGTACAGAAATAAAGTTAATTTCTTCCTTATCCCATCTTAATATATATTTTTTAAAAGCTTAGGATACTTGTGAATATATTTGTAAGACCACAAGCAAATACATTTTTTTTCTTCTTTTTTTAATTTAATTTTCATTCTTTTTTTTTTTTTTTAAACATGGTTAGATGCCACAGAGTAGGTGGCAATGCCTTAACCATATGTGTGTTGTAAAGGCCACTAGGACCTCTTCCATCCTTATCAAGGGGAGTGCTAACCTTCTCTCCTTTCATACAACACAGCAAATACATTCTTATCTAACTCTGGTAGTACTGTATTTTAATCCATATTCTAGAAATCTTAATCCAGTTTGCAAACACTATCTTGTTAGATGTTCACTTGCCAAATTAATTTCCCCTTTTTCTTTTCTTTCTTTCCCTTTTCTCCTTTCTCCTTTCTCCTTTCTCCTTTCTCCTTTCTCCTTTCTCCTTTCTCCTTTCTCCTTTCTCCTTTCCCCTTTCCTTTCCTTTCCTTTCCTTTCCTTTCCTTTCCTTTCCTTTCCTTTCCTTTCCTTTCCTTTCCCTTTCCCTTTCCCTTTCTCTTTCCTTTCTTCTCTTTTCTTTCCTTCCATGGGATACACTGAGCAAACTTTAACCTGTGCCCATAATTTTTGGTTTAGATTTTATGATCTTTAACAAAACTTTTGTGATTTCTTTTGATAGTATATTTTCTGACTATGTGCATCACATTATAACAGTTCTCTGTTTTCTTAAGTATTGGGAGATACAGTTATATCTTGGATTTACATTACCAGGAAGACAGCAGCCATAACTATTATAGTTGCTTCCATATCCCCTATTTTTCTTTTCTCCATCTGGCCCTTTCATTCAATGTTTTTTTTATTTTTAAACACTTACCTTCCACTGTGTATTGGTTCTAAGACAAAAGAGCAGTAAGGCCTAGGAAGTGGGGGTTATGTGACTTTCCCAGGGGCTTAAATCCAGGGGATGTCTGAGACATGATTTGGACCTCAGACCTCTCATCTTTAGGGCTTACTCTCACTCCATTGAGCCACTTAGCTGCCCCCTCTATTATTCCTTGAAGGACAAGAAGTTACTTCTCTTTAAGAATACTGTCAATTTTTTTCTTGCTTCAAGTTTATTGCTGTCCTGATTGTCCTTCCTTTCCTGTTCTTTGACAGTCTTTCACTTTTCAACCTTCTGAAGAATGGTCAAGTTTCTCTTTGTTTACTTCAGAATGGCTCCCAACCCATTGTGGGACAATGATCATCCCATATCCCAACTTAGGTCCATTGACTATAGTAAAAATAAAAACATCACACAGTCCATGTAAAGCATAGCAAACTCTTCTCCCTGATCTCCATACTAATCAAGCACCTTAGCTTTAAAAACAAAACAAAAATACCAAATCTTATTAGTTTTTACACTTCAACTTCTTCACCTCCTACACATGCCCTCTTTAGACATTTCATCATCTCTCAATAAGTTGATTGATACTACCAACTTCCTTCCCATTTGTCACAACAACTTATAAACACAGGATGTATATGCTTCCTTTCGTCTTTGGGACTAGCCATATACATACATACATACATACATATATATATATATATATATATATATATATATACATATATATATATCCTTAACATGTCTTAGAGTTGATATTCAGGATTGGTTACAAGACAGAAGAGTGTCAAGGGTTAAGCATTTGGGGTTAAGCTTTCCTAAGGTCACACATCTAGGAAGTATCTGAGGCCAGATTTGAACCCATGACCAGCAATTTCTAGGTCTGGCCCTCTATCCACTTCCCATCTAGCTTGCCCTTGTCCTGTCTCATATATTTTACTATATGTTTTATTTACCAATTTACTTGTTTTACTTACTTTTTCTTACTTTGTCTGATCAGCTCTTTTCTCCCTTTCCTTCTGAGTGTTTTTCCTTGATCCTTTTTTTTTGAGTCTCCTTATTCCTCTTTAGTTCTGCTCCTCTTTCATCCTTTTTTCCCAGAATCCAGAAATGAAGAAGAGGATATAAACCTGGAAATTGTTCCTCAAATTTTCTTCATTTCTTCTGAATTTCCCTTCAACAAATCCAATCTTTGGCTTTCTTGTTAAGTCCAAAACTTTGTGAGTTCTCTTTAGGTTTTTACTTTATCTTCACTTTATATTCTTCTCCTTTAACTTTTTTTCTTATCAAAACTTGAAGAACTAACTTCCTGTTTCAGGAGACTATTTCTTTTCATTTTTCCTAACAAATTCAATCTTGAACCTTTTTCATGAGTCCAAATTCTTCTAAGCCACCTGCACGATCTTTTTCTTATTATTCAGCTCATTTCCCCCTCTTTTCTCCTGCAATCTTCTTCCATAGAAGCCATAAGTATTCTTAAATAGACCTCCAGAATAAGAGTCAACACCATGGCACAATGAGTCAGTAGAGCAAGAGTTTTAGTAAAGGGTATTTCTATTTTTGTAAAAAAGGGAGCTTCTCAGGATGAAGCCAACACTGCAAACTAAAGAAAGTACTCAGAATAGGATCTCTCCCTACATTCAGACAATATGAAGATAATACCTTAAATAGAAATCTGGAGTGGCAGAGCCAACAAAAGGTCAGAGCAAGACTTTATTCCAGTCCAAGACAACATAGGAAATATTGTGATAAAGAGTTAGAGGTTGGCTCACAGCCCATGTGGATGTAACACTCATGATGGATGAGAGGATGGCAAAATAGCAGCTGCAGCTTCAGGTATTCACAAACCAGAGACACAAAGGGGACCTGGCAACTTGTCAGAAAGAGATTACAGATGACTTCTTTGTTTATACTTAGATGTAGGACCAGATGCTGTATGGCAACTCCATTGCCTATTCCAACTTCTGGAACATGACCTCAAGGAGGAGAGGAGCCCTTTCAGTCAAGAGGGAGTGGGTCCTAAGGAATAATAACACTTGTAATCCCAAGGGAGCAGGTACCCAGAAGAGCAGCATTGCTTCCAATTGCAAAGGAACAGGGTCTCTGAGAAGCATTACTGCTTCTAGAAGGCTGCACATGAGCTTGTTGCATGGTGACATAATCCATGCAGACAATGTTGGAGTAAGTAAGAAGACTCTGAAACTAGACCATAGATTATCTGTGACTTTGGAAATCAGAATAGGCCCTTGATACATTTGCGAGATGACTTAAATGACTTTCTTTCTGTTGATGAGCTGGGATTGGTAATAGCTTTTCATCCCAGTAAAACCTGAAAAGATAGTTTTTCTACCCTCGTGATCACAAAAAAATACACTTTTGGTTCAGGCTCAAAATCAATCTTAAAAAATAATGATTTATATGACCATCATACCCTTGATATAGTTTTTTTCATTCATTTATTCAAATATTTTTCTTGAGTTCTTACTATTTGCAAGAAATGAATAAGCATGTGTGGCTATGAATAAAAAAAGTTAGTCCTTGCTTTCAAGGAGCTTACATCCTTCTGGAATGATATAGCATTGTTCACAGAGAAGGAATCACAGGACAAATATAAAATAACTATAAAATGATAGGTAGAATAATAATTGGGAGAATCAGGAATAATAATCTGTTGAAGGAGGTGGCACTTGAGCTCAGTATTGAAGATCTATCCCAAGAGTCTGAAATGAGGAGGGGAAGCATCCCAGGCACCAGGTATAGTTCAAGCAAAGACATTAAGGTGGGTGATATCATATCAAGTATAGGGAACAGCAAGTAGGTTTGTTTGGTTGAAGCACACAATACATAGTGGTAGTTAAATGGGATAAACTGGAAAAGCAGGGTGGGGTCAGATACCAAACAGAATTGGGATTCTATTCTAGAGGCAACGGGATCCACTGAAGTTTTTCGAACAGTGATGCGGTTAGTCAATAAACATTTATTAAGCACCTATGTGTCAGGTACTGTGTTAAATGCTGGGGATATAAATATGTGAAAGAAAGATGGCCCTTGCTGTCATGGAACTTACAATCAAAATTAAGACAATTAAACAAAATTTTAAAAAGCTAAAAATGAGGATGGGGGAAAGATGGTCCTCTGCAAAGGGGCATGATGGATAAATCCAAAGGAGAGTTGGGTAAGAAATAAGAGATGGCTGGCTTGGGCACCTTCCTTAAATGGATGTCTTGGGAGGAGCTCTCCACTCTGCCTCTAATCAGAGGGTCCTCAGGGTCAGAAAGTATTCATATCAATATTATTCGTAACAGATGTAAGACAAGGACTGATATGCTCTTGAAGCATGAAGAAATTCCTGAGGGCATTAAGAAGTCCAGAGGAGTGAAGCTGGGTAGGTAATGAGGAGATGGCTGACCTGGTGCCCTCTAAATTGGAGATTTTTGGATAGATCTATGCTTTAGTAATACCATTTTTATATTTATTTATTTATTTTAAAAATATTTTTCTTTCATCATGGTTACATGATTTGTGCTCTCTCTTCCTCTCTTTCCTCCCCACTCCTGAAGCTAACAAGCAATTCCACTGGGCTATACATATATTAACACCATTTTGAAAGCTGTGTGGATGATCGGATTGAGTGAGAAGACTAGATGTCCTCAAGTAAGGAAGCAAGGGGCTACACTAAAATAAATTAATATCAGTATGACCTGATTATGGCATATTTGAAGGCCCACAAGGTGAGAGTGGATGGTTATTCAAATCTTCCTCTTGGACATTACATATTTCAAAAGAAACTTATTTACATTGTCCTTCCTTCCCCCTTTTCATAATAACTGCTTCTTGACTCACCTAGTATTGGATCAGGTCTAGCTGATTGTGACCTCGTCTGCCTGCCCATGGTGCTCCCATCATTGCCTATAGTAGCTGGTCGTTGTGCTGAATAGTTGGGATGTATAGGGTGGTCGGGGCTATGGCACCATGGGCTGCGATTGGGGAAAAGAGATGGTGGGAGTTCTTTTTCTCTGTAAAAGAAAAGTGAAAATCAAAATTGTTTTTATAATATACACACAACTAAAGAGTTGGATAACTTGAAACTGTGCAAACTGCTTAAGATTAAGACAGCAATAACTAAAATTACATTTCAGTTCTAAGGAAAAGAACTGTCTCCAAGATCTGTTATCAGTAAGAAAGACATTTATGAATGAAATGGGAATATCTGATGTAAATGTAACATATGGACCTAAAAACAAGAACCGTGTTAAAATATGAATCCTCTATGAATCCTCTTGCAAACTCTCTACAGAAGTTTGTTCCCTCCATCTACCCATTTTAGGTATGGATTGCCTCATGCCGTCTTGCCACCCAATCCTTGGGTTGTATTTACTTAATAGCTACAAAAAAGATAATGTTAGGATAATGTTAACACTCAATAATGTGTTAAGTATGTACCTCTTAAGAAAAACTCGAACATGTTCTTCCAGAATTGATGGGCTTGGCTGATCTGTTTTTCCTTTGGATAGTGCAGATTCTGATTCCTGGATCATTTGTACTTTAGGTGATGTGATTATTACTGGGCTTCTATCATGTTTTTTCTCAGTGTCAATTCCTTCCCATGCTTGCTTCCAGTGGATAGGGGTATACCAAGCAATAGCCTAGAGAGAGCAGTCATCACTGTAATATACCATTCAAGAATATTCTTTATATTACTTAGATGATTGGAATTATATTATCTATCACTAAATCTAATTTTAAAGTTTTTATGAGGGTCAGTATTCCTCAGCAATGTAAATTTAGGATGAGAAGATGGGAAGAGAGAAACAGCAAAATACTCTAGTTTGTTACTTGGAAGTAGGAGATTTTAATTGTTACGTAGAAGTTGGAACAGGTAATAAAGAACATTGTCAGAAGTCTATCATGAAGGAGAAGTGAAAGGGAAAATACTTTATTGCTTTTCATAAGTACACGTTTTTAATTTTGGGAATATTCTGCCCTCCAAGGGTACCTAGGTATTTTATGATGCCAAGTTAAATGTATTGGAGTGCAGGACAAAGCCACCAAAGACAGTAACACAGAGGACACTGTCTTCAAATTCAGGGTTGTGAAGTTTTCAAATGCTTTGTGGATTCCCCCTAAATGCCTTATTTTTCTTTAATTCTTTAGATTATCTCTCTTTGCCTCCTGGTAACGACTAAGAGGGAAACAGGAGACAATAAAGTGTTAATAAAGCTGCAGTGGTTTTTGAGAGGATAAGAGGGAATGAAGGTTATAGAGCACACACAGACACACACACACAGACACAACTACAGTATTGGTAAGGAGTTTCTATTTCCTAAATATCCTACATATTTATTATGGCAATAAATTATGGTAAAATCTGAAAATTAGACCTTTCTTCATAGGAAGCATTAAAATATTGTTCAGTCATATGTGACTCTTTGTGATTTCATTTGGGGTTTTCTTGGCAGAGATACTGGAATGTTTTGCCATTTCCTTCTCCAATTCATTTTTCAGATGAGGAAACTGAGGCAAACAGGGTTAAGTGACTTGTTTAAGATAACATAGCTAGTAACTATCTGAGACCAAATTTGAACTCTGGATAATGAGTCTTTCTGACTCCAGGCTGGGCACTTTATCCACTGCACCACTCAGCTGCCCCACACTTAAAATCAAGAAGTGCTCAATAGGTGCTTCTGATTTATACTTTTCAATGTTTAGTTTTATAAAATGGAAGATTTGGATTTAAGCTGTAACAATGTGAAAACTGTTCCATGGCTTATAATATAGCACTTTGAGAGCTCCAAAGTGTTTTCCTCACAGTGACTCTGTAAAGTAGGCATTGGTTATATTATTATTTCCATTTTGGATCTGAGGACACAAAGGATGGCTGTATGGGAAAGAGGGCTGTTTTTTTTTCCAGTCCACCTAAATGTAGTTTTATGTTAATTCATGTCTAACTATTTGCAGGTTTCGTATTATGCGGGCTTTAGTTTTCAAATTTTCTATTAGATATTTAGATATTTATAAAGCTTGGTGGCTCAGAGCCAGGCCTAGAGATGGGAGGTCCTTGGTTCAAATCTGACCTCAGACACTTCCTAACTGTGTGACCCCAGGTAAGTCTTTTGACCACCCTCCTTTCCCCCATTAACTAGCCCTTTGCCTTGGAACCAATACACATTATTGATTCTAAGATGGAACATAATAATTATTTTTTAAGGAAGGGTATCTGGTTTCTTTAAACAGAGGAAGAAACTGAGGCACTAGGAAACAAAGAATTTGATAGAGATTCTCATGCTATTTTCATGGATGAAATAATAATAGAGTCATGTGGATTTGGAACTGAAGAATAGCCAGATCTCCCAAAGTAATCATTTATGGTTTGATGCTTGGCCTTATGCTGTTTGAACATTTTTGTACATGACTTGGATAAAGACATAGGTAGCATGCTGATCAAGTTAAAGAATCATAGAATTTTAAAGTGGAAAAGGATCTCAACAGTCATCTAGTCCATCCCATCCCTGCAAAGACATCTCTCATCATAACATCTGAGCTGACAGGTTATCATACTGCTTCTTCTTGAAGATCTCTGTCCAGTGGAACCCTCTACATACCTCTTATGCCTAGTTCATTTTTCTAATTAAGCCGAAACTTTTCCTCATTGCTTCTGATTTTGACTTGAGATCTTAAACAGAATAAATGTAATAATTGAATCCATTTTCCACTCAACAGACCTGCAAATACTTGACTACAGCAATTCCTGATCCCCTAACCAAAATCTTCTTTTTCAGGTTAAACAAATCTAGATCCCTCAAATGATTCTTATAACGACCTATAAACTCAAGGATCTTTTTATTATCTTAGTTACCCTCCAGTTTATCCATGTCCTGCTAAAATTGTGCCCAGAAATGAACACAACAGTCACATGTAATATGACTGGGGCAAAATACTATAGAACAATCATTTCCTTATTCCCAGAAGATTTGCCTCTCAGTGATGCTCATGATTACATCAGCTTTCTTTGTCTTCTTTCATATTTCACAGTTTACTTATAATTCAACTAAAAAAACCCCAGTCCACTAAAAAACCCCAGATTTGTTTTCAAATCGTGACCTAACAATGCCTCCTTCATTTTGGATTTGTGAAGTCAATGTATTGAAAACAAATGTAAAACTTTTATCCTTATTACATTTGATCTAATTTATTAAATTCAGTCCAATGTTCTAGCCTATGAGCATATTTTAAATATTGTTTTCATCATTCACTTTTTTAGCTATCCCTCCCAGTCTTGGTTCATCCTGAAAATGTGAAAAGCAAGCCATCTTTATTGTTAACTAAGTCACTGATAAAAGTGTTAAATAGTTCAAGACCAAATTCAGATCCCTTTCAAGTTGACAATGAAAAGCTTTTTCAGTCTGGTCATTCATAAAATTATGCTATCATCTTTGTAAAAGACACCATATTAGGAAGATTAGCTAACCTACTGGATGACAGAATCAAGATTCAACAAAATTTTGACAGGCTAGAATATTGGTAATATGAAATTTAATATTTTGAACTCAAAACACATGGGTTTAAAAATCAGCTTCCTAAGTAGAAAATCAGGGGTATGTAAGCTAACCAGCAGTCCATCTGAAAAAGGTCTGGGGTTTTAGTGGATTTCATGAGTCAACAGTATATTATGGGAGCCAAAAAGCTAATCTGAGCTTATAAATAATGAGGCATAATTTCTAGGAATAAGAAAATGGTAGTCTCTTGTACTCTTAGACAAATCCCAACTAGAGTTCTAGGTCCAGGTCTAGGTACTACATTTTAGGAATGCTATTAGATCCACTGTAGAACATCCAAAGGAGGGAAGTCAGGATGGTGAAGGCTCTTTACATGCTATAATCAAGCTGGTTGAAGGATGTAGGGAAGTTTAGCCTGGAGAAGACAGCATTAGGGTGTTGTCTTCATAGTTAACTTGAAATATTTGTTTCATGGAAGAAGCATTATACTTGTTCTGATTGGCTTTAGAGGACAAAAAATAGCAGCACAGGTTCATTTAGGCACATAACAGAAAAATGGTCGAACAATGATAACTATCCAAAAGTAGAATGGACTCCCTGAGAAGCAGTGAGTTCCTCATCTTCAAGCAAAGACTAAGATGACCCCTTGCTGGATATATTGTAAAAGGGATTATTATTTAGGTAAAGCTCATTCTAGATTATCTCTGATGACCTTTTCTATTCTTGGATTTTATGTATCTATGAGATCTCATGATAGAGCCAGAGTTGAAGCTCCCTACCCTTTCAATAATTTTATCTTAAACACAGTTTTTAAAAAGTATCATGAATATTTCATGAATGAAATAAAAGTTCTATTTGATTTTATTAGTTTTTATAGGCTGAATAAAGAAACTTGGGTTCTAATCAGACTCACATCATGGATTTTGGATAAACTGCTTAACCTCTCTAGTCTCCAGTTTTCTCATCTGTAAAAGTACAGGTTGAACTAGTTTCTCTGTAGTCCCTTCTAGCTCTAAATTCTATATTGGGACTGAGATGATTTCTAAACACCTCCTCTTCATTAATTCCTATCATTCTATGATTCCCTTGTGGACGCAGAAGGACCGTAACAATTCCTATTCTTTCTTCTCTGTTCTTCACTCTTCTGATTTCATCTTTAACACTTATACAAAATTCTCTATCCAAATTTGGGTATATAAGAATGCATAGGAAATAGTTGATTCCCTTTGAGTACAGGTATTAAAACCTGGCTCAAGACTATATATAAAGCACTATGTACAGAACTTATGGTTTATATAAGAAACTTCAGTGCTAGTAACTCTTCCAAGAGGAACTCTGGCCTGGACCTCTCCCCCTCTGAATAAGTAACCTCAAATCTCTGTGCCAAATCTGTTAAAGAAAAATTGAGAATCCACATTTAAAAAAACACTTAGAATCTTTAAATAAAAGGAGGTGTTTAATGTGTAATCAAGTTGCAATAAACAATGAAGAAGAGAATAGAGTTCTGATGGCCTGCTAAGAAACACAATATTCTTTAGTTGTAATTCATGCTCAGGCAATGATTTTTTTCTTGCCTTAGGAAAAAAAAATAGTTCTCTCCATGTCTCCTTTTCGCTGTGTCTGAGATTCAAATCAGATCTTATGGAGACAGTAGGAAATTTAGTTTAACTTTACAAAGAGCCCTAAAGAGAAGTGCATGAAAGCTGATGAAAGACTACCAAGGGTCACTAGTTATGGTGTCACTAGTTAAGTACCTGGTAATTTCCCTGGTGAGTACTTGGTATCCCTGATTCCTTGAATGGACCATTTTTTTTAGCCCAGATTTGTTAAGATGCTGGGTGGGAGGGGGGGACTGGGTGGCTCAGTGGATTGAGAACCAGGCTTAGAGACAAGAGGTCCTAGGTTCAAATCTGGCCTCAGACACTTCCTAGCTGTGTGACCCTGGGCAAGTCACTTGACCCCTGTTGCCTAGCCCTTACCACTCTTCTGCCTTGGAGGAAGGTAAGGGTTTAAAAAAAAAAAAGATGCTGAGAGGGATCTCTCGGATTTATACTACAAACCTTTCAGTACCACATATTGTAATGCAGTCTGAACAATAGTCTTCATAGCAGAAATCTCTCTTAAATATATAGAGACCCACCCTCATTACCTTGAACCAGGATCAATTAATTTTTTTAGTTAATAATTTCCCCCCTCAATTACAATTACATTTCCCCCATCAATTTCAATGCATATTTGTTAACTTATTTTGTTAGGAATCACATCTGGCATAACAGATGAAAATGCCAGACCTGCAGGCAAGAGGACCTTATTTCAAATCGAGTCTCCAATAATTATTAGCTCAATGTGACAATGGATAAGCCATTTAATTGTCCTGAACCTCAGGCATCTCTCTATGATTTATGCACTAAGTTATGGAAGGTTTGAACTCTGTGTGTGGAGAGAGTTCCCATACTACTGAGACAAAGACCTTTAATATATTAAAAATTAAAAATCACTATTTTCTAAATTCAGATTTTTCAGGAGAATATAATAAATAAAAGTTCCCCATATTCATTAAGTAATGAGTTCCCTGTCAGTAAAGGAACTTAAGAGAGATAACTACAAATCTATGATGCCTGAAAGAAATTCTCAAATTCTCATTTGTCTACTCTGTTAATAACAATATGATTAAGTAAAATCATTGTATGGGTGAGATAGAAAGGCAGGATTTTAACAGTGGTCATAACCCACCTCAACCATTTATTGTTGTTTATACCCTTTAGCTACTTAGTTTCTATACTAGCCACCAGGGACAAAAATAACAGAAAAGACTTAAAATTGAGTTTTGCTGCCATTCTCATATTTTCCCTCTTCTGTATTCCTCTATCCTGAATCTAAATATCACTGATAATATAGTGAGTAGATGCTTAGGCATCATTCAGAGTCCTCATTACTAACCATGGCACATTCAACATAATATTTATTCATTTATTTATTTTTCTCTTTTCTTTTTTATATTCACATAATAAAACTGCTCTTTTATACTGTTTAAGTGACTTAGGGGTTTGAAACCTGATTTCAAATTCAGGACTTTTTCTGCTCTATATGCCCTCCATCTAGTTTTAACATATTTGGTGTTGGAGAGCAAATGCAGTCAATTTGTCTGAGTCTATGATTGTATTTAGTTGTGTTTCTTGCTAAATTTTCATGCCAAAATATCCTGGGTAAGATGAAGGGATGAGAGGACAACAGAAGGTTTATGTTATTAAGTTAAAAGCAACTGTTAAGAATCTTGACACTGACTTGACCATCAGGGTTACACAGGATGGTTGTACAGTTGGGACTTGTTTTAAACTTGTCTTGTTCCTTCCAAACAAAATCTGATGGAGGCTTCTGTTTCATCTCAGAAGTTCCTGCCCAAACCTATAGGAAACAGAAAAAGAAATCAGTCTCCAACTAAATAATCAATTTCCAGGTTAATGAACTCTTTGATTCTCTTGTTAGATGTGAGTCAACTCAAGTAAGAATCAGAGTACTTTATGCACTCAATATTTGGCAGGGAATCTACATGCTATTTTCACAAAATTTCTAATAAGTCATGGATGTAACATAAACATAAAATTATTAATGTCAAAGACATTATACATCTGAGGGATAAAACTGTGGCAATATATTGCCAAAGTGAGCATTTATCCAGAGAATAGGACAGTGCAATTGAAAGGGCAAGATAAGGATTTCATTAGGATGAAGAGATTTTCTTGGCTACTAAGTTGGATCTGGAACTTCTCAGAAGGACCTTATTTTTTCATGGTAAACAGATGACATCAAGAGTGTGAGCAGCAACTGCCACTCCAAGAAGAAAATGCTTATTTTGGTGGGAAGGAACTTTTTGCTCAGGGTAAGGAAGTGACAGTTGACATCATATAGACAACCTGGAGGGCAACTGTATTTTGAGGACAGAAACATTTGAAATGTGCCAGAAAATATTGAGTACATATCCAATCTGATGAGTACCATGCCATGTATTCTTGGTGATTTGAATAAGCATGAATTCTACAATCAGAAAGAACTCTGAAATAATCCTTATGAAGAAATTGAAGAATTTTGGCATAAGGATGATATTTTCATCACTGTTGCCAAGCAGCCAGAGATTTTGGATAAGGAAGGAAGGATATAGGAAATGAAGAGCTGGCTTATTAAATGGCTTCAGAAAAATGAATTCAGCTTTCTGGACCTTGAATTAAGATGTAGGGAGACAGGGGTGTGTTATTTCCAAAGCATAAAAGTGGTAAGGGTTAGACAATGGGGGCTAAGGGACTTGCCCAGGGTCATAGAACTAGAAGTGTCTGAGGCCAGATTTGAACTCCAGAAAATGAGTCATCCAGACTCCAGACCCAGCACTCTATCCATAAGTGGATAGACTAGAGGATAACATGCTTATATAGGTTCAGAACTAGTTGAATCTAGTCAGAACTAGACGAAATCTAAAGAACGTTGGTGAATTTCAGCCTGGAGAAAGGACTCCAGTGGAATAATGAAATTAGCCACTTTTGTCTGTGATCATTTCATCATCTTCATCAATGACTTAAATGAGGCATAAATCACATCCTTATCAAATTTGTGAGCGACATAATGAAGGGAGTTAACATATAGGATAAAATTAAAATCTCATGTGTCCTGAATATTAAAGGTCATACAATAAAATAATTTTAAAAAGAACAAAATCAAGTACCTCTCTTACAGCTATGTCTTGTAGAGAATTCTTCACCAAACAAGGGGTATAGATAATCACAAAAGATCAAATATAATTTCAATAATCAATGCAATTAGGATAAGAAGGGAAGTGACCAACTGGAAGAAAAACTTTTGCTTCCAGTATCTCTGACAAAGGTCAGAAATCCAAGATATAAACTGAAATTAGAACAAGAGCAATTCTCAAATGGGTAAGTGGATAATATATATAATCAAATAGACCTGCAAATCATTGTCCTTCATTTTCAAAAAGGATCAATGACATCATAAGTTGATGTCTTGATTTGTGTGTGAATTAGATTTAAATGAGGCAGAGTCTGAAATGATTTAAGAACCATATGAAGTATTGCTTGAAATTACTACTAAGAAGAGATAGAAATTAAAGAAAAACTATTTCAGCTCACAAGCAGAAAATTAGCAAGAATGACAAACAAAGGAACTAATCAATGCTGGAGAAAAGGTTGTGGAAAGCTAGACTAATACATCATTGTGAAAGCTGTGAGTTAGTCTAAGCATTCTGACAAGTAACTTAGAATTATGTTAAGAAAATATCCCAGATATCCTGCTGCTGGTCATATATCACAAGGGAGTCAAAGTCAGATCTCATAGACTCAAATACTTTTTATAATATATTTTATATAAACAATATATTTTATAATAGATATATTTAAATATAATATTTTTATAGTAGCAAACTAGAAAAGTAAATACCCTTCAATTAGAGTATATATGAGTGTACAAATTCTGGTACATGAATGGAATGGAATATTGCTGTACCTTAAGAAACAACAAATACGAAAAATTCACAGAAGCTTGGGAAGATAAGAGCTTGAATTTAGAAAAACAAAATATATGATAGCTACAACAATGTAAACAAAACATGAACATTGTAATTATAATGACTGGGTTTGGCCTAGAAGCAAAGATATTAGAATGCACCTTTTGCTCTTCTTTTTTTTTAACTTTTTTTTTTAAACATCTATTATTGGCTCCAGTTGACTATCTTTTGTTTCCTTTTTTATTATTCATCAAAATGTATGCCTCCTGGGAATGAGGGGAGGACATATAGAGAATTCAAATTATTAGTAAAAGATATCCTTACAAAAACCCCAGAACTTTAATTTATTCTAATTTTGATGAAACATAACAGGCAGATATAACTGTAAAGTCCTATAACCATGCTAAGAAAAATCAATTGCACAATGGTGGGATTGAGTAGGAATGGCTAAAAAGCAATTAATGTAAAAAAAAAAGGATTTTAGTAAACTATCAAGATTAGTCATCAGAGCAAAGAAAAAGACAACTAATCTATATCTTAGGCTGCATTAAGGGACATAGAGGATTGACCAGAAGAGAAGTGATGGCTTCACTCTGCTCTGCCCTGGGAAGACCACATTTGGAGCATTTTGGAAGGACTGGTACCACAGGCTGGGGGACTCACAAGATGCTCTAGGATATTCTGATAAATTAGGAATAGGGGCACATGAAAAATGCCTTCATCCCTGGATGAGATCATAGAATGCTTCAGGTAATATTAAAAAGCCCCAAGAGTTTTCAAGCAGTTTCAGGTATAAAATATACAAGATAATGGCTATTTTAGTTTATCATCTAAAGGACTATCATGAGATAAAGAGTTGGCACTGGAGAACAAAGTAAGAATCAAAGAGTAATGAACACAGGGAAGCATATTTCATAGCAAATAGATCTATTTAAAAGTTGAAAGGGCCGTTTCAGGAGGTCAAATGCCCCGCCACTGAGGCCTTCAAGAAGAGCCAGATGGATCCTTGACTGTCCGTGTTAAGGACAGGTTTTTTGCTTTGGGGAAGATTGGTCTAAGAGCCTTTTGAGGAGATTTCAATTGTAATTCTATGTTTTCATAATAATTATAGTCATTAATATGAAATTAATGGATCTTCGCACACATCATTCAGTAGGTTTATATCTTATACTCACAGTTACTGTAGTATTGGCTGCCATTCTAATGTTTGGGTGGAATTTGTACAAAGAGACTGCATGGCCATTCACATTTTGTTGGAGAATATGGTCTCCAATTGCCAGTTCGTTGTTAGAACAGTTAAATAGCTTCACAAACAAACCATTGGCACTCACTTCAACTATCTTAAGGTCTCCAAGAGCACTATAAAATAACACAAGATGCTTTTAAATGGTTGTATCTTTGTGACCAAAGCAATTTAATAGCAGAATAATACAAGAATATGGATTTGCTATTTTTAAAAATTCCATGAAAAATCTATTATTATAGGGATGCTGTAGGTGACAGTGGAAAGAACATTGCATTTAGATTGTGGGTCAAAGGACTTGGGTACAAATCATGTCATCTCTCTGGGTTTCCTCAAGTATAAAATGAGGTAGCTATTGTTTGTTGTTGTTTTTCAGTTGTTTCAGTTATGTCCAACTCTTTGTGACCCTATCTGGTGTTTTCTTAGCAAAGATATTGGAGTGCTTTGCCATTTCCTTCTCCAGCTCATTTTACAGATGAGGAAACTGAGGCAAATAGAGTTAAGCGACTTACCCAGGGTCACGCAGCTAAGATACTGGAGTGGCTTGCCTTTTCCTTCTTCCAGCTCAATTTACAGATGAGGAGACTGAGGCCAATAGAGTTAAATGACTTGTCCAAGGTCATAGAGCTACTAAGCATCTGAGGCCAGATTTGAACCCAGGAAGATGGAGTCTTTTTGACTCCAAGCCTGGAGCTCTATCCATTATATACCACCTATCTGCGTATATTAAAGTCAGGTTTCATGCTTTGGGTAAAGATTGGCCTAAGTGACTTTTGAGGAGATTTTTGACTGTAATTCTCTGCATGACCTGAGGTCAGCTTGGGAGCTATGACCTTATGCAACCCTTTTTCTAGATCTAAAATTAGAATCCTTTGATTTTTCATGGATAAAACATAACATTAAGAAAAACTGGGATCTAGTTATAGCTTAGACCCTGATGTTCTATGACTTTAGGCATATCTTAAATTTTTATGATTCATTTTCTTTTTTTTCATAAAATTGTTATCTCCATTAAAGGACTTACGTGAAATATAAAAATATTTCTGGGAACATAAGATTATATTTATTTTAATTTATTATCTGTATTCATTTCTTGTTTTATAGTTCTTTTATGGATGGAAAGCCTTAAAGTGGAAGTGTTATATTCTATTGGAAAGAGCCTGTGCTTTGCCACTAAAGCATTTAATCTATGTTTATTTTCTCATCTGAAAAATTGGGATAATAATGCCTGCCCTAAGTATTTCTTAGTTGCTAAGAAAAAATGAGAAAATATACATGGAAAAAATTTTAAATTGGTGGAAAATAATGTCTCTATTTTTAAATGAAGAAATTAAGTTACAGAGAGGTGTAAACATTTGGCAGATTACTTTGTGAGGCAGTGGTGAATGATGTAGCTCTGTATTTCCAGTTATCAAAATACTCTAGGTCTTTTTATCTCTAGAAAAATTGTTCAGAGTGATTTTCTCATAAGAAGTTTAATGGGAGAAAACCAAGTTGTCTTTTTTTTTTTTCTGAATACTTCATAAGTTTATTGTATGACACTAAGATATTTATATTGTAGCACAATTGTCTATGATATAGTCATGACTCTTAAGTGGATGGAGAGCCAACCCAGAGCCAGGGTTCAAATGTAACCTTATTAAGTACTTCCTAGCTATGTGATCCTGGACAAGTCATTTAAAACCCTGTTCCCCAGCCCTTACCACTCCTCTGCCTTAGAACCAAAACCCATTATTGATTCTAAGATGGAAGATAAAGATAAAAATAAATATATATTACTAAAATTAAATGTTTTGGAATTTTCTCTTATTTTATCTTGCTCTAGGGTAGTTCCTATGGAGTAAAAAGAGGGATAAAAAGATATTGACTTTTAAGAACAAACAAAATGTCCAACGGCTATTCTAAATTCCATTCTCTCTTACTGAATTACTGTTTTAAAGACTGAAAATAACAAAATTAGCTAGTATTTCTTTTCCACCCTAATGACAGGTAGCATTAAGCAAGCTTTGATGGATTGAGTCACTTTCTGAAATTACTTTGTCAAGTTGAGGTCATTTCCTCTAGTCTAAACTGTTCAGCTGGGTTATTCAAAGGATAGTGCTAATAAAATCAACATTTTGACTTCATAGGCTGGAGAGCTCTCCAATAAAATAAAAATTTCCTGGCTATAGATTCTAGCTCCAAGGTGGCCTGGGTGGGAGCATGGATGACCTAGAAAAAAACTCCATTCCACTAATAGAAAAACATCTAAAACAAAGGATTAAAGACACATACTGTGTCTGGGAAATCATATAATCTAAAAGTTCTTAACCTTGGGGTCTGCTTCTGTGGGGAGGTTTTGAACTTGTGGGGATCCATAAACTGGCATGGAAGAATATTTTTAAAACTGCATTTCAATATAATTATTTTCCTTTATAACTATGCATTTCTCTTTATTTCAATTTGAAAATATAAAATATTATTCTGGAGAAGGATTTCTTAAACAGTTTCATAGATGACCAGAGGGGTCGTCCATGACATAAAAAAGAATTCTTGGTCGAGTCCAACCTCTTCATTTTAGAGATGTGGAAACAAAGGCTCAGAAGCCGTGACTTGTTCCAAATTCCTAACTAGTTTGATGGCAGTGCCAGTGTTAGAAATTAAAACTCATAGTTATTTCCTATCATCTTCAATATGACTCTCTTTAGCAAAATCTGATGTGGTCTCTATAGAAGAAACTCAAGTTCATTTTTACAGGCACAAGTAGATCTATATTCTTGATCTGAGGTACATTTATAGTTTTTGTTGTTGTTTACTTTTTGTCAGTGCTATATACTAGCATGTATAATGCATATATATATACACACACACACACATATATAGCAATCTATCTTAGAATTTGGGGTACTTGGGGAATAATTAATTTCTTACCAACCAAATGCCTGCTTTTCTTTCCTTGAAAGAGAACATTCACTATCATTATACTCCACTCTAGAAATGAAATGAAACATTCTATTTTATTTTACAAATGTTATTGTTTTGTGATAAAAAAACAAACAGAAGCTTCTTTTGTGTCTTTTTGGATAAGATACTAAGCATTCGTTTATAAATTGTGTATTTAAATAGACAAACAAGCCATTGCAATATCTTGAGTCTTTAAAGAAATTACACATACATGTAATTAATTGGTATACATGCTTTCTCTTAAACCTTCATTATTCAAAAGTGATATTAATTAATCTTAAAGATGCATTTACCTTTAAGTTTAATATATTTTGCTTTACTAAAAGACTCTTCTCTATAAAATATCAGAATTAAAATTCCTTCTTTTTCAACGAATAAAGTCTCAAATCTATGGTACATACTTCTACACATGGCACATACAAATACTTCAAATACATGAAGATAGGACATATCTTTTGTCAGATAGCTTTTTTAATCCTTTTTCTTTTTTTCATTTAAACTCACGTACTAGGGTAAGAAAAATGGACTAGAGAACCTGTTCATTCTCCTTTCCTCACCTCTTAGTCTTCCCAAACTAAGTCATAGTATGTGCTATTGAGAACATTAAATAGTTGGTTGAGCATGATGGCATTATCTCTCCAATGTCTTTTCTTTTCTCCTTATAAACATGCCATCCTGTACTAAGAGCCTTACGACTAAATTAGCATTCTTCCTCTTAATGAAAAAAAATTAACTGCTTACACTGCTTCATGTACCATGCTATTTTGTAAAATGGCCACTATTGAATTACTTGCACTGACTTTAGGTAGGTTCTCTTGGACAGTTCCATGCTAGTAATCTTATTTTAATTTGCTCTTAAATGCTTCCTATTACTTGTAGGTAATAGTAAACAAGTTAACTTATTACCTAGAACTGCCTCTAAGCTGTAGTTCATACCTGCCTAAAACTTGTAGTCAATTGGCTGGAGGGAGAAACTATCAAGATTTCCTCATAAATCCAACTTCGATTTGGTAGAGGATCTATTTAGCCTGATGGTTGATGGGGTTAGGGACATTATATCTGTCCTAAAAGTTCCATAATAAAGACCTATCTTGTCTCAAATGTCTAAAGAACTAGGATGGGTAAATTCTGTATTCTACTTCCTGGTATTTTTAGTCATAGGCAAAGAAGAAGTCTTCTGCTTTCTTCCCCATCTCAACATACCCAGTACCCATTGAAATGCTGGCGGAAATGAGGAAGATACCCTCTCTTTTGGAAATCTCAGAACTCATCTATTCTAGAGCAAGTGCTTTGGGGAATCTTCTCCTTTAACCTCCCTGCCAATTTCCTTTTCCCTTTATAACTGGATACTTACCACCTTCCTCCATCTTTACTTCATGGAGGAGGGAACTTAGAATCTTCCCTCAGAAAATATTCTCTCCTATACTCTGTCTTATACTAAAACAGAACCAATATTCTAAGGCAATTCCTAAAATTAACCTAGGGTACTCAAGTCAAGAATGATATAGCCAAACCTGATGGAATCAATTTAGTTAAGAGTAATTCTTTTCTAGATATGATGGTCATTATTTGTTCACAGAAACATTGCTTTTTTAGGGTCTCACCTGAATTAAATTTATCAAACCTGTTATTTCCATTCTTTGGGTGTTTACATAGGGTGGAGTTTGGATAAACATCAGTAATACTGTTCTAAAGATTCATAAATCTTTGACAGAATAACCTTTAAGTGAATTCAGCCATTGGTCCTCTGATCTTCCTTCTCTAGCCTTTCCTTTAGAAAATTCATCCAAATTCACTGGTTCAAACTATCTCTATGCTAATAAATCCCAAATTGCTGTCTTCACTCCCGTGTTCTCATATGAAATCTCTAACCATTTTAAAGTTAAAATGTCCTAAAACTGAATTAACCAGTGTTTGCTCTGAATTCAGAATTCACAATTTCTATTATGCTAACATTCAACCCAGTTACTCAGACTTGAAAAAGATAGTTATCTTTGACTAATTCCTAAATATTGTCCATTTTCCCTCTGCAATACCTCTTCACATTGTTCACATCTCTTCTCATTACTACCTCTCCCTTCTTCCCATATTCTTACCTCCTTGTGCCTGGATTAAGAGAACAGCTTCCCTGACTCATCTTTCTTCTCCTCTAATCCATTCTGCACAACACTGACAGATTGAATCATCCTTTAACATCGGTTTAATCATTTCATGCTTTAAAACTGTCAATGGTATACTATTTTTTACCACATCGGATCTGAATCAATATAAATCTAAATTTAAGGTTCTTCATTATCTGGCCTTATTTGATGTAACCAATGTTCTTTTCCACCATTTCCACCTCTATCCTTTCTGATAGATTTTTTTTTTACCAGAGCTCTAATAATCATGAGACTACATTGGTTTGAGAAAAGGCAAATTTTCTCTATTCCTGCTTTGGGTCATTTTAAAAGAACCAAGAAGTTGGAGAAAGGCCAAAAGAATAAGGAACTGCAAAATAAGGGAAAAATGATCTTAAATAAACCATCAACTAGATAACTGACCCTTGAACAACTGAATTATTTTCAGTTCTTTTTTTAATGCTTTGGCAATCTGGCATATTTTATCTGGAGTTAAGACTTACCATTTATTTGCTGTTTGCTGCTTTAAAAAAGGGAGGGTATGGAATATGACTTACTCAGAGTTATAGAATAAATCAGTGACAATGAAAAATGAGAACTTCTTGTTCAAGACAATTTCCTGCCAGTCCCTGCCCTTTAAACCCCAATCACATGAACCTCTCCATTAAATATTAACTGGTTTATACAAGACCATGTACCTGGATCTAGATGTGTGGTCTTCATCTGGAGGCAAAATTTTATTTCTATCAAGGAATTCAGAATGTGTGAAGCGTCTCTTTGAGTCGAAGAACAAAGAATTAAAGTAATCCTCCCCTTCTCCTAAGACACTGGACTGTGGTGTAAGTACTGCAAAATGTGGTTTCGGGAGCACAGGGACAGAGGTGCTGCTACTACCTTTCCAAAGGAAATAGGGACCAAGAGTCAGATAAATAAAAAGATTTAAAAAAGAAGCAGTAATTTACTTTGTCTTTTCCCAATCATCATGAAATATTATATGATTTGCATTATTTTATTATTAATATAAAACTATCACCTCAATGAGAATCTTTAAAATCTTAATCCTGAAGCTATGAAATGACACCTACTAAGTGAATATTTTTGTGACATGTCAATTAAATGATGTTACTAGAGGAAAAATCAACCTGAGATTTTGGTGCTGCTAGCAAAAACATTATTGGTTAGAAGTAGATAGCACATCTGAGTCTTTCTCTTCCAAATTAAAATCTATTAGAATGTCTAAAAATATAGCTTTGTTTAGGATCTGAACTAAAAGAAGATGACTAGTCTGCCTCAACTTGTCTTCACAAACCAAAATTTTAAATTATCTCTGTTTCCTTTCCTTTCTTTTTTAAAAATTAAAATTTTTACAAGTAAACATATATCTTTTGAAAAATATTTTCATGATTCATTTTCTTTCCCTCCCCTCTTCCCTCCCCACTCTTGGATCCAATAAGCACTTCCACTGGGTTATAAAATGTTATCACTTATACCTATTTTCCATATTATTCATTTTTATAATAGAGCAATCTTTTAAAACCAAAACCCCCAATCATACATCCATATAAACAAATAAGACTTGTTTTTCTTCTATGTTTCTACTCCCACAGTTCTTTTTCTTGATGTAGATCATATTCTTATAAGTCCCTTGGGATTATCTTGTAGTAGCAAAGTCCATTACATTGTATTGTTCCACAATGTTTCACTTTCTGTGTATAATGTTCTCTTGGTTCTGCTCATTTCACTTTGCATCAGTTCCTGGAGATTCTTGCAGTTCATATAGAAATCCTCCAGTTTATCAGTCCTTATAGCACAGTGGTATTCCATCACCATCATATACCACAATTTATTCATCCATTCCTCAATCCAGGGACACCCCTCCCCTTCATTTTTCAATTTTTTGCCACCACAAAGAGTGCGACTACAAACATTTTTCATTACTATCTTTTTAGGGTACAAACCTAGTAGTGGTATGTCAAGGCAGTCATTCTTTTAATTCCAAATTGTTTTCCAGAATGGTTGGATCAATTCACACTCAACCAGAAATGAAATTAGTGCTTTTTCTAGTTAGATACAAAGGGCAACCCTTCTACAGCCTCACATGGGCTGACAAACTTATAAAAGAATTGAAGTTGAAGGTGGTTTAGGGCAGAATCTGATTCCCATATCTGCCCAGTTCTCTCAAACTCCTGGCAATGGGATTTCTACCTGTAGACAATCTCTGTAGATTTTCTGTCAACTGGTAAGAAAAAATTTGTGCCAGAGAAGTTTAACAATGGAGTTGTAAGAGAAGAATTTCCCCACTGAAACACTACTTTTGTGGTTTATTATAGGGTTTAGACATTAGTACAGGCTCCACAGATCTTACCTGACCTTGAAAGTTTTAGAGTATAGTTCTAATAATGGATATAGGTCTGTCCTTTTAGTACCAGCTTAGCTAAATTTTGAAAGGTTCAGCATTCACAATAGGTTAGCTTCCAAGTGCTAAGGTAGTTTTACTTAAGAAAACTCATGAAGATAACTTAATGGTATAGGAATGGTCAATAGTGGCAGGCTATGATAATACAAAAACAATGCCTATTTTCTAATTAGGTACACTCAAGAAATGGCCATTTTTGTCTACCACACCTACATAGAATTTCTTTGAAAACGGCTTCATTTTTTTTTCAATGTTATGCTTACTTGTGTTGTCAGTTTTGAAAAAATTCGTTGAAGATGATCTAGAAGATTTTGGTACATTAGAAACAGTCAGTCCTGTACTTGGAGAGGTGCTTATTGTAGCAGCACATTTAAGGGATATCTCACGATATGCTGACTCTGACAGGAATCCTGAAGAAATGTGAACTGGGGACTGTTCACGCAGATTTGACTTGTGTAAAAGTTTTTCTTCACTTCTGTGTTTAAAAATAATATAAAACTTAAATTTAGTCATCAAAGAAATTAATATTATGTAGACGAGGAAGACAAAAACAGGATATATATCAGTGACATTTAGTTTTCTTTTAATCATGAACTTAATCATGTACTTCATAGTTTATGACATCTTGGAAATCTAAATGAAACTCTTTGTTATTGTTTTATTACATTCTCTTCTAATTTTATCCTTGTAGTCTAACTAATATTTATGTGTTAATAAGAATTATCCATAGTTTATTTCTATTTTTAGAAATTATTTTGATTTATACATTCTACATGCAAGTAAACACTTTCAAGGAATACCTTTTGTGGATAGAACTGGGAGAAGGGTGGGAAGATGATAATTATTGTTCTAAATCACAATAATAATTATCGTTTCTATAGCCCTTTTAGATTTGCAAAGCACTTTACATATATCTCAATTAATATAAATGTAGAAAGGAGATCTTTTAAGTATTTTTTAAATTTAATTTAAACATTTTAAGTATTTTTGTTTTAGTGAATTTTACGATGAACATGGGTGAAAAAGTCTGTAGTATTTATTAAATCAATTAATTAAACCCTTATTTTCTACCTTAGAATCATTACTATGCATTGGCTCCAAGGTAGAAAAGCAGTAAGGGCTAGGCAATGGGGGTTAAGTGACTTCCCCAGGGTCACACAGCTAGGAAATGTCTGAGGCCAGATTTGAACCTAGGACCTCCCATCTCTATTACTGGCTCTCACTATCCACTGAGCAACCCAACTGCTCCCACTATTTTACTAATGCATGATGGTCTATAAAATGAAGGAAGCACAACTAGATGACTTTCTAAGGTCCTTTCCAGCTCTAAATCTACATACTCTTGTGAGTTTTAAAAGGAGTTTTATCAGTGGAAAGCATCACATTCATTTATATGTTATCTGTTGTAAATTCCATTTTTTAAGGGTAGTCATGAAGACACAAAGATTTTTCCTTAGGTCCTCAGAGCAACTGCTTTCTAACAGACTCCCTAAGTATTCCCTTACATCGATCTGGATTATTTTATTGAACTTAAAGCTTCTAAAAAAATCCAGAGATGCAAAGTCCTCCATCCCTCCACAAAGACATAACTGTATTCTCACCGTATTGGCCCTCTGCTCAGATGTTCTTAATGAGCTACAGGTCAAACTATTTTAGCTTCCTGTAATCATGCAATCGATGGAACCCATGTATAGTGCATTTTTTTGCTATTTTAAATTAGATCTAACTTCACTAGAAGTCCTGTGAAGAAGAGTATATGAAATTAATATACTCTTAACAGCACAATCCTATTTTAACACTACAACAATCCTATCAGAGAGATGGCATGAATGTTATTTTAAATACAAGAAATCCGACAGGCTTAGAGACGTCATGGTCACAAAGTCTTAAGACACAAAGTTCAGACCCAAGTCTCCTCTGAATTCAAGTACGGTACTTTATTCAATTCAGTTGGGAAAGACCCATCTCCTGTCCAACTTAAGATACTTCCTAGCCAGTCCCTTACTCTATCTGAGCCTCAGTTTCTCCGTGTGTAAAACAGAGACAATAATAATAGCGTCTGCCTTACAGGAGTGTTGGGAGGATCCAATGTCCACAAGCCCCTTTGAAAAACTGAGAGCACTCAGTTCATATTATTAGTACTATTCCAATTATAAGAAGGCATAGACCATTAATTGTTCCACAGTACTGCTGTGATCAAAGTATAAAAATGTTTTCTAAACTTTAAGCTCTCCCTCTCTCTCCTCTCTCTCCTCCACATACCCCACACAAATAAATGTATATATGTGTCTATCTCTATAAATGTATATAATACACATTAAGCATAGAGTTATGGATTAAACCGTCTTTGACTTAAGTGAATATACAACTCCCAGGTGAAGAAACTTCCTTTACCAATACTGGTTGGAACATTCTTTGCAAATTAAATGAATTTAATTTAATTTAGTTAAATTAATTAAGTTTTTTTATTTAGAGAATTGCCTAGAGCCTTGGGAGGTACAGTGGGTGGTTCAGAGTTGCATAGCCAATATGTATTAGAGGTAAGACTTTAACCCAAGTCTTCCTGGCTTCAAAGCCAGGTCTCCATCTGCTATGACACAGCATCATTGTTGACTTTAAACCGGCTTGCCCTCAACTTCTTTCTCAAATATCCCACCACACTTCCTGTAAATCCTATTCTAAGGCTTCTTTTAAATCCCCAAACTGAAGGACTCTCTCTCTCTCTCTCTCTCTCTCTCTCTCTCTCTCTCTCTCTCTCTCTCTCTCTCTCTCTCTCTCTCTCTCACTCTGACATTTAATATCCAACAACCTAAGCAGCCATATCTAGAAGCAAGACTTGGAGTTTCAAAAAGGGTCTTTTCAAATGGCAAAATTTTTTGAAAATTAAGGAGAGGTTGGGGCAGGGTGTGAGAATATTTCAGCTCCAGCCAAATAGAATGACACAGGACAATGTAAAAGATGTTTTTGTTTTTTGTTTTTAAACTCAGAGAAAGCAGGAAACAGGTTTTCCTTCTTCCAAACTCCTCATCTCTGGGTCTCATTTCAGATAAACTGGTCCCGTCTTTTCACAGGCTTTATTTTATAAACCCTACCTTTTCTCCCCCCTCCCCAGTCAAATATAAAACATTTTCAAACTGAATTCATTTATTATAAAACAGAGAATCCTTCTGCAAGTCTCCATGAATATGGGGCTTCTGAGTTTTTCACTCCTTAAGTAGTTTATGACATTTCTAATGGACTCAAATAGCATTTAAGGGGTGTAACTGCTTCAGCAATGGGCTCGTACAATGCAGTCCATTATTCAAATCTTTTACTGATATCAGCACTGAATTCCTAGGGCCGAGATGAAAATACTCCTCAGGTTTCAGAAACATTTCTTTTAGGATATAGAAATTTATTGGCTCTTATTAGTTTTGACTTTGCCAAAATAATTACTTAAAAGCTAATGCAGAGAATTTTGTTTTTCTAATTACTAGAAGGCAGCTGGGGAGCACCTGATAAAGCATCAGGCAGGGAGTCAGGAGGACCTGGGTTCAAATCTGCATAAGACACTTCCTAGCTATGTGATTGCAGGCATGTCATTCAACACGAATTTCCTAGCCCTTGCCTCTCTTCTGTCTTAGAACTGATACTAATGCAGATGGTAAGGGTTATAAAAAAATGACTAACCTGCATTTCAATGTTATTATAATCAGAGAAGTACTGCATAAGTAATACTAACAGCTTTGATCTTTTAGGTGACCTCAGAGGTCTTTGAATGCCAGAAGATGGAATTAAATTAAACATTAATTAGAAGACATCCAGGTCTGAAAATAGTAGTATTAGCAACTGAATCAATATCATGTTGGAAGTTATATTTTTGTTGTAGAAACTTGCTGAAATCAATGTCAATGATTAAAATCCAGAGTACATTATTGGTAATAGTCATGCTGACTTAGTAGTTATTATTTATATTTTTGATAAAAAGTAGTTTTTAAAAGGCAAACTAGGTCCTCAGAAAGCCCCTGGAAATTTTTGGACTGCTATTGGATTTGGATAAGTTGTTGCAAAGAGATGTACAAATTTCCATCATGTCAGTCTGCATTTGCTCATCATATTAAAGCATCCATTTATTCATTCATTCGCTCATTCAACAACCATTTAAGTGTAGAATACAGAATGACCCTTGAGTAACGGATGGGCTATATTTACTTGTGTATAAACCAGGGCTCAAACTTTATTAAAATGTCAGTTTGTAATTCTGTTGTTCCAATCTGGTTTTTCAGAGTAGTATTTTCCAAACTAACAAAGCAATGGAACACTTCTTTAGCCTTTCTGTGTCATGATGGATCCATAAATACCAGTCCAAGATATTCCCTAAGAATAAAAGGAGATGGGGGGCTGCTAGATGGCTCAGTAGTTACAGAGCCAGGCTTGGAGTTAGGAGAACCTCATTTCAAATCTGGCCTCAGACACTTCCTAGCTGAATGACTTTGTGCCCAAAGTCACTTAACCCCAATTGCTTAGTTTTTACTACTCTTTTGCCTTGGAACCAATACTTGGTTATTGATTCTAAGACAGAAAGTAAGGGTTAAAAAAATAAAAATAAAGGGAGATGGGAAAATTTTAGGAGTATTGTAAGCTAGTTTTTAGAACATAAAGTTTTTATACTTGAATAATTTTACATTTGCTATCATAGAGAGGAAGCTATCGCCAGCACTGAAGTTGTCTCACATGCACCATATTCATATTTCATGGAATACTAGTATTCTACAAACAAAATTTGCTTTTTTAGAGAATTCACAAGTTCAAGTGTATTTCAAATTAATTCACTTGCTTCTTAAATACACACACAGACACACACACACACTAGTTTAGTACAAGTTCTTGGTCCTAACTTCTCAAAACTTAGTCAATATTTCTCACATGACTTCTAGTTGTGATGCTCTTACTGATATTCCTTTGGCTGGGCTCCATGATCATGGACTTCATGTAGAATGCTAGCATTTTCCTGAGGTGTTTTCTCCTTTTTCATGTTGACTAGAACAGCTTGTTTCCTGACAAATTAAATCATAATGTTAGATAATGAATCCACTCATAGTTCAGGTTTTGTAAGTGGTCTAAATTTAATCAACTGAGCCAATTAAATGAAAGTAAACTAAAGGCACCTGCCAGGTTTAATGATTTCACTTCCCTGAAATGTCAGAACCAAGATTTTATGCGATTAAGTGCTACTTATATACTACACAGCAAATATACTTCATGAAAGTTCTATGGACACTGTACACTCTTTGTCCCTTATTTTCTCTATCTGTATATAATGCTTACCCATTTCTTTGTCATGCTAATGCTGTGAGGGTAAAATTCAAATTTTAGATATGAAAGCCTTTAGGTAGATCTGTACAATAACAATCTAGAATAGTATTATTGGTAGATTCTTTCTTTGTGAGATTTTTGAGTTATTGCCTACTAAAATGGCTCTTGCTGGCGCTCAAAGAAATTGCTGAAAAAAAGAAAAAAACAAGGTGGAACCAAGTTGCATTCTATAGCTAAGAAGCTAAGATTCAGGCTTCAGCATCTAGGAGTCAGTAAACTGTGGACTACAGACCAAATCTAGCCAAACTTTTGTGCAGTCAGTGTACTAAGAATGATTTTTTACATTTTAAGATAAAATATTTTATATTTTTAGACACTTTTGAAAAAGTGTCTAAAAATACAAATGTTTTATTTTAAGGCCAGTGTTGGCTCGCAGGCCGTATACAAGCAGATGGGCTGGATCTGGCCCATGGTTCATAGTTTGCCAACCTCTGAACTAGACAATACTTGTCTCTTTGAAAACCATGAGGTCATGTCTCAGTACATACAAGAATCCAGTTTGGGGACAACTTAATATATTAATGTTGCACTTGATCTAGAGAATTTTGAAGCGAAGTAATGAAATCTTTGTACAAGAATGTCATTTTCCTATATGTAGTTTGCTTTCAGCCAAAATGTTCAAGGAAAATCAAAGTGCCTCATTTTGGAATCTTTACTGAGGGCATGAGAACAGTGCCCAAGGAGTGGTGGTACAAATCCCAATTAGGAAATCTTAATAAGAATGGCCTTCCTTGTACAAATGGAAAGATGGATAGTGAAGATAAGGAATCCAGGGAACCTAAATAACTATCCTGGCTCTGCCTATAATGAACTCACTGCTTTTGAACAATTTAGATTATCTCTTTGTACCTCATATGCCTTCCTAACTTTTGTGGGAATAAAATGGGAGTAACAGATGTGAAAAGTTGGGGCAGATTAGCATAATAACAATACTGATTATTATTGAAAATAATTATTGGATGAGATTTAAATTTAATTAATTTAATTAAAACATGCTGTTTTGCATAGTGAACACTTAAATGTGCTTTATTCATTCACTCATTTACAAATTACTCATAGGGTAAATGATGCTATTTAAATTCAAAAAGTCAATATATAACAACTGCTTATACTTTAATATTTCAGACTTAAAAGAAAATGAGCATATTATGTAAATGGCAACTTAGCTTTATAAAATAAAACACGTGACTATCTTTATCCATTGTGCTGATAAAATGAAATCTTTTGATGGTGTCATTATGGACCAATTATGGAAATTTAATATCAAAAGTTTTGTAGGCTTATACTTAATTTGGAGAAATTAAAATAGATTTATCATTGCATATCTTCCAATTTCCCTAATTCTCTATTGGCAAAGTTTTCCACTTAAAAGTTTATTCATGAGTTATATAGTAAAAGAAACTAATTAGAGATGCACATAAAACAACATTGCATAGCTTATTGTTCATTTTTATCAAAGCAGCTTAAATAAACAAAATGTCAATTGAGAAGAGCTTTGGGAGGTAATGGATTTGAGTGTGTTTCCATTTTCCATTTCCCTGATGAGTTTATTTTCCCATGCTTTTCCTTCCTTTCTGGATGATGACATGTCTGCAACTTAAACAAATTTCTATTCTTATGCTACTCCAGCTTGAGGACAGTTTCTCCCCAGAGACAGAAGAAGAAGCATTTGAAACAACCTTGGAGCTCAAGGTTTAGCAAAGCTTTCACAATAGGCCAAGTAGCTTATTTATTATATTTTTGTGCTTGAAAAGAATTGTAAGACAACTGTTTAACAAACATTTATGGTACTCTGTTCGGAATAGACATACAGGGCTAAGAAGATGGTCTCAAGAATAATGAGAGTAGGGGTTGGTAAAACATAGGATATAGCCAAGAAAAGAAGCCAACAAAAGAAAATTGTATCTGTATTCTGAGCTCTAGTATTTACTCTGGTTCTTGTGCCAGAGGGCTCAGAATCCTCAGAATCTCCCAGTAAACATTTTGTTTCATGAAGAGAAGTTCTGCTTTCTTATACCTGCAGTGAGTTGACCTACCAGCTTCCTATGAATGACAGTTGTAGTCTCCTTCCTATTATTGGGGTGAGCCAGAGCAATTATCTGGGAAATGATACAAGCATCACTCATGGGGCATGTGTGAAGGCTGGCAGGCATTTGGGAATGGGAGCAAGCAAGAGTGTTTTAATATCTAAATTGTTTTTTTTATTCTATTTAAATAAATACCTTTCTTTGCCTAGAATTCATGATGAATTGTGGCTTGTTTTGGTAAAAGAAATATTAATGAGACATGGTGAGCTATGGATTTAAGTGGATTATTATTTTAACAGTACATGGGAGAAAAATAGTACCCCCCCACTCAGAAAAAGGCAATAAGAAGACCCCAGAGGCTGTGGGAGCTCATCTAAGATCTAAGATTTAGGTGTTTTGTATTTTCTGGCATTCAGAGATCCACTGAAGAGTTTTTATAATTTTCCTTTCTTTGCTATGATTGGATAGCAGAATTTGGGGGTATTACTTTTCTAGGCTAGAGCAGTTGATTTAAAAATAACTTATACTATTGTTTCAAAGTGCTGTTCAAGTTATTGTTATTATTCACTGGTGTCATAATAATCAAACTATTATTGTATCTTATGAATTAAAAATATTGGACGTAATTGTCACCATGGCTATTCAGTTAGAATATTGTTACATAAGAGTTGGACTGGGTATTTATTGAGGACCATTGGATTGGAAAGAGGTGTGATGGTAAAGATATTCCAAAGACTCACATAAGGTTAGTAACATTTTGTGTGATATCAGTTACTGTGTCTAAGGTATTACAGGGATGGAGAAGTGGTAGTTGTATTATGTAAGCTGTCTGAAATAATGGCATATATTCCAGCATTTGCAAATAAAAACAGCTTGGCTTGGTTTGGACTAAGTAATTAGATTCCTTACTGCTGGCCAGAAGTTATTGGGAAAGTTTAAATAATTAAATACATTTTTTTTATGAGAGAAGGGAGGCAATGTGGTGTTGTGGAAAGAGCACTAAAGTTATAGCCTTCAAGTTCAAAGCCTGGCTCTGTCATTAACTCTCTGGGTAACTCATGGCAAGTCACTTAAGATATCTTCTTCCAGTTTCCTAAACTGTAAAATGAAGGGATTGGATTAGATGATCTGAATGTCTCTCTTCCAGCTCTAGAGAGATAATCCCATGAGTATTCATGTGATAGGCAGTCTAGGGGAAATTCTTCTGCCCGGGCTCATGATTAGGAGGCATTCCCCTCCTCACTGATGACTTGGCACTCATCCCTTCCTTAGAAATTGATGATTTTAGAGTAACAAATACTCATAAAGGTCAGACCCTTATTGAAATAACACTACTGATTCAATTCAACTCACCATTGGATAATAAGTGATTTCTCAGTACAGAGAGCCATGCTGAGAATATAAGGCAAAAATGAAAGTCTCTGTTCTCAAGGAGCTTACATTCTACTAGGGAAATACTTTATGTTCATGGATAAATATAAAGTAATATCAAGAGGGAACAGGCAGTGACAGCAGTTGGGGTGGGGATGAGGAAAAGTCCTCATGTAGGAGGTGATAAATGAACTGTGCTCTGAAGGAAATTAAGGATTCAATGAGGTGGAAGTAAAGATGGAATGCACTGTAGAAATGGTGTAAAAGTGCAGAGGTAGGAGATGGAATATCTTATATTTGAAACAGTGAGTTCTAGTTGAATGGAAGAGGCTCTTTATGGGAAGTTGTACTCTTTTTAGGAAGGTACTTTCAGTATCAAGCTGCCCTTTCACAGCTTGATACTGAGACAGAATCATAGTGGAAACTATGGTATCTTGGATGTTCATGGACCATGTCAGACTGAATCAAATGCTCATAAGGTAGTAGATACAAATCAGAGGGAGACAAAGAAAATAGAAGACATTGTTCATTAATTTTATATAATCTTCCTTTTAGATTGTTTTGCAAAAAAGGAAAGAAAAAACAACTGCACTTATTATAGAACTCCTTATAGTAGCTGAGGAAGGGCATTGAAGTCACTCTTAAAATTCCAACCCAAAATTGACTTAGTGAAATAACCTGCTAAATCATTCTTCAGCACCTGTGGCAACTTCATCCTGGCTTTTGTCTCTTTATACTCCAAGCTTAATTTCTCCCTGCCTTTCATAGAATCACGGAAATTTAGAAATAGAAAGGATCTCAGTATCCACTCAGTTCAAGCCATTACCAAAAGAAATCCCTTGCTCCAATATCTTTGATGATTCAACTTCTGTTTGAAGAGTTCTAGTCAGAGGGGACTTCCAGAGTTCATTACACCTTTAGAGAGTACCTCTAGACAGTTCTAATTATTAAGAAGTTTTCCCCAATATCAATTCTAAATTTAACCTCTTGCTATTCCTATGCTCTCATAGGAGCAATTCTACCATTTGCTCTTGGTTTTGTTCTCTAGGCCCAAACAGAGCAAGTTAATCTATATGACCATTCCTCAGACACTTAACACAGTTATCATGTTCCCAATGAGTATTCTCTTCTCCAGGCTAAATATTCCTAGTTTCTTAAACCAATATTTAATATGACATGGATTCAAGGGCCTCCATCATCCAGGTTACTCTCTTAACAATCTCCAGATTCTCAATATCCTTTTAAATTTTTTAATATTTTATTTACTCCCAAATACATGTAAAACAATTTTTAATATTAAAAACATTTAAGTCTAAAATTCTTTTCCTGAGACAGTAAGCAATCTGATATAGATTTTACATGTGAAATCATATAAAACACTTCCACTTATTAAAAAAAAAAGAGAGAAAAGAAAGTGAAATATAGTATGCTTTGGTCTGGATGCAGACTCCATCAGTTCTATCTCCAGAAGGAGATGGCATTTTTCATCTTGAGTCCTTTGGGATCATCTTAGATAATTGTATTACTGAAGATAACTAAGTTATTTATAGTTGTTCATCATATAATATTGCTATTATTGTGTACAATGTTCTCCTGCTTCTGTCACTTCACTTTACTTCAGTTCACATAGGTCTTTCTAAATTTCATTTACGTATAAGGAAACTGAGACCCAGGGAGGTTAAATTTTTTCTTGAGATCAGACAGGTAAAGGCAGCTTAATTTCAACTCGGGTCCTAGGATGCAGAGCCTTTTCTTTTACTCCAGGCTATCTCCAATTCATCTCTCTTTTTTTTAAAAAACCATGATAGGGGAATAATATGATGTGGAATAGAGAAATAAGTTGCTAAGATAAATTTTAAAAAATCAAAATATTCAGCTCATCTGGGACAAAGAATTCAGACATTTTTTGAATGGACAATAGATAGAATGCAAATAAGCAATATAGAAATAATTGGCTTTGAACATTATGTGATTCTGGGAACAACGTGGAGATAATTTGCAGAGTTGAAATCTTATTACTTACCTATACAAAATGTTAACAGTAAATGGATGTTGTCTTTAAGGACATTGTCTTCCTCTCCTTGCTCTGTTGCCAAATTACACCATAAGAATTTTTGAACAAAGCGAAATAGATTTGGGGATTACAATTTAAAGACATTGGAAAGATTCCGAACTTATTATATAGGAGATGAATTGTAATTTTTTACCTATGTACAGTACATGGAATTCTTAGTATCATGTTATGTCCTTTATGTACATCTCTCTCATAACACAGTTTTATAGAAGTTGTTACTTTTCCCTTCATGACATGTCATAATGGAACCCTACTGTAATACAACATGATATTAATGTATTCATATCTTTCTAGAGATATTGTCAGATTCTGGTTTGTAATATTCATATGTATCACAACAATGGTTCAATCCAATTCAGCACACATTTATTACAATATTCAAGGCATTTAACTTTGCAATAATGTCTCTTTTACTGCAAGCAAACCTTATATACTAAAAGGTCCAACACCATAGCCTTTTCTGGTTTTTAACAATGTGAATGGAGGCAAGGAAAACATGCTGTCTTTTTTCAAGGGATAGAGAAAACAATAACAAAGAACAAAATTTAGCCAATATCTTAATTTTCAAGAAAAAATTAATTGATCTTACAAAAATACAGTGTGGATGAAATGTAAGAAGGAGAGGACATGCCAATAGTCTTTCAACCTCATTTCCCTTAGCTTCCCAAGTTAACTTTATATTTGGAATTATAGGACAGCTGTCACCATTCTGTCTAGCTGGTCTGGCTATTTAAACATCCTTCCTTCCTTTTCTCTCTAACAGAAACACTATTTCCCATTCCTTTCAAGTCTAAATTCAACTTTATCTGGCCCTTCAAATATGTTCTATAGAACCCCTATTCTACAGTTATTAAATTTCCCTTTATCTTAGACCACTTTCTCTTGTGCTACTTCTATCTTCTAGAATCCACCAAAAGTACCTTCCAGATGATTCTGAATCCCTAGTTGCCCTCTCCAGTGATGCATCTTCTCTCGTAGCCTCTGGCACATTGGCCTAGGAGGAATATTCCTTTACTCCCCCATCCCTTCTAGAATTCTTCTCTAACTCTAACCTTTACTCTCAAAACTCCTGACATCTTTATTTTCTCTTATTTTCTAATAAAGAGATGGTCCTTCTCTTTATTTAGACCAAACTCTCTCCTTTACCATGAGCCTTATTCCCTCTTGGAACTTGATCCCATCCCTCCTCCCACTATTTTTCTCCCTATTTTGCCTCTTTTCTTGACCATGACATTCCTTAAGATGTGGTCCTATCTTTTCCCTTTGTTTCATAGCCAAAATATTACACAAAATTGTCTACACTTGTTGCCTCTACTCCCCTTGCACTTATAGCTTCTACTTCCTTCCTCTTGCTTGCCTTTCCCAACCTTCCCCCCAATTCACTCTCCTCCCCCCATACTACTAGTGCCTTCTCTTGGAAATTACCCTCCATCTACTCTGCATATATTGTGTGTATCTATACAATTATTTACATTAAACTGTAAGATTCTTGTGAGCAGAGATAGTGTTTTTTTTAATTTATTTTTTCTTTTTTTTGCATTCCTGGTCCTGGCATGGTCATTGACATTAGTAAGCTCTTAGTAAATTCTAGCAGACTGACATCCGACTAACTAAGCAACTTTCTCCAAAGTTGTCAATGACACATCAACTGTGAAATCCAAGGTTATTTTCTGAGTTTGGAAGCATTTGACATTGTTGACCACCCTTTCTTTCTAGATGTTCCCTCATCTCGGAATATTCATGAACCTCTAAATATTCTGGACCCTCTTCCCTTCTCTTTCTGTATCCCAGCTTTCAGAGACCACATCAATTCCCAGGATATAAATAATCATTTTTATGAAAATGAATTTCAGTTACATATATCTTGGCCCTGGCTCTCTCCTAAACTCCATTCCCACATCATCAATTGGCTATTGTACATTTCTTAAAGGATTTCTAATAAACATCTTGAATTCAACATGTTCCAAACAGAACTCATCTTTTCCTCCCCATCGCCTTACTTCTTAACTTCTCTATTTTTGTTGAGGTTACCAGAATCCTTCCAGTTACTCAGATTCACAACTTTAGAATCATTCTCAATTTTACTTACCTTCATGAACCTTTATATAAAATCAGTTGCTAAATTTTATCAGTTTTATTTCTATAATGTCTTTAAAAATCCTTCCCCTTCTCTCCAACCACAAAATCATGCCTCTAGTTCATAGCCTCATACCTTTTGCCTGGACTGTTAGCTTCCCAATTAGCCTTCCCATTTCAAATCTCTCCCCTGACATGATTCTTCCAAAAGCTCAGGTCTGACCATGCCACTCAAAAGGCTCTAATGGTTCCCAATTGTCTTTAAGATAAAATAGAAGCTCCTCTGTTTGACTTTTAAGGCTTTTTACACGCTGAGCCCAGTCTTACCTTTCCAGGCTTATTACACCATCATTATTGCATAACCTTTGGGTCTGTTTTCCATGCCTAATGCACACCATTTTAGCTTTCATTTCTATGCTTTTTTCAGTAGCTTACCTCAATGCCAAGAATGCCTTCTCTCCTCACCTCTACTTCTTGGAATCTCTGGCTTCCTTCAAAGTTCAGCATAGATACCAGCTCCTATGAAAGGCCTCTTTTGATTTTCTTACTTGTTACTAAGTTCCTTCCCCTGAAATATAATCTATGCTTTCCTTAATAGAATAGTATCTCCTGGAGGGCAAGGAATATTTTGTTTTTGTATCCTCAGTCATAATAAATAATTAATGCTTGATAATTAATTGAATGAGTTTATTAGGAAATGTAAGTAGAAACAAAAGGATATAAAAGGAAAATTTTATCTGAGTTCTTAGTTTGCTTTGATTCCTGATTATTCCTTAATCCAATTCTTAAAAAACAAAACAAAACAAAAAAACCTTACCTTTCATCTTAGAATCAAAATTGTGTATTGGTTCCAACACAGGAAAGTGGTAAGAACTGGCAATGGAGATTAAGTAACTTGCTCAAGGTCACACAGTCAGGAAGTGCCTGAGGTCAGATTTGAACCCAGGCCCTCCTGTCTCTAGGCCTGACTCTCAATGCACTGAGATACTTAATTGCTCCCACATGTTTTGTTTTTTAATAAGGGTCTGTCTGTTCCTTCCAGTTTGAGATCTATGAACCTATTAAAATAAAATATAGATATTGGCCACAGATTATACTGATACTTAATGAAGACAATAATATCTCATCAATAACGAATTCTTTTTGATTGCCTAAGTGGAATTTCTAATGATGACACCTTTTTGCATCATTATCAAAAATATTTCAATATTTATACAAGCAAAGCACTGTGAAGAATATGAAAAAATGCAAATGCCAAACTAGCATAAAACCTAAATGTTAGGTACTGCCCTAATATCTATGGCCTTATGTAATTTGTCTTCAACCTTGACTATACTATTTGTAGTTAACTCATATTTTGGCATGTATTTTAACTTGGCCAAACCAGATTATGTACCGTCTTCTGAATGTGTCCTGTACTTTCCTGTTTGTTTCCATCTAGTGTATCTTTGTTCACCTCACCCAATCTCTCTCTCTTGAGAAGTTTTAAGGGTTAGTTCATAGTAAACTTTCTCTGTCTCTCTAGGTCAAAAGTGATATATCATCCTTCTAAGAATTATTGTAGAATTTTGTTTGTGCTTATTTTATTATTATTATTATTTTTAATTAGTTATATATTATATATCTTATATTTATATATTTGTAATATATAGATAAGTATATTAAGTTTTGAGGATAGAGACTATGTCTTATGGATCTTTGCACTTACCTTAAGGGAGGTAACATGTATATACACTTTAGATGATGAGGAGACAAAGTTACCTGGAGTAGAATCTGATTAGGGTAGTAGTGAGAGTGAAACCTGGACCAGATTGTGAAGTTCCTAGTCCATAGTGACAAATAAATGGCCACAATGTGGTCCACAACACTCAAGAGTGCAGTTAGAACCAGATTAAAGTATAATTGTGAAATATTTAACAAAATAAAAATGTACGGAATATAGATAGTGTGGGAAGGGAATTCTCTATTATGTCACTTTTTTTTGATGTTATCAACCAGGGACCTAAAGATCCTTTACCACTGAGATGTGCAAGTATAGAGAAACTCTCAGAGAAAGGAAGTTGAAACCAATGAGATGGGAAACTGATCCTACAGGCACTGCCCTCTTGGGTGGTGCCAGGTAAATTAAGGAACTATGATTGGTTTCTGAGATGTGCCATGGGAGAGCTAGTGGGTGGAAGATGAGGCCAAAGCACTCTCTCTCTCTCTCTCTCTCTCTCTCTCTCTCTCTCTCTCTCTCTCTCTCTCTCTCTCTCTCTCTCTCTCTCTCTTTCTCTCTCCCCTACATTTCCCTCTCTTTACTATCACTACTTACTTTGATGTAATAGAGCTACTAAAGCTACTAGCAGCCTCATGATTTAATTTTAACTATTACAGTAGTTATGTGTTTTTCTAAGTCAATAAAGATCCCACAGAAATCCTTATGTATGATTTAGTGGCCCAATTTTATTTGGTTTATTGGCCTAGACCAGTGATGGTGAACCTTATAGAGACTGAGTGCCCAAATTGCAACCCTCATGTTGCATGTGAGCCCATAGGGAGGAAGGATGCACTCCCATTGGGCTGCGGGGCACATGAGAAATGTCCTCAGGTATGTGCAGAGACAGGGAGGGGATAAGCCTTCTCTGGCACATGTGCCATAAGTTCACCAACATGGGCCTAGACTGACAAACTATGTACATAAAGATAATATCTCTCTGTGTTATATACTATTGGGTCCATGAACATCAATAGATTATTTACTCAGAAAGCATCTTCTTGTTGTTGTTATGTAACTAAACTGAGACAAAACTATTTATATTTCTAAAATTGCTTTTTAAAACTTCTTCATACATGTAATTCTCCTGTGTTTATTCCATGATGGTATCAGCTAATGAAAGAAAAATGTCCTTTGGTGTTCCAGTTAGAGAGGAGGTGTTTCCTATAGATTACAGTACAAATGAAATATATTGATCCAAATTGGTTTTTGTAGAGTAAATTTTTTCAACTACTTTTTACAATTTATCTTCTTATAAATTCACAGCCATTAATCTTATAAGACCATTGTGAATTGCCTTCTAGAACTTTAATATTAAGGTAATTCATTATGCTTAATCAAATAGGTTAATTCAAATGTGTTAATGTTGTTAATTAGTACAAGTTATACTTTTGGTTCTATCCTTTTCAACTCAAATTTTGACTTGATAGCAAGTCTACTGATTGCTCTATTTTTCTGTGTGTTTTTTCTCCATATTGTGGTTCCTTCATATATGCACCAAGCAAGATATAACAGAATAGCCACAGAGAAGGGGGGGGGGAGGAAATCAGTAAACAGTTAAGAAAGGATTTAGTAATAAAATAAATTGTATCAGATGTCTACATACAAATAAATGAAGTACAGAGAATAAGAAATGTGAGCCAGAAATACTAAACTCTGAAGAAAAACTTGGCCTCATTGATATTATTGAGATATAGAAGGATAAGATTGGAATTTGGCTCTAGAAAACATATACCTTATTTTTCAAAGAAACAGTAGAGATAAAAAGGAAGGATCAAGAAGCATTGTATATTAAGAGGATATACATGATAAAATTCAGGAATCAGTGTGGGGATGCATAGTGGAAAATATTTAGATAACAATTAAGAGAGGGAGAAATCGAAACAATGTTGTCCCTGGAATATGTCACAGATGAAAAAGAGAAGAAACAAAAAATAGAATGCAAGAAACAGAAAATGAGCCTGTTATAGGGATGTAAAATAGAATGAAGAACTTTAATTATCCAAACATCTGTTAGAGCTTTCACACTAACAAAAGAACAACAACCAATAGCTGATTTGCTTTGATGATAATCTCATTCTTTAAATAGTGGATAAAGCAATGAAAGGGAATTTTGTTCTACATTTGATTCTCACCAACAAGGGAATTGGTTGCTGAGGTGGAAATGAAAGAAATTGTGGAGGGAAATGATTGTGTCATCTTAGAATTTGTAATGAGGAAAGCTCAACATGTTCTCACATGTACCCTTGATTTTGGAAAGGCATATTTCCAAGTCTTCAGATAAAGATAGATATGATCTTGTGATCTAGTATTCTACAAGAGAAGTCATGAAGGGATGAGAAGCACTCAAGAGTGAAATTCTAAAGGCATAAAGAGTGTTAAGTGTGATGGGGAAAAAGAGGGGGAGCTATTGGAAGAGCATGATATGAACTACAGGGAATTCATTAATCAGCATATGTATTTAAAAAGACATGTAGAAACTATAAGTGGGGACAGGTAATGAAGGATGGATACAAAAGCATGGCATGGATATTATAAGAATTTTAAAAGTAGTGCCAAAGCTTAGAATAAGCTGAGGTTGGCAAAGACAAGCAAAAGAGTTCCATGTGTATTTTTTTTTTTGGTATTATTTTAAGCTCTATTTAGGGGAAAAGAGGAGGACCTGTGAAGTAGAGGACCACAGCTTAGGGTGAATGAGACAGCAAGGGTAGTTTGTGGAGAAAAAGGAGATCTTCTCAATTATAATTCTTGTTAAGTTCTTGGTAGGTTCAAATCAACTGAACAGGGTGGGCTACATGGTATCAGATGTCTACATACAAATAAACGAAGCACAGAGAATAAGAAATGTAAACCATTATATACATTCTTTCTTTTGACTACTTCCTTTTCTAGATTTTCATTTTTTCTTAATAATCTAGAATTTTGCTTGTAATTAAAGCCAAGCGTATTGGTCTTTCATTCTCTTCCCTTTTGTGAAAATAAATTCTCTATGTACCTCTCCACCCCTTCTCTAATCCTGAGGTATCACTGCAGTTCTTTAGTCTTTCAAAGATTACTGACAGTGATTAGTTCAGCAACCAAATTCACCAGTTCTGTCATTTAAAAATATGGTCCCCAGGACTAAAGAGGAAATTTTATAGAATCATAGATTATTTAAGTGTGAAAGGACCTCAGAGATAATTTAGTCCAACCATATCATCATTTTATATTTTAAGAAAACAGGCTCCGAGAAATGAAAAGTCTTGAACAGTATCACTCACAAAGCTAATGGAAGTGCTAGAAGCAGAATCCAGGTCTCTTACCATACACTTCAGGTATCTTTCCACCATGGTACACCATTGAAGATCATCTGAGTAGCGCAAACTCTCTACTTGGTTGTATTAACTCTGTGGGCATCTAGCTCACATTGTTGATTTTTTAAAAATTTTCAGGCAGCTAAAAGTCAAAAATGTGACATGTGAAGGGGGCATCTGGGTAGCTCAGTGGGATTGAGAACCAGGCCTAGAAATGGGAGATCCTAGGTTCAAATCTGGCCTCAGACATTTCCTAGTTGTGTGACCCTGGGCAAGTCATTTGACCCCCATTGCCTACTGTTGTGAGGAAGATTAGTTAATTGATTAAGAATTAAGGTTGAGCCTAGCAGGAAGGCTGGAGCATTCCATGATGGAATGAAGGAAGAGGAAGTAGATGCCTGTGCCCTGAGAGAGTGACTCCATTAGGGGTTGGCAAATAAAACTGTGGTGAGCCCTGGGAGATCTCAGAGTAAAGGACACCCTGCATCCTGATTTCCCTGGGATCCTGAGTGGTGATGGCATCTAGCAAGTGGATAAGACCTACAGAGAAGTACCAAGAGAGGAGAAGTTTAGGATCTGGTGGACAGCATCTCAAGCACACTCGCTCTTCTTGGATATCTTGGACCACCTAGGCTTTTGGCATCCTGATCATCCTTGGATAACTGTGAGCCCCAAAGCCACCCTCAGCCCATTTGCTGTGCTGGCCAAATCTGGCAGGAACCAGGTTGAAGGCTTCACAGTTACTCCTGTATTGCTCCTTTGGCCCAGTCTGCTTAGATCATTAAGATTAGTGTAGTGAAATCCTCCCCTTGCTCCTGTGGTTTTACCCTTTAGGTTTTAAGTATAGAAATCCCTATCCCACCTCTATTTTAGTTAAANTTTTACCCTTTAGGTTTTAAGTATAGAAATCCCTATCCCACCTCTATAAAACCTGTTAAAACCTTTACCTTGCCTGTTGGGTTCAAAGCCTCTGGCCTAGGGAGAGCCAGGTCTTAACTGTCATTCCTGTGATAACCCAGTGAACTCAGGTCTCCCTATCCTGGTCTAGTCTTTCCTACAACCCAGTGTGTAAACCCACAATCATTTAGTTTTATTGAAACATCCCTGTTACCTTTATTATCTTTTCCACACTACCCTTACCTCTCTTCTGCCTTGGAACCTATACACAGTATTGACTCCAAGACAGAAGGTAAAGATTTAAAAAAAAAATCATGTGAACTTTTATGTTAGGTCTCCACCATTCTGTACTTGAGTGGTTAACTCTTTTAAGTGCAGGAATTTACATTTATGCTTAATTTAATCTTGTACTAATGAGCCTAGCCCCCATTAACTTCATATTGTTTATAAATTTGATAAACATCCTTACATATCTTTAATGCAAGTCACTCAAATATGCTTAAGAATAAAAATACTTAACAATTTCTGTTTTCACTCTGAGTTACGTGAAAACATCGTCATTTGAAATTATGTAAATGAAGACATAAATATGGAAAATTGAGGATTAGGGACCACAAAAAATTAATAAACTTATTTCACACAAAATGATACTTAAACATAAAATATAATAATAGTACTATCATTAAATGTAATTAAAATCATTAGCCATAAATCATACTTGATGAAATGGCAAATAAATCCTTTTATGCCTACTAGTGGCATAATAAAGCCTTCATTTGATCTTTAGTCCTTCCCAAGCAGGGGTAAAAGTCTTTGAAAAGGTAGCATAGTCTTGAATGAGATGGTCCAAAACAGACTCCTGGATCTCCAAAATTCTGTCAGCTGGAGCAGCTGGGTCTTCCCAGTTCTTTGGCAGGGAGACAGAAATAGTGCTGAAGTATTAAATTTAGAATTGGAAGACTTAGGATAAAGTATGACTTTTATGATGTACAAGTTATGTGACCTATCATTTCATCTCTCTTGACCCAAGTCTCTGCATCTATAAAATGAGGAGGTTCCCTAAGGTCTCTTTCAGCTCCAATAGTCTGTGATTCTTAGCTATCCATGCTACAGAATAACCTCTTCTTTTCTTCAAGACAGTTGGGGAATAGTAAATAAAAGGAAATGAAGCACTGAGAACAACATGCCTAGCTCCCTAATTTTGCCCTGGTCCAACTTCATACACAATAAACAACAGAGGAAGGATTTGAACTTAAGTCCAGAATTCCAAATCTCAGATTCTGTTCATTGCACTAACACTAATTCTTCAGTGCTGGGGAGGCTGGTGACCAAAGAGGTAGGTTGCTTTCCTGGGGTCACAAAAGTAGTAAATGGCTGAGTCAGAATTAAAACCCAAGTCCTTTGATTCCCAATTCAATGTGTAACACAAACTCCTGTACCTGGTGGTCCAGTTATGTAATAATGTGCTATTTCTTTGTATTAAAAAATTGATGTTGATTTTATACTTTGAGTTGCTCCATCAGCATGATAGAGATGGATTTGTTACTATCTGTCCATATAGTTGAGCCAGAACCCTCTCAGGATCAATGCAGGCATTTGCCAACCAGTTGGCCAGGGGAAAGTGTTCAGTCTGTGGTCATATAACAGTGTGGTAATTAATTCCTACAAGACACATAGCAACACTTTAAGACATGACTCAGGAGGGATGATCTGATACAAATTAATTGGCCTAGAAAGAGAATAAACTGGAATAGTACAACATAATGTGCATAAATAGAAGAAACAGTAATGTTCTCTTATTCAGAATCAGTAAAATCACCAAGCAAGTCCATAGAGTTCCCCAAGGATTGGTTCTTAATGTGAGAGCAATTCCCCAATTGCCTATTTAACTAAAGCAATTTTGGACACACTTTTTCCTTCTTTGAGCTCCTGAGCAACCTATTCCATGATTTAGGAATGTACTATTAAGCAACAGGAAAGGACAAAGAAGATAAAAGATAATAGAAAAAATCAATTAATCTTTTCATAAAATGCTTTGCAACTAGTGTTTTTCATATCTGTCACATCCTACAAATCATATTAATGTAAATGAAAATATTTAATAGTAGCTATAAAATGTAAGCTATTTATAACAAAGAGGTTGATATTTCACAAATATCCAGGATTACTTGTAATTATCCTTTAAACCAAAGCTCTTGTGATTTCTGGGTAAATTATATGATTTCAAGCTAAAAGGTCCTTCATAGGTCAGGTTAGTTTGTTCTTCCAATTTTAGAGATGATAATGCTAAAGACAATTGTGTGATTTGCTCAAAGTCTCGTGGGTTGCAAATACTTATTAGTCAATACTCCTGGCATTTTTCTCCCTTACTGTCACATACCACATTTCTACTCTTTTTGTTTTCTATGAAATTTTTTTGTAAGTTTAAAGCCCAAGTGGATTGGTTAGGGGAGAAGTGGAAAATAAGTGATTTGAGTCTAGATTTGAAGATAACATTTGGCATATAATAAGGTCAAAGTGTTAGAAGATGTCTTTACCTCAACTCATGGAATAGTTTAGAACAAACAATTAGGCCAGAGAAAGTGAAGTATTGCTACTGTTGAGATTTTCTAGGAGGTGCTTCTTATCTCAGTTTTGTCTTTGACAAAGTCCAAAGAGTGATACAATCTTGAATAGGCTTTGGAATAGAGTATACAGAAGAAAAAAATAACTCAGAAGCTTTAGTTTTCCTTCATGAGCTTGGGGCCATGGCCTTATCAATAGCAAACCATTCCAGGTTTAGGGAATGAGATGGTGAGCTTGCCTAAGAAGGGAAGACAAATTTGAGGAGAACCTAGGAAGACAAAGCGACCTCTGGAAGAGAGAATCTGCTACTGCTTCTGCAGCTACTTTCCTATAATGAGACCATGATATTAAAGCTACATGCAGAGGAAGAATGCAGCTCATGAACATATTGGTGAATAAAACAGTGGGAATGCTACAAAGCCAAAATTTCAGGACAGTCATTGCCATATCTGTTTAGTGCATATATATTTACTTCAGGCAAATCAGACTTCCTAGACTAGAATTAGGAAGTTTTGCAGGTAAGGGAGTATGCTGCAAGTTGACAGATAAAGAAAGTTCTTTCTTTTCCAATGATGGGGTTCCCTTTTTTTAAAGTCCATAGTCAACAAGCTTGGGGGTGCTAATGCTCAAGAAAAGGACAGAATGATAAGGATCAGAATAGGGTGGTACCCTGCCAAAAGCAATGCATGATAGGGATGGCTTCTACATCCCGAGCTATGTTGGGAAAGCAAATTCTAAAAAGGGTAAGACATTGTTGGCCAAAACTAAATCTAGGTCATTGTTGCCTACCATCCAACCAAGATTAGGCCATCTGGGTTCAATGACAGCATCTGGAAGAAGTTCAGTCATCTATTTGAGACCAGAATAAACTTTAAGACATGTAAAATCTTAAATAAACTCTTTCCATTTAACATTTAAGCTCACTGTAGTTGTCCCTATAGTATAGCTCAGTACTAAGTTTCTTAAAATAATAAAATTCTTAAAAGCTCCAGATAGCTTCAGAAAACAGAACCTCAAAAAAGGGAAGAGTCTGCATCCAAGGGTGGTTCAGCATCTTGGCTTGAAGGAGAGATTATGATAGTCAACCCCAATATGGAGTGCTAGCAAGCCAACTTGGGTGTTGCTAGAAACAGGACGGAGTGTTAAGAGAGTGTAGTTGACCATGGCAGCATATTAAGCCATTTTGTGAAGGATAGAAAGAGGATATCTGCCAAAGCAGCAGTATTATAGAACTGATGATGAAATGGACTCTTCTTGCTGTATATATTCACATTCTCCTCTACCCTGTTTCTCTCCATCCTTCACCCTCCTCTTCCCCTCTCTTCCTTTTCACTATCTTCCCTTCTTTCTTTCTCTAAGATCAGGGAATAGAATATATTTTGCTTTTTAAAGACATTTTTCTCCTCCAAGAGGCAAATTCATTGTCAACCTCAGTTTATTCTAGATCTTAGCATTTTTTGATGCATTTTATTTTATTTTTATTTTATTTTTTTAAACCCTTACCTTCTGTATTGGCTCCAAGGCAGAAGAGTGGTAAGGGCTAGGCAATGGGGGTTAAGTGACTTGCCCAGGGTCACACAGCTGGGAAGTGTCTGAGGCCAGATTTGAACCTAGGACCTCCTGTCTTTAGGCCTGGCTCTCAATCCACTGAGATACCCAGCTGCCCCCTTGATGTTTTTTATATGTGTACATATGCAATTTTTTATTCATCCACCATTATCTGTCTAACTTTTTATGTGTCTGAGTAAGAACTATGAGAAAAGCACAATCTCTCAGTTCCCCAAGCTATTCTCTAAAAAGAAGTTGAGCTGTTAGAAAAGTTTACCCATAGGAAATTCTCTAATACTAAGGAAATCAGTCTGGACCTTCCTCCTTCTGCCACCTCCCAAAAATAAGACAGGAAAAAACAATGTATTCTTCTAAGGCATGTGGTTCTTTATACAATATTTCCTACAATTTTTTGTAAAATTTCCTTGGCATTAAATATAGGCACTTTCACTGAATAAGATTCTTTTATCCTTGACTGACTTTAGTAATAATAAGAACTCATTTTTATATGGTTATAAAATGTTTTCTTCACAATAATCCTGTGAAGAACTGAAAATATTATTATGCCTATTTACAATGGAAAAAACCTGGGCAAAAATTAAAAGTGACTGTGGTACCAGTATTACTATTACCATTTTACAGATGAAGAAACCAAAGTCAAAAATGACATCAGTTGCCCAAGTTCAAATAACTAGTGATTAAGAGAACCCTGAACTGAACCCAGGCCTTCTGATTCTAAATTCAAAGGTCTTTTGACTATAACTCAAAATCTTCTTTAGAACTTAAGACTCATTTGTAGGCAGTCTGTGGTGTTCTTTAGCTGTGATATGTCTATCTTTTTGCCTCATCAATTGGATAAATTATTAATCAGGTAAAAAGTCTGGCTTTGTTCTTTCTAGTAATAACAATTGCAAAGGCTTTTCATGAACAGTATTAGTTTGAAAAAAGAGATTGCTTCAGGTATGTAAGTTCAGTATTATTTTCTAGCTTCATCCTTTTACATTGCAGGAAGAACAATGAAAAGTATACAAAAGCATAACATGTTAAGGATAAATGTAGTAAATGAACATTTCCAGTTTATAAAATTATGGCTTCATCATTTTTATGTAAAATGAACAAATAATTAATAATGAAGTGAACAACTAAGCTAGTAAACAAGTACATCATCTACACTTCCTAGCTGTGTGGCCCTGGGAAAGTCACTTACTGCTGATTGTCTAGCTCTTGTGTCTTAGAATTGGTTCTAAGACAGATGATAGGTATTTAAAAAAATGTAAAAATATATCAACTAAAGATCTGATGTTAAGAATCTATAAGGAACTGATACAGATTTCTTTTTGGGGTATTTTAACTTCATTTTTAAATAATATTTTACGTTTTCTCAATTTTAAAATTACAAGCAATCTGATATAAATTATACGTTCAATCATGTAAAACATAATCTATTAATCATTTTGTGGAAAAAATCTTGAACAAAAAATATAGAAAGTAAAAAACAGTATGTTTCAGCATGCATTGAGATGCCATCAGTTCTTTTTCTAGAGGCAGACTGCACTTTTCATCATGAATCCTTGGGGATTGTCTTTGATCGTTGTTTTGCTGAGAACAGTGATGTCATTCATATTTTTGTCATACAATACTTGCTATTACTACATATGTTATTCTCACTCACTTTAATATGCCTCAGTTCATATAAGATTATTCTGAAACCATCCTGTTCATCATTTCATATAACACAGTAGCATTCCATTGCAATCATATATAACAACTTATTCAGTCATTCCCCAATTGTTGGGCATCTCCTCATTTTCCAGTTCTTTGCCACCATGAAAAGAGCTGTTATAAATATTTTTATGCAAATAGATCCCCTATTCCCCTTTTAAAAGGCTCTTTGGAATATAGACCTAGTAGTGGTATTCCTGGATTAAATGGCATGCACAGTTTTAGAGAACTTTGGGTACACTTCCAAATTGCTCTCCAGAATGGTTGGATCAAGGAACTGATAAATATTTCTCTAACTAATAATACTGGTTTCCCAAATGAGCAATCATCAAAGGACATGAAGTGAAACTATCTTAAAGAAAATAATACAAACTTCTAGTCACCAAAGTATTCTTATGATGATAGTCTCAATGAAGCACATTGATATAGATACCATCTTACAATCACTAGAATGACTAAAAATAGCAAAAAAAAACCCACCAAGAATTATTTATAGGATTGAAAGAAATAGAAACTCTTAATATATGGTGAGCTGACAAAGTACTACAAGCAATAAAGGTCATAAAATTTTCTCCAAATGCCATTAAAAGGAAAAAAGATTAATATATAAAAAAGAGTTAATATAGTTGTTAAAAAGGAAACCATCGGGCAAATCAATACACTGACAAATATTTATTATACTTTTATTTTGTGCCAGTTATTTGCTAAGTGCTAATATACGAAGAATAAACAAAAATAGCCTTTGTCCACAAGAAGCTTATATTTTAATTGGAGGAGATAATGTACATAAATAGGTATATATGATGTATATCTATCTATATATTGAGTACATATAAACACATATGTATTTGTGATGGAAGATAACTTTAAAAGGGAGAAGTTAAAGGGAGATAAAAGATGCTACAGGTTAAGAGATTTGACTCCTTATTTTGCATATGCTTTTGATTATTTTTCTGATGATGATTAAATTGATAATTATAACATTTTAAAAATCACTTAGAGCTATCACTGAGATTTGGTGGGATGGAAAAATAGATTTATTCATGTGAAGAAACCAATAGGATGTTAATTAGGAGGCTAACAGGATAAACAAATTAAGTCGAATATTATAAGATGAAGTATAACAGGAGAAAATGTGAAGTCCTACACTTAAATACAATGAATTTTAAGTACATAATGTGGGGAAACATAATTAGATAAAAGTTTGTGGGGGAAAATATCTAGGCACTTTAGTGTACTGTAAACATTTTGAGACAACAGTGAAACATAGTGGTTCAAAAACCTAATACAATATTATACTGTATTAACAGAAGTTTAGTTTTAGAACAAGGGAGTTTATAGTATCACCATAGTCTGTTATAGCTAAACCATGTCTGGATTACTGCATTCTGTCATGGATGTCATATTTTAAAGGGATATTGATAAGCTGGGCTATGTTCAAAGAAGAATGCCAAAAAGATGAGGGGAACAGAAAATGGGGTACATTCAGATCAATTGAAAGAATTTGGAATGTTTGCTCACAAAGAGATAAAGGGGAATATGGTCTTCAAGCATTTAGAGAGCTATCATATTGAAAAATTAAGATATGTCACTTGGATCAGAGGAAAGAATAAAGAACACTGAGAAAAGTTGTAGAAGCAATCTTCAGCTCAATATAAAGACACAACTCATCTAAAATTGGAATTGGCTATTACAGGAGCTCTATCATGAAAGGTCCTTAAGTGGGTGCTGAATGATGACTTGTAGATATTGTAGACAGCTCTATGACCTTTCAAACTCATTTAGTATGCAAATGGATTGACTACAATATAGTTATAGTTCCTGGAGTAAATAATTACTAGCTCCACAATGTCTTGAAAGAAACTTTAGTAAAAAGGTCCATAGGAAGGTTGACACTAAAGAAAGTTGTTTGCAAAGAATAAATGTAATGTTTCACATGAAAACTAAAAGGAAGTGGTAGAAGATTTTTGGATCAAGGGCATTGAGATTTCATGGTTTGAAAACCTCAAAAGAGGAGAAATTAAGTTGTAATATGAATTATTATCTAAGAATAGTATAGAAATTGCAATGAATGAGAAAACGTTTTGTTTTGTAATTTTTAATGGATTTGTTGCTCATGTTGTCCTTATTATCTATATCTTATCCCCCACTAGATTCTAAACTCATGAAGGCAAGGGACATCTCTTATCTAAACTTCATGTCTCTTCTAACTCCAAGCACAGTGCTCTGGCACAAAGTAAGCACTTAATGTTTGTTAAATTGACAGATTTTCACATGAAAAGAAAAATTGACTTTTTAGAAGGAGGCAGTATAGTGTAGTGGAAGGGGAGCACTGGTGTAGAAGTCTGGATACTGTAATGGGAAAAGGATAGAGATAGGATAAGATTTAAGAGAAGTGGAAGGCTGTCTTTAAGACACATACTAAGAACTCAAGGGAAAGGATTTTAGTAGGCAGAAGGCAGAGGAGGGACAGTTTGGAAGTGACAACTGGTAGAGTGAATGACTTCCTGTAAGAGGAGGTGGAACTCTTCCTGTCCAGAAGGGTGGAAGAAATGCGGGCTTGCTGGAGCTTAGCTATCTCAACCTGACTGTGGAGAAGGAGAAACCCCTAAATCATCTTTGGAGGTACTCTGTTTGACTGGGAATATCTAGAAAAGGATCTGACCATACCTGCTGTGCTTACCAGAAGATTTTATCTAAAAATCCTGTCAGATTGGCAATGAGGTTTTACCTCAGGGATGGCCATTAGAGAACAATCATTAACAGGTTTTGGAGATAGCTTCTGAACTAAATCAAACAAACTACTGTCATAGATAGGTAGCTTAGTCAGCTTTTGGGGAACACCTTGATAAAAATAGGGAGCTGGTAAATTAGCCAGAAGACCTGAAGGCTCTCTCTTGTGAGGGATGTAGAGGGTTGTTGGATGAATAGCTAGATTCCTTAGAGTTAGTGACCCCTTGTTCTGATTCTCAGTTTGTACCCCCTTTTATAATAAAAGAGATACTGATTTTATAAATCAATTGTCTCTAAGGCATTTGTGCTATTAGCCCAATGAGAGAAGGTGATTCTGTCAGGTGAATGCTTCTTTGGCAGATTACATTACAACATGGGAAACTGGGTGATAGAAGGGAGATAGTGATGTACTAGACTCAAATAAAGGGCTAGCAATGAAAGAAATTAAACATTAAAAAAAATCCTAATGAATGGAACCAGCTTGTAGGGGAGCAGAGGAAAGAGAAATCTATTTGATAGGGAAAAATGAGAGGAGAAAATATATAATGAGATAAAAGCAGAAAAGAGAAACTAGTAAAACTTTAAGGCAAAAGAGGGTTAAAAAAACAAGGAGGGGGCAGCTGGGTAGCTCAGTGGAGTGAGAGTCAGGCCTAGAGACAGGAGGTCCTAGGTTCAAACCTGGCCTCAGCCACTTCCCAGCTGTGTGACCCTGGGCAGGTCACTTGACCCCCATTGCCCACCCTTACCAATCTTCCACCTATGAGACAATACACTGAAGTACAAGGGTTTAAAAAAAAATCTAAAAAAAAACAAAAAACAAGGAAAGGGAATTAGGGACTGAGTCACGTATTTTGTACAGCAGAGATTCCCAAAGTGGGCACTACCACCCTCTGGTGGGTGCTGCAGTGATCCAGAGGAGCGGTGATGGCCATTGGTGCATTTATCTTTCCTATTAATTGCTATTAAAATAAAAAAAAAATTAATTTCCAGGGGGCTAAGTAATATTTTTTCTGGAAAGGGGGTGGTAGGCCAAAAAAGTTTGGGAACCACTGGCATAGAGGATAAAGAATCTTGATTTCCTAGATAGTATATCTTGAGAATGTAGCCTTCTGTCAAAGAAAGAGTTTGGACTTATTGGGCAATATTAATCTTAGATATTGCCTCCAGATTAATCCTACTAAATTCTAGAATTCATAGCCCTTCAAAATATAACCAAAATTCTGGGTTTACCCAAACCAAGTCTGATCTCTAGGCCTGATCCCAGGAGAAGTGATATTCTTTTTATATGACTTAGGACACCACTTAGAATTTACCTGAGAATATTTCCAAATAAACTTATATATATATATTCTGAAAATTTGCATATCAGACCCCTTTTTACCCCTTACAACCCAAGATCTCATCCAAAGCATTAAAAGTAATATGTTTAATAGTCTTTATTTCACCCCAAAGAAAATGTATAAAACACAAAGGATTCATAGAAGCTTATAAACACAAAGTATATATAAGAACTGAAGTCATGGTTGACATTAGTATAACACTTAAAACATTTCAGTGAATCTCTAGATCTACTACAGAGTTCTTCAGAGACTCTCCTTCAGATATCTAGTGCCTTCTCTGGTTTAGATTTTCTTCCAAAGGCAAACATGTTTTATGTCTGCTCATCACTCAGGCTTATGTAGCACTAGAAATTTGTCCAATCCACAATAAGACAACTGAGGCACAACTCTGAGCCAATAACTATTTATTAGAGGAACTTCTCTAAAGTACAGCTTTTAGTCCCTTCAGAGCCCAGTCCCATCCTTTGATCAGTGCTGGCATCAGTGAGTGATCTCAGTGGTGAGCTCCAAACTCTTTTTTTTTTTAATGTTAATCTATTATTTTTATTTATTTATTTAAAAATTTTATTTTGAATATTTTCCCATAGTTACATGTTTCATGTTCTTTCCCTCTCCCCCACCCCACCCCCTTAAACCTCCTTAGCCAATGCACAAATTCCACTGGGTTTTACTTGTATCATTGATCAAGACCTAATTCTACATTATTGATGGACTAGAGTTATTGATTAGTGTCTACATCCCCAATCATATCCCCATCAGCCCATATGTTCAAGCAGTTGTTTTCCTTCTGTGTTTCTCCTTTCCTAAAGCCAAAGGTTGGCTTTATCAACAAACCCACTTTAATTTCTTGATTAGTTGGTTTCACCTTATTTAATAAGGTTCATGAGGGAAGCAATTACTGGGTGAAGGCTCCCTTTCGAGTCATATCAGTTCCCTTCAAGCCATTTTAACTAAGTTAAAGTCTGATACTGAACTCCTGGGAAAAAAACAGCATTCTTATTTTTTAATAATCATCAAACCATGAACTATAATTAGAAGTATGACTAGCAGATTTCTGATTACTGTTTGTTAATAAGTAACTGATCACTATCTCTATAGAATCATATTAAACAAAATAATATTGATTAGAACTAACCAGGGATAAAATTGATTTAAAATGGGCAGGAGTCTACCAGACAAAAGGGTTTGGGTCAAATCATTTCTCATACTTTGTTCAAATAGGTCTTAGTATCTTGCTTCCAATTTGTAGCTGTAACCCTTACTGTTTGTCCAACTCTAGTGGCCATGTAGGCAGCTCTCCTTTCTTTCTCTAAAAGGTATGCTGTTCAGGAAATTTGTATTTTCTTGATAAGATCCTATCCTTGAACTTGAGGTTACTTTTAAGGTAATCCCCAAGACTGATGCTACCCAATAAATCTTTCTCTGCTAGAGGGCTAAGATACAAGGATAATTCTGCCAAGGAATTGCAATATATGCTCTTCAATTCAGGAGTCTGAGTTTCAGGAACATTGTTCATGAACTCACCTCTCAGAGGACCTGACTGAGTAAATGCTTACCTCTGCCATGTAATTCTGCATTTGATACTGTCATGGCTACTGCTGTCTCTTGGGGCTGAGAAGGAAAGGAAGTCTCAAGCTACATGGGCAATGCTATGCAGTTTGCCATATGTTTCTGCTAAAAGTTAATATTAACTGTTTTTATGTGGCAAAAAGAGAAATTTCCATTCTGCACAACTGTATTCTTTCTTTTTTTAAATTTTAACCTTTACCTTCTGTCTTAGAATCAATATTAAGTATTGGTTCCAAGACAGAAGAGTGGTAAGGGCTAGGCTCTTGGGGTTAAGTGACTTGCCTCGGGTTACACATCTAGGAACAGGACACAGGACCACCCATCTCCAGGCCATAGGTGTATTTTTGAAGAAAGGAGAAAGTGAAAGGAAGGGTGAGGGGATAGGGGCAAGAGTTATCTTTTTTGTAGGTCAGCACAGAAATTCTTCCATGAAAACCAGTCACTTTGAGGGGCAGGAAGACCCAGTCCCTGAAACAAATCTAATCCCATTCAATAGAAACTATGAATTGTCTTTGTCTCTATATGCTTTTTTTGGGGAAGAGTTATATTTATAAAATTAAGGGGAAGGACATCTCTGATCAACTTTCTTAGAAATTAAATATCTGCAGTTAGCATTTTTCTCTCAAAGCTTCTCTGGCTAAACTTTACCACTTTCTCCAGCCATTATTTATTTAACCTAGTTTTAAATCCACTCATTATTATAGTTGGTCTATTATGACCATGTTCCAATTCTTCAAATTTAACTTCAGTCTGTCAGCATGGACTTATCATAGACAAAATCAGTAACAAGAGGAAATACGAACAAATATATTGCTCTTTAATTATTCCATATTTATAAGGCTATGTACTCAGAAGTCTGGTAGTATTAGTTTGAACAGTTAAATCTTGAACAGTTAAATCAATCCACTGCACCCCTTACTCCATACTCTAAAGATGTCCAAATGTCATAATTATTCAAAAAGAAAAGCATTTGATTTCAGAGCTCTAATGTGCCAGGAGAATAATCAAATTGGAACTGCAGTCCAGTAGAATAAGAACCATTTGTAATTCCCATTTCAAAAAATCTAGATCAAAGTTAAATTATAATTTATAATGATTATAATTATTAACTCTTTTCACATATTTTTATGTGAGTATCTGAAAAAATATTCTTTCATGATCACTGAGAACGTTTTACTCCAGGAGGAAAGAAATATTTTCCTTTAGTTAAGAAGATAGAACTTTGGTGCCATAAAGTTTAAAGGTACAAATTGTGGGCAAAACGTTGGGACCGGGCCATTTCCTTCAGTTTCTATAAGCTATTTAATAGGTCAATAAATTTCCTTGGGGTTGGGGAGTTTGCCTGTACAATAACACTTTGGAAAGTGCATTTGCCTTTGAAGGGTAGTCTAAGACAAAGGTGGAGGGAGCTCTGGTAGGAATCTGTAGGAGAATTAAGGATTTACTGGATAGATTATTTTCAAATGCTATATGTGTCAATTTCAGGCTATATGAAATGAAATAGATTACTGATTAAAATGCATTTTGAAGTAAAAATATCTGCTACAAAAGTATTTCTGGCCTTTATTTTACAATGACATTTAAAATAGTAATGAAACATTATGGACAACTTCCAATGACAGAATATTTTAGGTGAGAAACAAGACTTACATCAAGACAAACAAGATTCTAACCACATTGTCCTGTGGACTTTTTCATGCCTTTGCAGTAAATAAGGGGGTTTGTTTCATCCAAAGAAACTCCTTGTAACCTGGTTTCATCTGCATTTGTAGGGAAACTGGCATCATTCTGGGTATTGCTTCCTTGCAAAAGCACCATGCCATTCGGCAGCAACCTTGAGCTATATTTGGATACAGGAAATTAGCAATTACAAGTTGTTCTCTCTGTCAAAAGTCACAATTATTTTGTTCTGTGAAGAAATCAGTCATTTAAAATCCTTTGCACTAGTTGGAATAGTGCAAGCTCTACACACCAAAAAGGAGAATGGAGCTTACCTGGATGTATTTTCAAGTATAACATTGTTCTTAAAGATCTATTTCTATTTTTTTGTACTCATTACTAAACTATTTTCAAAAGCCATGGATCAACTGACCCATTCAACAAAAAATTCCAACCTAAATCTCACAAACAGTATCATTTGTATATCTTAAACCAGGTAATAGCCAAGAAAAACAGAAACATGAGTTATGTTTTAATTGATCGATGAGTCAGGGGGATGCTTTTAGTTATTCATACGAGCATAGTCCTTTGTATTCCCCTAGCAATACTTTTATATGGTTATTTGTATATAACAATAAGCATGAGAATAAGGGTATTATTTCAGTTATGTCGTGGTATAAATTTTAGTTATTGGAATCAAAGAATAGAAGTAATAGACCATGCCTCAAGAGTAGTAGAAGGTAGGTGGTAGGGTAACATGTAATGTAGTAAGATAGAATTTGAAATTAGCTTCTAACTACACTACATTAACAGAAAAAGAAAGGAAGTGAGTGAGTGCCAAATTAAGTTACCTTGATTACTCCTGGACTGGCTCAAACATAATGCATTTATATGAAATTAACTGCCAGTTTCATTTAAACCCCATTCTAGAAAAAGAGAGATGGGGCAGCCAGGCAGTTCAGTGAATTGAGAGTCAGACCTAAAGACAGGAGGTTGTGGATTCAAATTTGACCTTAGATATATATTGCCTAGCTTTGTGACCTAGCAGTCAAAAAAGACCAAACTCCTTTAGCTCTAGAAGAGCATATTTATATAGATCCTAAAATACATTAGAATCATTGTATAATCTACACCTCAAATTAAAATGGATTACCAAGTCTTGCTCCTACAATGAGACATGAATAGAGAACAAGATACTCAGTGCCACTGTGTGACTGAAGGTGACAAGAACTCCCACATCACGTAGACAATCAACTGTTTGTGTACAATCCCATATGACATGTTATAAGAATAATCATACAACTTGGAGATAATTTACTGAAATTAAAAGAGGTGATGTTGTAAGGGTAAGCATAGATGAAGTAGTTTATAAAAAAGAGAGGTGAAGACTCATCTGTTAGGATATATTAAATACTGTTCAAGGGAAAGGTTTCCCCAGTCTGCAAACATAAATAAAAGTTCTTGGTCTGGATGGTATGTCTGTCCCTATAGTATTCTATACTTTGACTCCTCTGGGACAAACATAAAGGGATTCATAGTTTGAGGAGAAAAGCTAAAACATATCAATTGGTATTAACATTGCTTTGTTTCTGAATTAGAATTTAAACGAATTTGCAAAAAGAGACTAAGAACTCACATACAGGATAATTCACTTTTTGTTTGTTTTCTAGACATCCATGCTGCTTGTCACTTAAGCTACCTTCCCAGGAGTTCTCTGAACAGTGGACATGGGTATTTCCATTTTCTTGGCAGGCATAATTATTGTGTCATAGGATCATCATAAATGATCATATATGGATCATAATGGAACCTTGTGGCTGGAATGGACCTTACAGCTTATAATGTTCAACTCCATCATTTTATAAATGAGAAAACTGGAGGAGAGATGACCTGACTTGCCCCAAATCTATCCCTACTTGTTGTTCAGTCATTTCAGGTATGTCTCGCGACACTTGGTGACCTCATTTGGGGTTTTCTTGTCAAAGATACTGCAGTGCCATTTCCTTCCCCAGTTCATTTTATCGATGAAGAAACTGAGTTAAGTGGCTTGCCCAGGGTCACACAGCTGGGAAGTGTCTGAGGCCAAATTTGAACTCAGGAAGCTGTATCTTCTTGACTCTAGACCTGGTACTCTATCTACTGTGCCACCAAGTTGCCTTATCTCTCACTACAAATGAATCAGAATTTTTCTATTCAATTGAGCAAATAATCATTCAGCACTTATCATTTATAGGATACTGAATGAAGAAGTATGGGAGATGAAGAGTTTAGATAAGATACAGTAATTGATCTAATGAAGCTAATTGTCTACAATAATCTAGGACACAAACAGATGACTAGAATGCATGCTATTATGTGGTACATTGTAGTTATAGAACTAGAATTCTGTATTCTGAGGTCTACATTAGGGCTTTGAGCAACCCAATAAATTCTTGGAGAAGCATAAACTAGACTTCAAGCAGATAACTGTGTAGTTTGTGGCTACCACCCGCTAGAATTACTGTTAGCATCCTGGAAAAGGAGATGAGATTACTGAGAACTGTGAACTGCTTTAACACCTGAAAGGGATAGTGAAAGCCACATGCATTGTGGGACTGTGAGGAAGGGATGGGCAGTTAGAATGAATTTCTCATCCCAGTAGTCTGAAACTGACTGCTATTTCACTAGTCTTTGGAAGATGACTAAGATGCAGACAAGTCTTTGGAGTTAAGCAGAATCAGAACTACATTATTAAGATCCCTGGGAGACTTCCTTTATTTAGGAATTTTCATTTCTGTCTCCTTTGAGTCACTAACCCTTGAGAAAGAAGTCAGGCAAGTCATATTTCTGAATATGTTTTTCTTAGGCATCTTGTAAGCTTGGTATCAGATCCTGCTGAGCAGAAGTCAGTCTTTTGGCATTAGGTGAGTTTGCAAAAACAAATCTTTCCTGAAACAGCCTACAGTCCCATTCTAGTAGGAAACCTATATGCTGCTCGGTCCATTAATCTTGAGAGCGACGAGCTCAGGATGGAAAAGTTGCAAAACCAAATACGATATGAAGTCTGTGCTTAGGGATTTGCAAATGAGTCTTAATATGAATATAGGCTGTTAGAACTAATTTACGTAGGGTTTGATCACCTCTTAAGTGAGGTACATGATTACTCAAAGAACATTGACCTAACAATCTAGACAGGTCATTGAAATGGAAAAATCTATTGTCTAATCTATGATATGAAGTTGGAAAGCCACTGAATTAGCACCACAGATCTTATAACTGGACCAGGCACTACAGATGGACAATGATGGGGTATAGGACAGAACAAGAGGAGGAAGTAAGTGGGTTAGACAATATTTTGGACATTGTGTGCTGCTGCTTTTAATAGTACCAAACTGCTTTCTAATAATTTTTTTTCAGACACAAATGTTCTTCAAGTGATATTTTGTGATTGTGTCTCAATATCAAAAACCTTAGAACATCAGAGTTATGGGTGACCCCAAAGTTAATGGAATATTATACAAACAGGTTGGAGAATATTTATAAGGATGATTCACATTCAAATAGCTAAAGTAATATTCTGGGATTTTGTGGATAAAAAAATGGATTTGTCATATAGCAAGGGACATGGATGAATAGTGAGAGTGCTACCGTGTTGTCTATAAACATGAAAAAAAAATGACCACAAAGACCTAGAATAATATGCCTGGAATGAACTAGACAAGTTCTCTGTTGTATCCATAAGGGAGAATGGATTCAGGAACTACACAAGATTAGGTGGCAAAGACTCCATAAAGGAGGGAATGGTCCTATCAGGGAGACCACAGAGCCACTGAAATACAGAAGTATAGCATTATCTAAAAGAAAAAAAAAGAAATTCTGCTACCTGAAAGAGATGTAAGATAACACTGAATCTTGTCTTCCCTGGAATACTTAAATCTTCCAGGAACTAATGAAATTAGTTTAGTGCTTGCAACTATTTTATCTTTAATAATTCCATTCTTTAGAACATACAGAACCTTAGAGAAAGAAGGGAATTCAGAGGCCATCTGATTCAAACTATCCTTGAACAAAATTTCCATCCACTACATAAAAAGAAGTGGTCATCAAGTTTTCAATTCAAAAGCTCCTTGGAAACGGAAGCAGTTACCAACCAAAGTAGCCCAGTTCCTCTTTGGGGTAACTCTACTTGGTAGGAATTTTCTCCTGATAGTAAATATAGAGGGATTTTTTGTACCCACCACTCGGTGTTACCCTCTAAGATCAATAAAAAGTCTCTCTTCCAAGGGAGTCTTTCATATACTTGAAGGAAGCCATCATGTCTCCTCATTTTTGTTTTCTGTCTAAACTTTTTCATTTCCATTGATCCTTTTATGGAATGGTCTTGGGTTCTTCAACAACCTTATTGCCTTCTTCTAGACATTCTCCATATTATCAATGACCTTACTAAAATCTATGTGTCTGTTACCTTCTATGTGCTGGACATTGTATTTGTTAACGTGGTTTAAATTTCAAAGCTCTGCCAAGTTTTTTTTTAACCATGCTTAAAAGGCTTCAAAAGTATGATACCAGTAACAGCATATATCTGCTTTTCAAGGACAAACCTATCTGATTGTGTAGAGGCTCATTACCAGTAGCTAGCCACTTGGTAATACTTTTTCTGTGGCAATCCATGAAACAAAGAAAAATACAATATGGACTTTAGTCCTCTGTGGCACTCTTCCATTCCCATGATGGGGGCAGCAGACTGGCAGAAAAAGCAAAGAAGGGATGCTAGAAATCATAGAATTTAAAACTATCCCTGAACATTACTTTTTTTATACTTTATTTAAACATGAAATTTTGGTCCAGTGCCTGAGGGGAGACATACTAGTACTACTGCAGGAACAATCATTTCAAAGTGAAACAAGAAAACAAAAAGAAATGTTGTAAAATGGAGAGATGTCCAATAGGTTCTTCATGGTAGGTCCAGAAAAAGAATGATCAGAACTGACGTTTGTCATTTATCCAAATGCAACAAGAAATGTCATTTCATGGGATATTTGGTCACATGTTATTGGAATGCTCATGACAAGTATTTGCTAAATAATCTCAATATCTGTAATAAGGGTCAAAAGAAGTAGTGAAATGTTACAAAGAACTCAATTAACCTTCCTATTTCAACCAATATTTATTTAGATACTTGATTACTTCAATGCAAAGGTGAAATTGTTTAGGAGTAAAAAACAAGAGAGGCCAAAGAATATTTGCACCTATAGATCATAGTCTATTTCCTTTAAATTTTTTTTAAAAAAATCACAAATATTCTCCAACTGCAAAATTAGAAGCTTGGATCTGATGATCTCCAAGATCCCTTCTCCTCTAAGTCTATTATCCCATGTAGTTTTAATTTTTTCCAGATACTTTTGTTATATACTTCTAAACAAACCTCTGCCTCTCAAAATGACAACTTCAGAGATAAATGTCCGTCTGGGTGCAAATGAAAGAGCTTGCCTTCACTGGCAAAGCTGTTCATCATCTCATCTTCCTTAAGTTGGAGGTAAAGCATATCTGAACAAATCTTATTTGGATTTGTAAGTTTTGTGTTTTTACCTTACTTGTGTGGATATTTACTTATAACAAAAAAAAAACACTCATGTAAGATGACCCATTTGATTTGCCATTAAATGCAAGAAATAAAATGGGCAAGGCAATCTGATTAAGACATTTTTCCATTTTAAGAAAAAAAATTCTATATACCTCAAATATCATAAATTCAAGAGGCTATATATCAGTCTTGTTTCACTAGGCTGTAAGCTCCTTGAGGAAAGTACTTCTGTGTCTCATGTATCCTTGTATGTCCTTCATTGCCTAAGCAGCAGAACTTTGCACATACCAAACACTCAATAAATGTCTGTTGGATTGAAATGAAATACACTGAAACATTAACTGAATTCAAATCTCAGTTCTGCTATTTGTCTATGTGATCAGAGGCAAGTTATCCAACCTCTTTGAGAATCAGTTTCATCAGTAAAATGAGATTGTCTCTAAGGTGACTTCTGCCTCCGAATCTTACATCTAACATTGTCAAACATCAGATTTCAGTATATTGCCATTTCACTGGATTCAACTTTGCTTTTGAACTAGAACTATGCTTTCTGACCTACCTAGTTTCAGATGGTGGTAAAGTGAAAAAGAGTAGGAAGAAGGGGAAAAAAAGTTGAACTTAACAAAAAGTTCAGACATTTTTTCAAGTGAGCTGGTCTGGAATGATTCTGATTTTATCTAACCCTTTCTACCTACTTCTCTGGAACAACAAAAGTTTCTATACATTCATGCTGAGAAACATCTGGATTCTTGGCACCAACTTGCCAAATAGAAATCTACACCAATAGAAACATTTTGTTTCACTGTTCAAAAAGCAGGAAGAAATTGAAGATATCAATGTGTTAAAAAGTCTCTGAAATATCACAATCATCTGTTTCCTCTTTTGGTTTTCTCTAGCATACTTACCTCTAACTTAGTGGAGTCTTGATTTAGTGTCATTTAATTTTATAAAATATAACCAGATGTCTTGCTCTCTTAATATTTAAAATTATAACAGAAACAGGTTTTAATACTTTAGTTGAAATATGCAAAAAATATCTTAAGAATAGATCCTACATCTAAAAAACATCCTTAGGAAATCATTTGATAGATTATATCTCTTTCCTTGTACTTGTAGCCATCAAACTTTAATAAGGTGACTTAAAGGTTATGTGTCCTCTAAAAACTGAGTACAAGTATCCTTTGATAATAATAATGACATTCATTAATTTATTCATGTCTTTAGCAAATATTTATTGAATGCTTAGTGTACACAGGGCACTTCGATAGGTGCTTTGGGCAATAAATAATACACAGATGACTGAAATACATTTTCTAACCTTAATGGGTTTAAATGGATAAAGAAGATAAGATACATAAATAGTCAAAATATAATAAGTGAAATATAAGTGAAGCACAAGGTATTGTGGTGATCAGAGGAGTAACAGATTATATCCAGTGGTAGATATTTAGGAATGCTTCATGGAAAAGGTATGAGCTGGGATAGGCCTTGATGAACTGGTAGAGTTTTGACAGAGATGCAAGGATAGGCATTCTTATCTCTAAGTAGTATAAGCAGGATCATGAAGACAAGAAAGGAGAGCCCATGTTTATGGATCAGTGAATGAGTCAGTACATTTGAGTGGACTACAGCGTATAAATGATAGGTTAAGGAGTCTGAACTGATTTGATTGGCAATTGCTAAAGAAAAAGTAGGTAATGTTGGATATATAATATCCAAAACTCTTTCATAAACTTAACAAATTCACCTAGGAAATGAAAAGAAGTGATAGAATGCAGAAAAATGGTTGTATCAAACTTTTAGGCAAGGATTTTGTATCCAATTTATACAAAAAACTAACATATATAACACATATACAAATATGTGCTTATATCTATGCCTATATATCCAAAAGATATTTCCCAATAGATAGATGGTCAAAGGATATGAACAAATAATTCTCAAAAGAATTACAATCTATTAACAACAAAGAGTCAAATCATTAATAATAAGAAAAATGCAAATCAAAACAATCTTGTAATTTCACTTCATGCCTTGAAAACTGGCAGAACTAAAAGATGGGAATAGACAACGTTGAGGGGTAATGTACTCATGAATTGTTGGTGATGCTGTGAATCAGTACAACCATTTTGGAGAGCAAATTAGAATTATGCAAATAAAGAGACTAAAGTGGCCAATCTCTAGGCCAGAAATTCCATTCCTAGAATTAGATTCCATGGAGGGCATGAATAAAAAAGTTTCTATGTATATTAAAATATTTCCAGCAGAACTTTTTATGATTTCAAAGAATTAGAAACAAAGTAGATGTCCACTGATTGGGAAATGGCCAAACAAAATGCAGTACATGGATATAATATAGTGGAATTTTACTATGCTATAAGAAACAATAATCTGAATACAGAGAAGTAAGGTAAGATTTACACAAATTAATGAAGAGTTAAATGAAAATAACAACCACAGAACAATCAAAAAATGAATGTTGTGGGAAAGCTGGGTAGCTCAGCGGATCGAGAGTCAGGCCTAGAGATGGGAGGTCCTAGGTTCAAATCCAGTCTCTGACACTTCCCAGCTGTGTGATCCTGGGTAAGTCACTTGTCCCCCATTGCCTACCCTTACCACTCTTCCACCAAGGATCCAATACACAGAAGTTAAGGGTTTAAAAAAATGAATGTTGCAAAAATGATAAAGAACAAAAATGTCTTTGAATAGATATGTTGAGATACCCCATAACCTATTCTTTCTTCCTTCCTTTCTTTTTTTTTTCAAAAACCCTAATCTCCTTTCTTAGAATCAATACTGTATAAAAGCTAGGCCATGAGGGTTAAGTTACTTGCTCAGGGTCACACAGGTAGGAAGTATTTGAAACCAGGACCTCCCATCTCCAATTCTGGCTCTTTATCCACTGAGCCCCCTAGCTGTCCCCTACCTCATTCTTTCAAGAGATGGGAGGTCTATAGGAGTGGTTCACTGTTAATATTTCCAGAATTATTTTGATGTATTGATCATTTTTGCTAATTTTTTTCTCTTTTACTTTTTTCTTTCAAAGTATTCTTTATATGAGATTGCTCTCTTGGAAAGGAAAAGTAAGGGATACTGGGAGAAATTCTGGTGCTATAAAAATCATAAAATAAAAATAAAATTATTTTAGAAACATGGTTACACTGTTAATCAGAATCTCTCTTTAAGAGACTTTGAAAGAATATACTTTCTAGAGGATTTTAGTATTTCATGGATAATTCTTATTTATTTAGTTATTTATTCACTTATTTATTTTTATATAAATATAAAAAATTATTATTTATAAAATAAAACAAAAAAGAAGCAATAAAATTTTTAATGAAAAATATGAAGAATTCAGATAAACATTGGAATTAGCATATGAAGTGATACAGAGTAATGAAACCAGAGCCCCAAACCCATAATATTCACAGACTTCAAACATGTAAAGACCACACTAAAAGGGCAAGGCAAAATATAATGGACAATATTGACACCAACCTTGGTAAATTAGAAAAGTGGAATATGAAATGTGCTATCACTTGCAATCACTATATCAAATGATTTTACTAAAAGTTTTTTGGCAAGTATTTGTTTTAGAGAGGTGAGATGTTTGAATGTGAGTTAGGTAGTGACTAGTGTGAAAATTAAATACATATTTGAAGGATAGAGGGAATATGATGGTTTTTAGAGAATAGCAAAGTTAAAGGAATATTCATTGGGATTTATAAGAGTTGTATAAATGAAATTATTTTCCTTTGTTTATTTTAACTTAATCAAGAATTTAGAGTGCCTCTCCTTTCACACTTAGTCAAGCACTTGAAGAACCTATTACTAGAAAAAGAAGTTCACACCCTCAAAGACCAGAAGTGGATCCCACAAGCAACTGCCCCCACTGAGCAGTGCCAGGCAAATTAAGAAACTATGATTGGTTCCTGAGATATGATAGCCCAGCTCACAGGAAGTAGAAACCAGACAGACAGGAAGTGAGGTGGGAAAAGTGTTACAAAAAATGAGACCAGAGAGCTGAACAGGGACTTCTGCGTTGGAGGGATTCTGCTGCATTGGTGTCTCTGCGTTGGTACACTCTTGCTCACAGAGGGATTCTGCACTGGTGAGACTCTTGCTGAAGAGACTACCATGAATCCTGGTTGGAGATCAGGACCTGAGGGAGCCTTTGTGGGAGTTGAGATGGATTTCTCCACATTGGCAATTATAGGGCATTTAGATAGGCAATATTCTCTACCTCCTTCCTATCTCTACTTTTGTTATAATAAAGCTACTAACATACTCATAGTTTAATTTTTAATGATTATAAATGGTGACCACAACTTTTTATAACTCTTAATTTGACCAAAACCAATTTTAATTCTCCCATAGTTTCTTTTTTCTGCCCATAGCCGACACTCTGTAAGAATTGAATTTGAAAGAAAGGAAAGTATTTCAATTTCAAAACTTAATAAACCTCATCTATTAACAAAATATTATTATTTTAACATCTAGAAACAAAATATTATATTGGGGATCCTACTAGTTTAACCTCCCCCCCAAAACAAAAAAAGTATAATCATGCTCTTAAAACATTACAGTTTCAAGAGAAGGGACATAATTTGGCACAACTAAATTCATGAAATAGAATATGGTAATTAAAAAGATCAAGTAGAAACCAAATGGTGTAAGAAAAATTAAAGACTAAGAACTCTCTTTCATGTTGAGGGAATTAGGGAAGGCTTAATGGAGGATTCACAGCTGAGTTAGGCCTTAGTATATTTAACATATTCATATTTATTTGGACCAGAACATCTAAATGAGATTGTATTTTGAAATTTCATAATCTCTTTGTATGAATTTCATAAATCTACTTTTTCCATGTAAAAATATTCTTTACTCTCCTTTTGAGTAAACCTTTTTCCTAAATGAACTTTAGAATACTGAAAATACAATAATATAAGAAAAGGAAGCCAAAAGAAGCCATAGTGGAAAGAGTAGTGGATTTGATTTTAGAAGACCTGGATTCAAATCTAAACTTGATCATTACCTGTGTGAGCCTGGCAAAATTACTTCACTTCTCTTTTCCCCCTCTTTTTTCACATAGATACCTATTCCATTTCTCTTTCCTTCTTTATTTCTTTTCCTTCCTCAAACTTTAATGTCTCTGCATATCAAAAAAAGATTCTATCTCCCATGGTCATGTTGTGGGAAAAGAAACACAAAAAAATAAAATGAAACAAAAAAGTGAAAAATAGTATGCTTTGATGAGCATTCAGACTTCATCAGTACTTTCCTTGGAGATGGACAACAATTTTCATCAAAAGTCCTTTGGAATTGTCTTTGAAAGTGTACAATATTGTTGTTACTATATATGATGTTCTCTTGGTTCTGATCATTTCATTTTGCATGAGTTTGTATAAGTCTTTCTGGCTGAGATCATTCTGCTCATCATTTCTTAAAACACAATAGTATACCATTACAAATATATACCACACAATTCTTCACCTCCACAAAAAGAGCTGCTATAAATTTTTTTTGTACAAATAAGTCCCCTCCCACTTTTTAAAATTATGTCTTAGAAATACAGATCTAGTAATGGTATTTCTGGGCCAATGGCCCTTTGGGCATAATTCCAAATTGCCCTCCAGAATGGTTGGATCAGTTCACAACCCCACCAATAGTGCATTAGTGTCACAATTTTCCACATCCCCTCGAATATTTGTCATCTTTCTTTTCCATTTTATTAGCTAATCTGATAGGTGTAAGGTGGTACCCTAAGAGTTATTTTTATTTGTTTTTCCTCTAATCAAGAGTGATTTAGAGCATTTTTTCTTCATATGACTATAGATAGTGTTGATTTCTTTGTCTGAAAACTGACTGTTCAGAACCTTTGACCATTTATCAATTAGGGAATGAGTTGTATACTTATAAATTTGACTTGGTTCTCTATGTATCTGAGAAATGAGACTTTTATCAGTGACATTTTCTGTGAAATATTTGATTGTTATGGTACCAAGTAAACTAAATTAATTAGAATTGTCACTTTTATTATATTACTTCTGCCTACCCATAAGCAATTGATACTTTCCCAGTTTAGATCTGACTTTATTTGTGTGAAAAATGTTTTGTAATTGCATTCATATAGTTCTTGGGTTTTTCTTGTGACCCCTCCCCCTTGCTTCCCAATTTCTATACTCAAATGAGTGTGGGTGTTATTGACTTGAGACAATTCCAAAGAGAGTAAGGTTCAAGCATTGTTGCCTTTGTTATCTTTCTTTGCATTATAATAGCTCTTTCTTGCCTCTTTGTTTGAGAAAATTTTTAATTTCTTCATTCCCTGTTCTCTCAGTGAAATCCTCTTTCTCAGCCTTTAATTTTTTTTTTGGATATATCCCATCATAGTCAATTTACTCCCATGCTTGCTGTCTATGTTTACTTTTTCTAACTGCCCTTCTAGTGATAAAAGTTCTTAAGAGTTAGAAATATTATCTTTCCATGTAGGAATATAAATAATTTAATTTTAATTTTAATGCATCCCTTTAATTTTATCTTTCCTGTTTATTTTTTCATGTTTCTCTCAAGTCTTGTATTTGAAAATCAAATTTTCTGTTCAGCTCTGATCTTTTCATCAGGAGGGTTCAAAAGTTCTTTATTTCATTAAATTTTTTTATTCTACTGAAGGATTATACTCTATTTTGCTGTATACGTGATTCTTGGTTGTAACCCTACTTGCTTTGCCTTTCAAAATATATTCTTAGTCCTCAGGCATTTTAATGTAGACACTGGTACACCCTGTATAACCCTAACTGTGGCTCCATGATATCTGAATTCTTTCTTTCTGGCTGGTTGCAGAATTTTCTCTTCAGCCTCATAGCTTTGGAATTTGGCTATAATATTCCTGGGAGTTTTATTTTTTTTTTTTGCATCTATTTCAGGAGACAAAAGGTGGATTTTTTAAATTTCTATTTTACCCTCTTACTCAAGATCTTCAGGGAAATTTTCCTTGATAATTTCTTGGAATATGATGTTCAGACTATTTTTCAAGTTTTTTTTTCCAAGTTAATTTCACATTTTATTTTATTTTTCTTATTCTTTTGATTTTTGTTTTATTGTCTCTTGATGTCTCATGGAATCATTAGCTTTTATTTTCCCAATTCTAATTTTTAGGGAATTTTCATATTGAGCTTTCTGTAACTCCTGTTCCATTTGGCCAAAATTATATTTTTTACGGTTTTTCTTTTTTTTTAATTTAGAATATTTTCCCATGGTTACATGATTCATGATTTCCCTTTCCACCCTTTCCTTCACCCTCCTGGAGCTGACAATAGTTCCACTGGGTTATACATGTATCATTGTTCAAAACCATGTTATTCATTTCATTAGAGTGATCTTTTAACATCAAAACCCTAATCATATCCATATTGAACTACATGATTGATCATATTTTTTTTCTTCTGCTTTTCTGTTTCTTTCTCTGGATGGGGATAGCATTCTTTCTCATAAATTTCTCTGGATCGTCCTGGATCATTGCATTGCTGCTAGTAAAAAAGTCTATTATATTTGATTTGTTGCCACAGTGTATCAGTCTCTGTGTATAAGGTTCTTCCGGTTCTGCTCCTTTCCCTCTGCATCAATTCCTGGAGGTCTTTCCTGTTCACATGGAATTCCTCTAGTTCATTATTCATTTCAGCACAATATTATCCCATCACCATTAGATACTACAATTTATTCAGCCATTCCCCATTCAATGGATACCCCCTCATTTTCCAATTTTTTTGCCAAATCTATTTTTAAAAAAGTTGTTTTCATGAATGAATTTTTTTACATCTTTCCCCAGCTTTTGATTCTTTTTTTCATGATTCTCTTGCATCATTCTCACTTAGATTCTCAATTTTCTTCTAATTTTCTTATTTGATATTTAAAAACCTTTTCAAGCTCCTCAAGGAGTTCAGGCATGACATCATTTCACATTTTTCATAGAGCTTTGCATATAGTTATTTTGATATTGTTGTCCTCTTCTGAATCTGGGTCTTGATTTTTCCCTGTCACCACTGTAATTTTGAATGGTCAGGTTCTTTTTTTTTTGGTTGTTTTTGTTTTTGCTTATTTTTCCAGCCTGTTCTTCACTTCTAACCTTATGCTAAAGTTGGGCTCTGCTCCTGGGGTAGAAGGGTCATTGTCTTAATCTTCTTAAGTAGGGAGGATAGGGCCTTGGCTGCCTGGGAAGGGCACAGGGAACTGGCTGGCTACACCAGGGGGCATGGCATATGGCAGTCAATGGAGGGACCTGACTGCCTGCAGGCATACAGAAGGTAGGGGGCCTGGCTGCTGGCTTCCTGGGGCATGGCCTCCTGCTAACTTGTCCAGACACCACCTGTACTCTCCTGTGCTTTCCCTTTACCCCAATGAGATAAACGTTTCCTGCCAATCCATCCTTTTCTTGATTCTGCCACTCTAGAATTTTTTTTGAGGCTTTTAAAAAAGTTGTTTGGAGGTAAATTTGGAAGGGCTTGGGAAGTTCCTGCTTTATTCTACCATCTTGTCTTGATCTATTCAGTTTTCTGATTTTTTTCACTTAATAGCACTGTGACCTTAGACAAGTAATATAACATCTCAGGGTCTGGGACCTTTAGCTATAAAATGGAGATAATTCCTGTTCTGTCCATGTCATGGTATTGTTATTATGGATCAAATGTTTGTGAAAGTGCTTTATAAAGGACTACGGAAGTGTAATTTATGGTTACAACTAAACTAAATCTGCAGACAACTTGAAGAGGGAACAGAGCCAGAGCCCTCTCACTCATTCAGCAGGTGAGGCACAAGAGACAGCTTTGCCAAGATCTTGGGAGACAGGATCATATTTCAAAGTGACTTTGATAAAAGGAAGAGATAGCCAAAAGCAAAATGAAGCATAGTAAGGGTAGTCTTGCCTAAGGATGGAAACCAATCTTTAAGAGACCCACAGTGAAGAACTACTGATGTGTAAGTTTGGCATAAAAGGTCCCAGGGGTGACTGTGAGTAGAATATTGGCCAAGAATCAGCAATGTAGCCTTATAGTTTAAAATACAAGCACAATAACTGGATGTATGAAGAGGGCACAACAGTAGGAACTGTGTGGTAATCCTTCAGTTGCGCTCATGGTAATAAAGTGCCATGTCCAATTCTGGGCTCCAAACCAAAAATAAGAAATTGGATAGAGTTCAAAGTGGAGCTACTAAGATAATTCAAGGCTTAGATATCATACCTGTGGGGGAAAACTAAGGGCACTGAGACTATTAAGTATAGACAAAAGAAGTCCGAGGATGGTGTTATGATAATGATTTTCAGCCCTAAAAAAGATGCTTAGAAGGTAGCATCCATCCATGTTTTTCCATCCCATTAAGGAAGCATTGAGAGGAGAAGGGGTTCAAACCTTAAAATCATGAATTTCAGTTAATTATTAGGAACAACTTGCTGACACAAAAGAGCAGTTACAGAGCGGGTTGGGTCAAAAAGGTGGGCTGGTAATTGCCACCTCAGAAAGCACTTCAAAACAAGATAATTTTTCCTCTGGCTGAGGAAGTTTGGGTGTGGTCCTGCCTGAAGGTTCATGGACAAGCAAAAGGAACTTTTAAAGTCTCGATTTTTCTTTTCAAAGATTCATAGAAATAGAAATTAGGAATAAAACGGGAGTTTAGTAAGCACAGAGTCAATTCCAGGCCTGAGAAAGAAACTCTAATACAATGTATTCAAGGAATGGTCCCAGTGACCAGAAACCCACTATCTGTCATGGCAGCCCATTTCACTTTTGGCTTTAATTGCTAGGAAGTTTTTTCCCAGCATCAAATCTAACTTTACCTCTTTGCAGCTTCAACAAATTGTTTCTAATTCTTCCCTCCTGAGCCAAATAGTGCAAATATAATTCCTCTTTTGCATAATCACTTTTAAAATGCTTGAAGACAGAACTCTTTTCCCTCCCTGAGAATTCCCTGCTTCAATATTTTGACAATGGCCAAGCCTATCAAGATATTTTAGATCTTTACTCTGTTATCAAGATTGCCCTAGATATGTGTCATCTCCATATTTGATAGCAATACCATCTGAATCATTGATAAAAATGTTATACACTAAAAGCCCAATCTCTGGAGAACTCTTTTGGAGATTTTCCATATTGACATAAAACTAATGATGACTTCTTGAATCCTGCCATTCAACCAGTTAGGAATCCATTAATCCATTTACTTATACTATTATCTAGTTCAGATCTCTCTCTTTCTCTCTCTCTCTCTCTCTCTCTCTCTCTCTCTCTCTCTCTCTCTCTCTCTCTCTCATTTTCTCACTAAACCAGGTTAGTATGACATACTTTAGCAAAGATTTTATAGTCTTTTGACAAGCTTTAGCTGCATCATTCCCCTGATGTACTAGTTTAGTAACACTTTCAAGAAAAGTAATTAAGCTAGTCAGGTATGGCCTTTCTCTGTGACCCGCTGCTTCCTTATCTAGAGGTTTACAAATCATCTCTTCAATCATAGTTCTAGAATGTTCTCAAAAATCAAAGTCAAATTCACTGACCTATTGTTTGAAGACTCTATTCTTCTGCCTTAAAAAAAACTAGCACATGTAACCTTCTCTAGTCCTCTGAAAACTTTCATGTTTTCACAAATTCTGAAATATCACTGACAGTCTTTGAGCAGTCACATCTTTTAGTTCTTTTGTTAAAAATGGTTCTTGCTTTTAAATCAATGGCAAGTTATGGCATTGGTACAGGAAATGTATATAGATTCAGGAATAAACAATGAGCAGCCCAGTGAGGGATATTTTTGAAAGTCATCATTTGTATGTCAGGGCTAGCTTTATCACAGATTGAACATGTAGCTATTGGCCCAAGGGCCACTTTTGGAAGATGATAATAATAGTTCATATGCCATTTTCCTGACAATAACCTTTTAAGGTAAATTGTACAGTTATTATTATCTTCATTTGATAGCTAAAGAAACTGAGGTTCAGCAGGATTAATTGACATCTGTTAGAGGTAATGAAGGGTCAGACTTTTGTCTTCAAAAATAGCATACTTTCCCTACCTCCACATAGTTTTCCATTGCAATTGAGTTTAGTTACATTTTGGTAGTTTTTTTTCTCTCACATTTACATTATTGTAAACATTGTTCATATTGTTTACTTATTTCTATTTTCTTTAGTTTGGTGCTTTTTCTTTTCTGTCTCACTATTCATCAAAGGAATGGAGTTAAACTTAGGTGAAGAATTCAAAAGGGCAGAGTAAAAAGACTGTATCTCTAGTCAAAGAATACTAGTATGAATCCTGGATGTGCCACTTATTACTTGCGTCAAATGATGAAATGAGAGTGCTGAGAGGGCAATGTCTGCCCCTAGCGTGTGAAGACTTCTCTGGTATCATAGGCAGATGTTAACAATTTGTTCCATGAATGTGGTGGAATCTGGCACTATGGAACACTTAGAATTTGGATAGACACTAAAGATGCCAATGTCATTCCCTGCATTCCAAGCCATCACCAGTCATCTTTTTTTTTTTTTTTAACATCACCAGTCATCTTGACTTTCATGTTGCCATTGGATTTCAGTGACTCTGGAAGAGAGAGTGAGACCACTGACTTTGCTCAACTCTACCTCACTTAAATCCAATCTATACTCGAGTCAAAAGACATCATCCACAGGGGGCAGCTGGGTAGCTCAGTGGATTGAGAGTCAGGCTCAGAGATGGAAGGTCCTGGGTTCAAATCTGGCCTCAGACCCTTCCTAGCTATGTGACCCTGGGTAAGTCATTTGACCCCCATTGCCTAGCCCTTACCACTCTACTGCCTTGGAGCCAATACACAGTATTGACTTCAAGATGGAAGGTAAGGGTTTTTTTTTTTTTAAAAAGACATCATCCATGCCATTTCACTATTTAAAATTTCACTATTAGCTTTCAAAGACTTGGTGTACAGCACTCTATTCATCTGGGCCAGAACACTAACAAACATCAGTATTGTTTTGATGAAAATGATGAGAAAATTCAGAAGCTATTAAATGAAAAATGAGAACTCCACAGAGTTTGCTAGTGGGATGGTTTGTCCATCTCTAAGAGGGCAGTGATTAATTTAACTACATTAAAAATAAAGTGCAAGCAAAGCTTAGAGTGAGGGTTCTTGGCTCAGTAAAAGGTAAATGAAATTCAGTTTTGCACTGATAGTAACCCTCTATAATGCTCTGAAGGTTATTTATTGCCAAAGACCCATAGTGCATCTCAATGTCTCAGTGCTAGTGGAGTCACGCTTTTTAGTGATAAGGACATGATTCTAGAGAGGTGGGCTACACACTTCCATAGTGTTCTCAGTAGTCTAACCAGTGCTGAAGTCAGTCTCTCTTTAGCTGAACTTCAAACTGAAGAAGAGGTTTTGAATGCCATTAGGCTCCTCTCATGTGGCAAAGCTCCTGGTGTTGACTCCATTGTAGCAGTGATGTAGAAGGCCGTGGGGTCCCTGCTCATACAAAAACTGAACAAAACCTTCTGGGTTGTATGAAATGAAGAGGTTATCCTCCAGTGTATCAAAGATCCCTGGAAAAGTTCATCAGTATTGTATACCAGTTCCATGCTGGCATCTTTGCATGGGTTCTGGATAATAGATGATAACCTTATACTTTTCCAGTCACCAGTGGAGTGAAGCAGGGCTGCGTGTTGGCTCTCATACTTTTAGCATGATGTTTTCAGCAATATTGTCAGATGCTTTTGATAAGAATAAAGATGGCATCATGGTCAGCTAGGGGTGGCACTGCCAACAAGTTATTAAGCTTGAAAAGGCTACAAGCCAAGACTAAAATGGAGAGAGAATTGGTACACAACTTTTTGTTCAAAGACAACTGTTCACTCAATGGCTATTCACTCTGAGGCTGAGGTGCAACAGTATATGGAATCAGTTCTTTACCACTTGTGTGAATTTTGGTTGACAATTGACATCAAGGAAATAGAGGTTCCCTAGCAGGCAACACCACACCATCCATCCATGGAACCAGCCGTTACAACAAATGAAGAAATTTTGAAAGCTGTGGATAGTTACTGTGGCAGTATACTTTCCAGGGATGTCCACATAGATGATGAGGGTGAAGCAAGCAATGCCAGAACTAGTTGCTGTTTGGGAGGCTCTAAAGTGTGGGAGAGAAGAGATATTAGGCTGCCTACAAAACTGAAAAGTCTACAGAGCTATTGTGCTGACCTCATTGTTCTATGCCTGTGAAACGTGGATAGTCTACCAGGGCCATCCCAAGAAACTGAATAGCTTCCATTTGAATTCTTGGGAAGATTCCGAAAATCACCTGCCAAGATAAGGTATTTAAGGTCCTTTTTGGAGCTGAATCATCTAGCATTCAAACTCTTCTGCAGAGAACATAACTCATTGTCCGAATACCACACACACATTTGCCTGAAAGACTGTTTTATGGAGAACTTGCACAAGGCAAAAACTCATATGTAGGTCAGAAGAAGTGATAAAGGGTGCTCTGAAGAACTTTGGTATTGATTTTTGAGACATGGGAGACACCCAGGACTGTGCAACATGGCATGCCATCAAAGAAGGTCCTATGCTCCATGAGCAAAGCCAAATTTTAATACCTCAAAGTAACATGAAATGTGAAAATTTAAAGACATCTCCATCTGAAATTTCCATGTAAGTTATTTGTGCCTAACCTCTGGTAGAATCTTCTGAGCATGTATTGGTTTGATCAGCCATAGTTGGATGCACTGTATATTTACCCTAAAATAGTGATGTCATTTTAGTTTTCTTCAAGTAACAATAAGCAGCATTTAAAAAATTTACATATTTTTCCATATTGGTCATTGCTGTAAGAGCACACTCATATAAAACCAAAACCCAAAACAAAACCATAAATATACACTGATGTAAAAGATGATTCCAACAGTTCTTTCTCTGGAGGTGGATAGCATTCCCTGTCATAAGTCTTTCAGGATTATCCCAGATCAGTGCACTGCTGAGGGTAGCCAAGTTTTCAGATAATCATCATCCAATATTGCTGTTACTGTGTATGATGTTCTCCCAGTTCTGCTTATTTCACTCTGCATCAGTTCCTGCTGATCTTTCCAGCTTTTTCTGAAATCATCCTGCTTATCATTCCTTATAGCACAATAGTGTTCCATCACCAACATGTACCACAATTTCTTCAACCATTCCCCAATTGATGGACATCCCCTCAAATTTCTGATTCTTTGCCACCACAAAAAGTGCAACTATAAATATTTTTGTACAAGTAGGTCCTTTCCTCTTTTTTATTATCTCTTTGGGATACAGATCTAGTAGTGGTACAACCCTATCAAAGGGTATGCACAGTTTTATAGCCCTTTGGGTATAGTTACAAATTGTCCTCCAGAATGGTAGTATCAGTTCACAACTCTACCAACAATGCATTAGTGTCCCAGTTTTGCCACATCCTCTCCAACATTTACCACTTTCCTTTTTTGCCATATTGACCAATCTGATAGGTGTGAGATGGTACCTCAGAGTTGTTTTAATTTGCATTTCTCTAATCAAGAGGAATTTGGAACATTTTTTCATATGATTATTGGTGGCTTTGATTTCTTCATCTGGCAAGCAACATTTTAAAAATTATTTAAATATCATGTTAGGTGGTGTATTTTAATGGAGGGTTTGATGTGGTGATTGAATCCATTCTTTCCTACTCCAAGCTCCTGAAAGAAAAGTTTTTGTGGAATCTTTCAAAATTTGACAAAGTCAGTATGAACTTTAATATTCTAACCTCAAATTTCTCAGAAGGAAGTACCTCATACACAGCTTGATGCAAAGAGAAGCAGAAGTAAATTCAATCATCCCAAGGTCAAAAGGCATCCTGAACAAGAAGAGCAGTTTCTCTATCTTCTTGCCCTCTGTCAAAAATATATACTACATTTCCTATCTCTATCTTCATCCCTACTGGTTTCTGAGTGGATTTTTTCTTTTTGCAAATGACTCTAGCTTTTTATTACATTTGTATACTTGTTCCAGTAGCTGAGTGTTAACTTATATTCTAAACTTATCTATTGGAACTTGCAGACTAATCAAAGTTTCTAAATACTTTTGTTAGGTTTTCTTTATGTATCCTTTTTTTAATCTCTAAAGGGAGTTTAAAAATATATTATATATTTATATTCCTTTCAGCCAGACCTATCATCTATCCCTACAGTCCATCCCTGCAAAGGTTTAGAGTCATTAAAGTCAATCAGTTCGAATCTCTTAGTAAGTAGAAAGCTATGAACATTGTGGAATCCATTTTTCCCATTGCGATTATTTGGCAGATTTGCAGATACATTGACATAATCCAGACAATTTAGGACAAAACTCATTAGGCATTTAAAGATTTTTGTTCTGTCATTTTTAGCTTTAAAATTACCGAAGGGGGCAGCTGGGTAGCTCAGTGGATCAAGAGTCAGGCCTAGAGACGGGAGGTCCTAGGTTCAAATCTGGCCTCAGACACTTCCCAGCTGTGTGACCCTGGGCAAATAACTTGACCCCCATTGCCCACCCTTACCACTCTTCCACCTAGGAGCCAATACACAGAAGTTAAGGTTTTTAAAAAAAGAAATAAAAAAAATAAAATTACTGAATGAAGTATTTGTTCACCAAGTATACTCTCAGTGGATAAAATATCATTTAGCCTTGTTTTAGTAAAATCTATCTCTAAAGAAAAAAAGTATAGAAGTGACTTGGAAACATTAAGAAATTTCAACTTATTCAGTAAAGACTTACTAAGCACTTTACAAATTCTAGTAGGAGATGATAAAATATATATACAAATAAATGACTCTCATTCAAATCAAACTGTGATGATTAGATGAGAAAAAAGTTAATACATTCTAAGTACAGACAAAAGAGCCATCACTACCTGAGAGAATCTAAGAGGTCTCGTGGAGAAGGTCATATTTGAGATTTACTGGGAACAATGTTAATAGGTGTTGGTGGGAGAGCAGGAAAGGCTCAGAAGTAGAAAAATATGTTGAGAGGACCAAGTAATCCATTTCAGAGAGAGCAAAGAATACATAAGAAATGTGAGCTAATGCTGGTGAGTTGGCATCAAAGGATAGATAGCCTTGAATGCCAGACCAAAGAATTTTTCTTTATAGAGCTAGAAGGGACTTTAGGAATTGGACTTTTCTAATGTTTTAATTTAATAGATGATAAAACTGAGGCTCTGAGAAGTTAAGGGACTCCATTTGAGTACACACATTGAGTTCTACCACTAAACTAGCTATTGATGACTATTTAGCAGGGGGGTGACATGATCACTGCATTAGGAAGATGGATTGGAGGAAGGACAAACTGGAAACAGCATTCTACTGGATAGAAAACTAGTGTAAAAGCTGAAATGAGAGGTATAAGAAAGTCCTGTGGTAGGGTTGTGGTAATAGAAATTATAATGATCTTACAGCATGATACTCAAGATAATAGACTATAAAAGAAAATAATATAAATTTAGATATTTCTACTTGGGGCCTTGCTATTTTCACTCTAAAATGGAGAGGACAGTAAGGAAGACTGATTGTATAAAACTGTGGGTCATTTGCCCTTCAACAATATTCACTAATTTTTGAGAAAACATTTTTAGGAAAATTTGCAAAATATGCCTATTGGAGGAAGAGGATATATTACATTTTGAAGATAGAATCTCTACACTTATTTAAAAACAATAAATGCAATCTATATTTATCTATTTTTGTGAGTAAAAAAAGTATAATCTGCAAATATCTAATTTACCAAATACAGGTCATGAAAGAGTTTTTTTTCCTTTGATGTAATTTCTTCACTTTTAATTTCTATGGAGCAGATGGGAGGGAAGTGGGAAAGCTGTAGGGTGGAAAATATGCTGATAAAAGCCTTTATTCCATTAGGGAGAAAAAGGAATTTCTAGTGTGAGAGGGATAAAGAGAGAATATGACCAAAAGCTTGCTCAGAGTAAATACCCATAGGTTGAAGAATGACCAAAAAAGTTATGGTACATGAATGTAATGAATAAGAAACAATAAACATTCTGAAAACAGAGAGGCATAGGAAGACCTATATGAACTGATGAAAAGTGGAGTAAATAGAATTTGGAAAACAATACAGTGATCACAACAATGTAAATGTAAAGAATAACATCAAAAACAAATGAAAATGAATGCTACCAAATTATAATGATCAAGATTTATACGAAAGAAGTGATATGAGAAACGTAAATCACCCCAGTTCTTAGCAGAGGTGGTGAGCCATCAATGTGGAACTCTGTGTATGATGTCAGACTTAAAATATGTTAGTTTTGCTGAACTGTTTTCCTCTGTTTTTTGTTCTCTCTTTATCCCTCTCACACTAAAAATTCCTTTTTCTCCCTAATGGAACTCTTGGGGAGGTAGAGGAGGAGAGAATACATTGGGAAATATAGGTAACATAAAAACAAAAGGTATCAATGAAAATGTATTTTAAAAAAGAATAAAAGTGAAAGTATGGATATATCAGAGTGGAAATCCAAGTGAGAATAAATAGAGAAGTGCTTTAAGTCAATAATTAAAGGCTTATATTTAACACAGAAGGAAATAGGCAGTTGCAGTCTTTGTGAAGAAAATGACATGTTCAGCACAGTACAACTTGATTTCAAGTGTTAAGAAAAACATCCTAGAGTTCAAGTTATTCTCTGATTATCTTCAGAATGCCATACTGGACTAGAAGTTTTCAGATACCTCTAAAAGAGAAGTTTATAATTTCCAGTTCTAATGCTCCTGGCTCACCCCCATGTCCTTGGCCCTCTGATCACAGAACTAGAGGGAAATTTTGTCATACTATTTAGTCTCCATGACCAATTCTAGACTATTGTTTTGTTATTTTTCATCCTTCTTTGAGATTTATGAAATTTGATTAAACTACTTTTATGCCATTCCTGTTCTAGTCATTATCTTCCAACCTTTGGGACTTTGTTCACTAAAGTTAGCATCTGAATCATGGAAGGTCTTTCCACCCTATTCTTTGCTGTCATCTTTGGACTTTCAATATCCATACTGATACTTTTTAACACATGACCTCAGAGTTCCTAAATTTCCTTCAATCCAATTCACTTCTATTTCCACTCTATTCCAGTCACCCAATGGGGCAGCCATTCCTTAGACCTCACTATCAAATAAGATATTTCTAAGCTTTAAGAGCTAATTAGATCTCTAGAATTTGGATTGGGAGTATAATGAGTCAAAGAGAAATATGAAAACACTTGAATTTTCTCCTTTTTAGGACCTTTTTTTTATGGGAAGGAGTTTTATATGTGTTACAAATAAAATCTTCAGGGCATGTTTATAATCTAAGGGGTTGATTCTAATGAACCCCAAGTGCATAATTCTTTTGGTGGATATCCACACATATTTGGTACTCTTCTGAGTTTGTTTGCTTCAATCTTCTTCATCCACCCTATGATCAATTTGATAAAATTTTTGGTGATCAGCTGGAAAAAAATGAGACACTCTTGCTCTGGGGGTCATTCTAAGAATTCTTGGATTTTGTCTAGAGATTTTATCGTAATTGCCTTAGGCATGCAGTCTCTAATTGCTGTTGGGGGAGCCGCACTTGTAAAGAGAGCTCATTTGGGATGAGACTTTTCTTCTGAAAGGAAAGCTCCCTCTTATCCCTTTATCTATATTTAATTTTTTCTCTTTTAGGTTTCCTATTTATATTAATTTTGTTCTTTCCTAAATATTTAAGGTTGGGAAAGGCCCTTACAAGAACCCAGAAGAGAATTTTGCTAAATATTATTTGTTGAATTTGCATGACTTTTCATTTGGGTGTGATTATAATTTCTAGTCTGCCAATTGAAGGCTTTGATTCTCCCAAAAGACTTTTAATTTTACTGTTGATTGTCTAAGAATTGTGGGGAATGGGCTGTTTGGAACTTTTTTGCAAAACTATTTAGAACCATGCCATACGGACTACTGAGATTTTCTACCTTAGGGCATTGGAAGAGGAAATGGAAAGGAGAATATTCAAACTTTTCCGTGTTCCTAGAGGACTAACCAGAACAGAGGATATTTTTACAAGCCAACAAGTTGATTCATTAAAGGCAGAGTTATTTAAGTTGAGGATAACAAGAGTTATCAGGGGAACTGCAAGCTTTAACTTGGAGAATGCACTTGTGGGACCCTTTGCTAAAGGATAGCTGCAGCCAAGGGCTCCTAGTGTTCCCTATATGTTTCAGAGGATTGGTGACTGAGGCAGGAAGAACCTTCAATTCTTTGGACTTCAAAAAGCAAGGAAATATACTTTCTGATCTCTTTCAAGATGGCTATATTGATGGAATGTAGCCAATATCAATATCAATTATCACTTTGATTTCTGGGAAGGGGGAAGGATTCTCTTCCTTCCCTCCCACTTCATAGCAGTGTCAACAGCATGTACATGGTAGCAAGAACATATGCTTACCTAGATAAGTTTGATACTAGATCTTACATCCCTAGTGACCTCTTCTGATTTGTTTTGTTTTCTTGTGCACAGATCACTGAGCACCAAACTGGAGGAAATGGACATTTCTAGCCATTCAAAAGGTGTCTGTATAACATAAGGCACCAGGGATCCAAAGACACAAAAAATCTAGAACTCATGGTGCTTTAACGTTTGCAAAGGATTTTGTATACTTTACTGTATTTGAGACTCAATCCCATAAGGTAGGAATTATGAGTATATTTATCTCTATTTTGAAGACATATGCCCTATGCTTTTAATATACCCTGTCTCCATCCCTCCTCTTTTACCTATTGAAATTTTCCCCATTTTTCAAGGCCTATATCTGGGACTGTTACCTCCAAGAAGTCTTCTTTAATTCCTTTAATTTCTAATAAGCTTTTGTTTATACTTTTCTTATGTACTCCCTATATTCTAATTTGTATAGTGACTATATGTATAGATGACCACTTACTAAAGCTGTGTAAAGCTGCTTTATAGAAAAGGCCTTTTAGGAGCATATAAGTAGATAGATAGATTGAGAAAGAGAGAGAGAGAGAGAGAGAGAGAGAGAGAGAGAGAGAGAGAGAGAGAGAGAGAGAGAGAAAGAGAGAGAGAGAGAGAGAGAGAGAAATAGATAGATAGATAGAAATATTGACATGTCACCTGTACTATATTAAATTTTTCATTTTTTCCTATAAATCTCACAGACCTTTTCCTCTGTCATCCATATGAAGATAGGCCAAAGTCAATATATTTCCTTGCCAGACTCTGTACCATTCAAGATATTTTAAGAATATATAACTGTTTACTGTTCTCCATAGCCTAAAGATGATATGGCAGCCGTCTTTGATAGAACAGATAGAAAAACAGGAATTAGGTAAAAAAAAAAAGATTAAAAAATGATGGGAGAGTGATCCTGAGCAAATTTCTGTTGACAAGTATATGGTAAGTAACCACTGCATCTGTGTTACAGAATGTGTAGGAAAAATGTGATTTAATTATGGTGAGAGTACATTTATACGAAGATTTGTAAACTTCCAGAAATGAAATAGTGAGAGATGTAGAAGCTTTCTTTCTGGGCATTTTTAATAATAGGATAAGCAACCAGATGTTTGGGATAGTTTAGTCTTGACAGTTATACTGACAATCCTTTCCAACTCTCTGATTATATGTAATGAATACTGTCTCAAAATGTCCCCTTAATTGGGAGCTTACTGTTTACTGGTATGTTCCTATATCTTTTAAACTGGTGGGATTATAATATACATGCACTTATGCTGTCTGATTACAATTCAAATAGCCCTAAGCAGGAAACATATAGGCCATTTGGAAGACTATAAGTGGAGAAGTAAAATTTTTAAACTGTTTAAATCTGGCTTCTATAAATATTAAGTTACAGAACACACCTGGAAAACATTGCCTTGGGCAGGCTCATGTAAAAGTAGTGTGACAGGCAGCCCAATAAATTTTCTAGAGAAATACAGAAACAATAGGTTCTTGAGATACCAGATGCCCTTATTACAAAAGGTTCTTAACTATTATGAATGATCTAGAAAGTAGAATGATAGTAAGACAGGAATTGGTGAAATTCAGGGCACTAGAAGGAAAAAAAGAGAAGTGATGATTTTTCAGAGTAGTTCACATTAAATATAAATGAAAAATAGTCTACAACTTCTTGTTACCAGTGAACCAAAATCTGAATTACAAAACTTAATGTTATCTTGTAAATTAAAAAAAATGATTTGACTTCCTTTTCTTGACATTTTTGCTGAACCAACCCAATCAACATTTAGTTGACCGCATATGACTGTGGCTTTTTGATGGATACAAACATGAATATGTGTGGTCACTGTCCTCAGTGGACTTACAAAATAGTAGGAGAGAAAAGATACATACATAGTATGGAAGAGGAAAAGTCTCCCTGATCCTATATACTTCCCCCATTGGTGTCTTAACCTTCCATTAACAAATCATTCCTTTGTGTTAAGCATTGCTCTCTTCCTGTGATACGTGCTTCAAAAAGTAAGGGATGATGACAACACATTGAGACCCAATCAGATTAGTGTGCTTGTGTACTTTGGTTTATTAGATTTTGTCTGTGGCTTTTTTTCCTATTTATAAGCATTTATTTGGGTAAATACATAATATATATATATATATATGCACACACACACACACACACACACACATATATATATATATATATATTTTAGGATACACATATGGGTACAACTAGATTTCCAAAGAAACCATATCATGTGACAAGAGAAGAGAGTGATGGAAATTAGTGTTTTAGGATGAGAACCAACAACTTTAAAATTCAGACAATTACCTAGAATCCTACCCTTTCTTATATTACTTAACTCAAGTACTGCTTACCAGTTAAATCTGAAAATTAATTCTAACACTGAAATTAATTCCTAATATGGATCATAGGTTCATAGAATACCAACTTTATAGATCTAGAACTGAAAGAGATCTCCAAAGCTATCTGGTCAAATCTCACCATTTTAAAGAGAAGGAAACCAAAGCCTAGCAAGATTAAGGGCATTGCCCAAGGTCATACAGGTAAAATAACATTGGAGGCAGGATTTGGATCTAGGTCTTCTGATTCCAAAGTCAGTGCCCTTTCCATTGCACCATGCTATAGGCAAAAAAAAGTTAGAAAATCTACCATGCTGAGGCTTATAACATATAGGCTGGAAGTTCAGCTGACTGAAATTTTTAGTTGCATTAAAAATATTAAGTATATACCATAAAATATATAATGATTTTACTCTACTTTTGGGATACTAGATTAAACTCATGATGTGGTATGCTATCTAAACCTTCCTGAGAAGCTTTTGACACTATTCAACACAGATTATTATACTTCAGTTCCTTTGGAACTGGGATATGAGGAAATAATGCTTTCCCAAGCATGATTTTTTTTTAACTGAGCAAACAAGTTTAAGTGACTTGCCCAGGATCACATAAGGTATAAGGGTCTGAGGCCAGATTTTAACTCAGGAAGATGTTTCCTTGACTCTAGAGTTAGCACTCAATCTTACTGTGCCAGCCTGCTATCTCAAATAGGATTTTATAGTGCTGCAAGACAGTAATAAAATAATAATAGGCATTTATATAATGATTTATCCAATGAGATAGTCCATATTTTCTCTTATTTTTTTCATTCTTTTGATTGTATTTTATTGTTTCTTGGTGTCCTATGAAGTCATTAGCTTCTGCTTGCCCAATTCTAATTTTTAAGAAATTATTTTCCACAGTGAGATTTGTACATTCTTTCTTATTTAGCCAATCTACTTCTTAAGGAATTAATTTTTGTATCCCTTTTCCCACTGGCCAATTCTACTTCTTAAAGAGTTCTTCTTTTCAGTGGATTTTTATACTTCTTTTACCACTTGTCCAATTCTATTATTTTCTTTAGTATTTTTGTACCTCTTTTACTAGGCTGTTGATACTGTTTTCATAATTTTCTTGCTTCAATTTTCCTTTGCCTCTTTTATTTGATTTTAAAAATCCTTTTGAGGTCTTCCAGGAATTCTTGTTGAACTTGTTTCCAAATTTACATTTCTCTTTGAGAATTTCTCTCTAGCTGCTTTAGCTTTGTTGGCTTCTTCTGGGCTCGTGTCTTGATTTTCCATATTATCACAGTAACCTGTAGTGATCAGGTTCTATTTTTGTTGTTTGTTCATTTTTCTAGCCCAGTTCTTGACTTTTAGCTTCATGTTTAGCTTCAGACCTTTCTTACTGTAGTTTTCAGAGCAAGCTCTGGGGGTCTGTAGGTTTTTGATGCTTCCATGGTGATATGATCTAAGGAGAGGTATGGTCATTGTTTTCCTAGATGCCTGTGCTCTTGTCTTTTCCCAAGAAGGGATCTTATAACCCTGTAGCCACCAGCACTAGCATGCCTCCTAGCCCTGGGACCGACCAGTTCCCCAACTTGTTTGTAGCAGCAATTGCTAGTGCTCTCCTATGTCCTGGAATTGAGATCAGGGTCCTTACTTCCTGAGAGTGAAGCACAAGCCTGCCTTTCCACCCTGGAAACTTGACCAGGGCCCCTGCTCCCTTGCAGGATCAAGTGCTTTTAGTTCTTTTAGCCCTGGCACTGCAACTGGGAATTTGATATGGGCAATACAATAAGGTCCCAATCCCAGCACTGGGAAAGGCTCTCCTGCAGTCTCCTCTTACCATCTGTTTGACCATACCTCCCCATTATCTGTAGATTGAAAGCTTCTGAAGCTGCTGGCATCATGGCACAGTGTGTGCTGAATGGTTCAAATTTCTTTTCAGGCTCTACCAGTTGTCCATTCCCCACAAGACCTTTCCTGCCTGTCCTTTAGGCTTTATATTGGTTATGTCACAATGTGTCACCCAGTGACACTAACTTGTAAGACAAATGGCTGGAGTAAGGGGTACTATGGAACAGATAAAACGAACTGGCCTGCCCAGATTTCAGGTTTTTAGACTCATTACTTTGACCTTCTTTTTACAGGGCACACTAGCCAACTGAGCAAACCTGGACCAATGGCCAAACCCAGAATGGAATACTTTTAGGGTAGATTAAGTTTGTTTGATTGTTCTTAATTTAATGGGAACATTCCTCCCCACTTTCCTTCATGAAAAGTTTTTATGGAGGAGATGTGATAACTACTTAACTTTCCTTTAAATTCAGAGTATTTTGTAACTGTGAATAAAGTAGATAATTTTTGGAGTTTAAAACAGTTTCTAAGAGTGGAAATGTATAGAAATTTCCTAGTAATGTTATTTGTTGTCCAAGTCAAAGGAGGATTGAACCTACTATCATCTGGATTTGTTATTGCTCACAATTCATCATCTTTAATAATGTGAATTTAAAAAATTCCCAAGACTCTGAATACAACTTTAAAAATGATATGCCTGCAAACCATATCTTAAGAAAAACATTTTCCACAAATTGTTCTATGACCGCATGACTTTTATTTTTTTCTTTTTAAAATGTGATTACTGCATTGAAAAACCAAGAGTCTCATGGTTCAAAAGAAAATAATTGTAGAATTATGGACATCTCTTTGAACTAGGTATTTTTTTAAAGCAAGAATGTTGTTTAATGGACATTAATAAGCATTCCTGTGGCATACTTCTATTAGCTGAACACTTTCTAATCACTTTCCCTCATTTCCCCTAACTCATCAGGGTCAAATTATAGATAGCATCTTCACTTAAATAACTTGACTGAGATGTAGAGTGATTTAGTGACCTGCAAAGACCTCATAGAGTTTTAAGACTGCTAAGCCTGGTATTTCTAAATTTCTTTTAGATCAGTTAAATAATGCCATATTCTCATTTGTGACTTCATTTGTTCAATAAGAAAAGGACAATCTCGTATAAAACAATCTTTAGAGAAGCAATATGGCACAATGGATAGAATACTGGATTTCAACTCAGGGAGATTTAAGTTCAAATCTTGCCTCTGATGACTATTAGTACTATAACAACGGGCAAGTGACTTAATCTTTAACTGTAAAAAATTGGGAGGGAATTGGACTTGCTTACTTCTATTAGTACTATAACAACGGGCAAGTGACTTAATCTTTAACTGTAAAAAATTGGGAGGGAATTGGACTTGCTTACTCTTCCAGCTCAAAATCTACACTCCTCTCAAAAAATATGATTTATAGAGCAGGTGCTAATATGCTTTGGTAGAGAAAGCTCCCTAAAACAGTAGAAAGGAGGAGGGTGGGCAGGGAGGGGGATCTTATAGTACTTTGCAATTCTCTAACTTGCTTTTTTCATATTTTCAATTGTATCATCTTTACCTCTATATTCATCTCATTTCCCCTATAATTCTCATATCCTTTTCATATTCTCAATCAAATTATATTTATTTGTATGTTCATCTGATCTCCCCTGTAATTCATATAAACTTTTCATAGTCTTAATTGTATGTTTACATAGGTACTTATCTTATCTCCTCTGTAATTCCTTTATGTACTTTTCATATTCTCAATTATACCATGTTGACCAGAGTATTCATCTTATCTCCCCTGTTTATTCTCTTATACACTTCTGATATTCTCAATTACATTATATTTACTCATGTATTATCTCCTGTATAATTCACATATGCTTTTCATAGCCTCATTTTGGACACTTGGTATCCCAAAAATCTTAGTGTAGTTAAGCTTAAAACTACACTAAGATTTTTGGGACAATCCAGTTTTGGGGACATCAAAACAAAAAAAATCTTTGTTTTCCCAGTTTTTGGGAAAACTTGTCTTTATGAATTATCTTACACACTTCTCAAATTCTAAATTATTTTGGATTCATTTGTGTATCCATTTTATCTATCATATTTGAGTTTTTTTTTTCAATCAGCAAATATTTTTTCAAATGTTTACTATGTGTCAAGAAATATGTTAAGTGCTGAGGATAAAAGGATAAGGCAGACACTAACTCTGCCCAAAAGGTGTTTACCTTCTAATGAGTCAACATGCATATGACTGGGTGTACAAAAATCATAATAGATGTGGGCACTTAGAGAAGACACTAGTAACTAGATGGAAGGAGAGTAGCCAAGAGACCAGGCAAGAGGAGTAGATAGAAGGCAACCTTGGAGGAAGAAACTCACTAGTAGTTGGGTGTCTGGGATAGATGGTGATAGAAGGTACCTTTAAGTTAGTTTATTGAAAGTTATATTGATTCAGTGACCCATTGTACCTGTTTCTGCTCATCAGTCAGTGGAGGGAAAGGCTCTGTTGGAGAAGGCAACAGGAATCTGTAGTTTTTTGCATTCCCTTTATCACATACTCCTGCCTGTAACATTTGTATCTATACCTGCAAATTGTTAAGTCCTTACTACCTCGGGGAGGAACTAAAATGCAGGGGCCCAGTCCCTTTTACTGACCTGACTTTTCCAGATTGTCTTTATCTCATTATTAAAACTAGCAATAAAACCTGATCTATCTTAAAACCATTTGCTGATCCCCAGTGGTCAGCCTCTCACCTTGTTTGCGCTACCTTGACACACTTTAATAAACTTTTAAAATTCCCTTTATCCTGAAGGCAAAAGCCTGAATAAAGAATTTTCTTTTCAATAAGTTTATAAGCATTACGTGCCTACTCTGTGTTAAGTGCTAGGAATGTACAAAAGAAGGTGAAAGACAAATGATCCATAGTCAGATGGGGAGACAACCTGCAAACAATTATGTACAAACAAGCTTTAGACAGGAAAAGCTGGAAATAATCAACAAAAGGCACTAGAACTAAGTGTTCTTGTAGAGCAGTGGTTCCCAAACTTTTTCGGCCTACCACCACCTTTCCAGAAAAAATATTACTTAGCCCCCTGGAAATTAATTTTTTAAAAATTTAATAGCAATTAATAGGAAAGATAAATGCACCTGTGGCCATCACCGCCCTCCTTGATCGCTGCAGCACCCACCAGGAGGCGGAGGCGGTGGTGCCCACTTTAGGAATCACTGCTTAGAAGGTGGGATTTTAGTTGGAACTTGAAGGAAGCTAAGAGATAGAAATAAGGGGAGCATTAGAAAGGGGGGCAGCAGCAGCCAGGAAAAATGTCTGGAATTGGGAAATGGAGAGTCTTGTTTAAGAAACAACTTGAATAAGGAGGCCAGTGACACTGGATCATAGCCTGAGTAGCGGTGGGTGGCAGGGAATAAAGTATGAATGGGGAGCAGGACAGGTTCTGGAGGGGATTTGAACACCCAATGGGGGAGTTTCTATATGACCCTAGAAGTGGCAGGGAGCTCCTGGAATTTATTGAATGGGAGGGTAACATGGTCAGAAGTGGGCATTAGCTCTTGGCCCACAGACATGAGTATCTGCCAATAGAGTTGAGGCAGGCAGACTCATCAGTTGGCTATTTCAGTCATCCAGTTTTGGGGAGGTGAAAGCTGGAAGAGGAAGTCCATTAGTGTGGACAGTGGAGTGGAAAAGCCCCTCCTCAGCCTAGGGACTCCTCTTCAGCCAGTGTCTCCTTCACAAATGCTTTTTGAATATATGTATGAATGGTCATTATGATTGAGAGGAGGCAATGCCCACCCTCTACCCCCAGCCTCTTCAAGCCAGTGGCCTCTTCTGACCCCTGGGATCTGAGGCCCCTCTTCCTCACCTCCTTCTCTCCCCTCTCCTTCTTCTCCCCAAGAGGGCTATTTTCTTAGTGTTGCTGCCCCCCGTCTCTTCCTGGTCCCCTGCTCCCTATAGAGGTTGAGCCTCCAGACCTTTGAGGATGCAGTTGTTTCTTCTTCCCTCTAATGGTGAATTTCATGGCTGCAGGACAGGATGGGGGCTAGCCTGGCTGCGGGTACCCACCACCACCTGCCCGCAGCACAGAGCCCAGGCTTTGGCACAGCTGGTCCTAAAGCCTAAGACTTCTCCCAGTTGCAGGCCAGCACTAATCATGATGAGAAAATGAGATTTGTTTTCAGCTTCTGTTTAAAGGAAGCCTTCTAGTTCATTCCTCTTATGTGAGGTTTATGGTACCCACCAATCAAAGCATCAATCAGTGAATACTTAATTAAGTGCTTACTGCTGGTTAGGGACTGTGCCAAGCCTTGGAGATATAAGTACAAGGAATGAAACAATCCCCCACTCACAAGGAGCTTAACATTCTGAAGGGGAAGACAAGTACATATAAAAATACATGCATCAAAAATAGGAAGTTCACGAATATAAATATGCATCCAGTTGCCAAATACAACGTGGCTTGGTAGAGAAGGGCACTAGCATTAGGGGGATGAGGCCAGGCTTCATAAAGAATCCTGTATTTGTTACTTAGTGGTCCATTACAGTGGCCTTTGTAAGGATGTTTCCAGGATACTCATGGCAGAAAAATAAGCTCCTGGAACAACCAATCAGCTGATGAACAGTTATTAAATGCCTGCTGGGTTACTGGGGGTACAAACACAACAAAATGACTCTACTCTCAAGAAGCTTACATTCTATCAGGGAAGACAATGTGTACATAGATGTGTGTGCATATAGACAGAATATGCAGAATAAATACAAAATAACAAATACAAGGTAGTTGGAGAGGAACACAGTACACAGTTCGATGCCCAGAGCCTACTCAGATGATGCTGTTTTTTTTTTTCCTTTTTGTAGCTGGTACTACAAAGGGAATTTTGCCTGCTAACATGAGTGTCTGATCCGATCTACTTGGCAGCAAAATCTATGCTTCTCAAGGGCCAGATTATTTCTCTGCTGCTACTACTTAGGACAAACAAAAGGTTACTGTCCAAATCCTCATTTCAGCAATAATGACGTGTCTTTGTTGAGTCACTCGGGTCTGGGAGTTTTCTAATTTTTTTTTTCTTTTTAAGAAATGAAATGACTTTTGAAGTCTCTAAGTGCAATATTGTTGTTGAAAGGAACATTTTCATCCTTCATGATGACTTTTTCTGTCTCCCAGTGTACTGAGTGTAACCATTAATCAGTACTTTTCATCCTTTGAATTAATAATTCATCCTTTGATGGTTCATTCTTTGCCAATAGAGAAATGTTACCATGCTTGGGATTCCTTCACTAGCTGAGGTGAAAAACAACTCAAGAGAAAAGATTAGCTCTGAAATGGGGAGCATATCACACATTTGCAAATACCACAATAAAATCTTTAGAAGAGACCTACTCCTATCATAGAGTTGCTCAGTTAGGTTGTCATGGTTACTTCTTCAATTTGCCTAAGTGCATGATGGTAGTTGTACCATTTGATATCCATTAACTGAAAAAATTCCGGGTGTCTCACAAGATGATGGACATGGAAATATGTATTGTATGATAATGCATGTACAACCTAAATCACATTACCTACATCTTAGGCAGAAAGATTGGGAGGAAGTGGGAGAACATGGATCAAAAAATGTCAGAAAACAATTGTTAAACATTGTATTCACAGGTCAAAAAAAATTTTTTTTAAAGTTCAGGTTAAAGAAGCAGTTAGGTGGCTCGGTGAATTGACACCAAATTTGGTCTCAGACACTTCCTGGCTGTGTGATTCTGGGCAAGTCACTTAACCCCCATTGCCTAGCCCTTACTGCTCTTGCCTTGGAATCAATACACAGTATTGATTCTAGGACAGAAGGTAAGAGTTTAAAAAAAAAAGAGAGTGGCAGCTACTCCAAACTTAGGAATATTTAAAAATAAACTTGTATTTTATTATAACACCTTCTATATTATACTTCTGTAATACATTTGAACAATATATTTGTGAGAGAGACAGAGACAAAAAGAAGATATAATTGATAAAATGCTAGAATTAGAATTTAGTTTCAAATCCTACCCTTGATACTTCCTAGTTTTCTGACCACAGTAAGCTTTTTTGACTCATATGAACTTCATTCTCCCATTTGCAAAATCAGAATAATGATAGCTGAAATAATTGTATCGTGGAAATATAGATCTATCTGGAAGGACCTCTGAGTCCAGCTTCTCTGCTTTCCTCATTTTATAGATGAGAAACCAGGAGATTAAGGGACTTGCCCAAGGCCAGATAGGAAAGTTAATAAATGACATTTACATAGCACTTTAAGGTTTGTTAAACGCTTTTCACACTTAATTTCATCTGGCCCTCATACACTATGCTAGAAGTACTACAAATATTATTATCTTCATTTTACAGATGAATAAACGAAGAGATGTTAAGTACCTATCTGTGGGCTTCTGTGAGGCTCAAATGAGGTAATGCATGTATTGTGCTCTGCAAACCTTAAAGTCATATAAATATCATTAATATATAATTTAGTTAGTCTAAAGAAGATATATTTGCTTATTTATTACACTAACTTATATATTTTGTTGGAGCTAAAGATCAAAGTGGCAATAATGTGTCTATGGAGTCCTAGACCTCTTGTTCCTTCAAGAATCATCAACATACAGGTGGGAGACCATTGACTTAAACTATACAATAAAAGTACTATTTTGTTGTTTTTTAATTGTTACACTTGTGTCTAACTCTTTTTTTTAAAACCCTTAACTTCTGTCTTGGAGTCAATACTGTGTATAGGTTCCAAGGCAGAAGAGTGGTAAGAGCTAGGCAATGGGGGTCAAGTGACTTGCTCAGGACCACACATTTAGGAAGTGTCTGAGGCCAGATTTGAACTCAAAAAGATGAGTCTTCCTGACTGCTGGCCCAACACAGTATCCACAGTGTGGATACCACCAAGTACTACAAAGTACCATACTTAAAAAATCGCTCCAATGTTGTTTCTCCCAAGAAAGGAGTTAGTTACAATTATAGACCTAAGTTCTAGTCCCAGATCTGCAATTAATTATCTGTATGACCTTGGAAAAGTCACTCATCCTCTATTGGCTTGTTTCTTCATTAGTAAAATGAGAGATTTGGTCTGATGTACAAAAACAATAGTCAGCTCAGCAGTGAACCCATTTAGAAAGGGAGGATTTTATGAGCAGAAGTGAAAGTCTAAAAAGCCAGGGAGAGGAAATCACTGAGGAGCAGAGGTGGAGCCATGAGGGGTTGGGATTCTCTCTCCCGGGTTTCTCTCTCCAGCCTCTGTCCTCCAGTTCCCCTTCTCCACTGACCATGTCACTGAAAAGACTGGAACAATATCAAACAATGCCTCTAGTGACGAGTGGAGAAACATAGCATGGAGAAACTGGATAACGCTTGCATGGCAAAGAGATGATGTGCCAACCCTGTAGTCTAGAAAGGCAGTGACTCTAAGAGAGCAGCAGAGGGCTACACATTTGGGGAGCTTCATAAGGATGCCATACATACGGGGGAGGGAAAACTTCTAGTTCAAGAGGAGCAAATGATCTCTGCTACATACGACCTCCACACATGCTCCTCAATGCCGATGATCTCTAAGTTAGAACCCACTTTCCCTGTGGACATTAGGTGCATTCATGGGATAGTACGTCCTAGATTGGAAGAGAAGATTTTCTACCAACTGTTTGCACTATGTCACTTTTTTGGGGGGAAACTAATTTAGACTACTGGCTTATGGTACATGAGTAGGGGTATCAGAACTTACAGACTCTCAGGTTTACCTCCCTCCTGGTCAGCCATAGTCTGGAGACTATGACATTTAAGTGACTATAAACTAGTAACTTAAAGTCTCTGAAACTCCACTTTTTTATTTGTAAAATGGTATTATTAATACCCATAGCACCTAGTTCCTATGGTTATAATGAGTTTCTTTTCTTTTCTTTTTTTGAGTGAGACATAGCTTATTTTTTTCAGTTTTAAATTGAAAATTTTTTTATTTAATTAATGTAGAATATTTTTCCATGGTTACATGATTCATGTTCTTTCCCTCCCCTTTTTCCTCCCCCCCATAACCAACAAGAATTCCACTGGGTTTTACATGTATCATTGATCAAAACCTATTCTACCTTGGAATCAACACATGGCATTGATTCGTTTTTTATTTATTTATTTAATGTTGAATATTTTTCCATGGTTACATGATTCATGTTCTTTCCCTCCCCTCTTCTCTTCCCCTCCAACCCCCCCGTATCCAAAAAGCAATTCCACTGGGTTATACATCTCATATAACGAGTTTCAAATGAGTTAAGTAATCTATGTATGTCTTTTGAAAAGTGCCTCTTGACAATGCACTGTTGGTGGAGTTATAAACTGATCCAATCATTTTGAAGAGCAATTTAAAAAATTTGATAGCCGAAAAGGCTATCAAACTATATTCTCTTTGATCCTATCAATACCACTACTAGATCTGTATCCCCAGAAGATTTTTAAAAAAGAAAAGAAAGAAGATACATATATATAAAATATTTATAGCAGCTTTTTAAAAATCTTGGCAAAGAACTGGAATTGAAGGGATATCCATTAATTAGGGAATGGCTGAATAAGTTGGGGTTTATGATTGTGACAAAATACTATTGTTCTAAAAGAAATGATGGTCAAGATTCCTTCAGTAGAACCCAGAAAGACATATAAGCTGATGCAAAGTGAAATGAACAGATCTAGGGGAAACACTGTACACAGTAACAGCAATATTATGTGGTGAACAACTGTGAATGATTTTTTATTTGTTTTTAATCCTTTCCCTTTTATCTTAGAATCAATACTAAGTATCTAGGTATTGATAAGGCACAAGAGTAGTAAGGCAACAGCTAGGCAGTTGGGGTTAAGTGAGACTCGCCCAGGGTCACACAACTAGGAAGTGTCTGAGGCTAGATTTGAATCCAGGATCTCCCCAATCCATCTATGAATGATTTAGCTATTCTCAGCAGTATAAAGATTCAAGACAATTCCAAAAGAATTATAATGAAAAAATGCTATCTATCTCCAGAGAAAGAACTGATGGAATATGAATGTAGATCAAAGTATACTTCTTTTTTTTTTTTTTACTTTTTTATGTTTCTCAGTTTTTTTCCTAACATGGTTAATATGGAAATATGCTTTGCATGACTGTTCACATATAATCCACATCAAATTCTTTGCCTTCTCAAAGAGAGGGGGAAGAGGAAGGACGGAAAAAGAATTTAGCACTCAAAATTTTTTTTATATGTAATCGAAAGAGATAAAATATTTTTAAATGAACATACCAAAAAAAAAAAAAAGAAAAGAAATTTGAGTAGTCCATGTTTGAAAGAGATCAATGCTAAACTGACGAAAATCTTGCCATCTGAGAAGAAATGAGAGGGAGCTTTGTTGTGAGTATAGCTATAAGGTACACTTACCAGGGCTTTAGAAATCAGGTTGGTTGGTTGTTCCTAGATGGGTTGATGTTTGTCACACTGAACACTTAGTAAAGTTTGATTGCATGCAAAAAAGAAAAGAAAAGGAAAGAAATGTGCCAGTGGCTAAAGGGGTTGAACACATGGAATCCCTGTTTCTGAGAAGCCTGAGGCTGATGGATTGCTTGACCTTTTGAGTTTAAATAGGGCTAAAGTCAATGGGGTATCTGTACTGCATTCAGCACCAATATGGTGAGTCTCTGAGGTTACAGGGCCAGCAGGCTTGGCTGCCTAAAGAAAGGAAAATAGGTCTACGTCAGAAATGGATAAGGTCAAAGTTTCTGTGCCAATTGGCAGCAGGATTGGGTTTGTAGTGGTCACTGCACTTCCAGCCTGGGTGAGATAGGGAGACTTGGACAAGAAAGACCGACATAGAGATAGGAAAGAGGGAAGGAAGAAAAGAAAGGAAGAAGGGAGGGAGGGAAGTAGTAAAGGGAGGAAGAAAAGAAGACTAATAATGTGACATTAAAATATATGGGAATCATAGGTTCTATTTGGAGTAATTTTTATGAATTGCCTGTCTATGTGATAATGAAACAATAGAAATATTGGTTTTGCTATTTATTTCTCCATCCTTATGTTTTATTGTCACATGTTTGAGGTTAAAAAATGTTTTTCATGATCTATGGATGTTAAAACAGAGTCATGAGAACATTTTAGAATAATTCCTACTTTAAAAAATCACACTCTTAGAAATTCCCCAGCTCAACCCTCATGTTCAAATTTCTCCCTGCTCAAGATTCTCATTTTAGGAATTCCTTAACATTGGCATAACTATCAGTCAACAAATCACCTTGAACCAAAAGAAAATATCATTTTCATCCCAACTTAATTGTTTTATTGTGTTTTTTAAATTTGAAACAAAGTAAAAAGCTTCATTTGTCTGATGCTGAAGACACTAATTCTAGTCAGCATTCCAATCTCCTTTTGGCCATCTTTGCTTCAGTAGCAGAGGCACCAGGGAATAACTATTAGATTCATTGTCCAAATACAACTCTCTTCTTTTTTCTGAAAAGGCTTTAGAGACAAGGATGGATCTTTCAATCACTTATTTTGTTCCTGCACTTAAGGAAGAGAAAAATCTCATGAAACTCCTTCTTGGAAATAGTTTTAATCTTTCGTCAGAGCTACCTCTAGTTGAGACTGGGGCTTTAGGGGGTGGGGTGGAAGGGCATTTTTTCCAATTTTGTCTTGATGCAATTTTACTGATCAAAAAACAATCAAATCGATAGGTGATGTATGGGACAATATATATATATATATATATATATATATATATATAACCATCCATAAATCAAATCCCAGTGGCTTGTCATTTTTTTGTGGAATAGGTATGCATTTTTCAAAACACACATATGTAGTAGCCTCTCTCTCAATTCAGACTGACATAAGTAGGCTGGTTCCCAGAGAGGGGCTGCTACCTATTTTCTCATGGCTCTGTCAGACTTAAAGAGGCTGAATTTCTAGTATTGCCATTCACAAGCCCCCAGAAGTGAGCTTCCCATCAAAAATTAGAGAATAACCACAATTAGCTTTTAGATAGGGTATTTACTGAGAAAGGATAGTAAGAACAATAGTGACAAAAACATTTCCTTCTCCTCAAGCAAAACAAAAAAAAATCACCACCACAACAGTAAAAACTGGCAGTGCATCCTCCCCTTATAAACACAAATATTGTCCCTGGAAAAAGTGGGCACAAAGTTCAAGTACAATATTAATGAGGAAAATATGTAGAAAGCATGTGTGATAAAGGGGTACCTCTTAGTCCTGACAGTCCTTTTTTTCCCTTAAGTTCCTTTTTTTTTTATTAAATCCTTACCTTCTGTCTTGGAGTTAATACTATGCATTGGCTCCACGGCAGAAGAGTGGTAAAGCCTAGGCAGTTGGGGTTAAGTGACTTGCCCAGGGTCGCAAAGCTGGGGGAGGCCAGATTTGAACCTAGGACCTCCNCAAACTATATTCTCTTTGATCCTATCAATACCACTACTAGATCTGTATCCCCAGAAGATTTTTAAAAAAGAAAAGAAAGAAGATACATATATATAAAATATTTATAGCAGCTTTTTAAAAATCTTGGCAAAGAACTGGAATTGAAGGGATATCCATTAATTAGGGAATGGCTGAATAAGTTGGGGTTTATGATTGTGACAAAATACTATTGTTCTAAAAGAAATGATGGTCAAGATTCCTTCAGTAGAACCCAGAAAGACATATAAGCTGATGCAAAGTGAAATGAACAGATCTAGGGGAAACACTGTACACAGTAACAGCAATATTATGTGGTGAACAACTGTGAATGATTTTTTATTTGTTTTTAATCCTTTCCCTTTTATCTTAGAATCAATACTAAGTATCTAGGTATTGATAAGGCACAAGAGTAGTAAGGCAACAGCTAGGCAGTTGGGGTTAAGTGAGACTCGCCCAGGGTCACACAACTAGGAAGTGTCTGAGGCTAGATTTGAATCCAGGATCTCCCCAATCCATCTATGAATGATTTAGCTATTCTCAGCAGTATAAAGATTCAAGACAATTCCAAAAGAATTATAATGAAAAAATGCTATCTATCTCCAGAGAAAGAACTGATGGAATATGAATGTAGATCAAAGTATACTTCTTTTTTTTTTTTTTACTTTTTTATGTTTCTCAGTTTTTTTCCTAACATGGTTAATATGGAAATATGCTTTGCATGACTGTTCACATATAATCCACATCAAATTCTTTGCCTTCTCAAAGAGAGGGGGAAGAGGAAGGACGGAAAAAGAATTTAGCACTCAAAATTTTTTTTATATGTAATCGAAAGAGATAAAATATTTTTAAATGAACATACCAAAAAAAAAAAAAAGAAAAGAAATTTGAGTAGTCCATGTTTGAAAGAGATCAATGCTAAATTGACGAAAATCTTGCCATCTGAGAAGAAATGAGAGGGAGCTTTGTTGTGAGTATAGCTATAAGGTACACTTACCAGGGCTTTAGAAATCAGGTTGGTTGGTTGTTCCTAGATGGGTTGATGTTTGTCACACTGAACACTTAGTAAAGTTTGATTGCATGCAAAAAAGAAAAGAAAAGGAAAGAAATGTGCCAGTGGCTAAAGGGGTTGAACACATGGAATCCCTGTTTCTGAGAAGCCTGAGGCTGATGGATTGCTTGACCTTTTGAGTTTAAATAGGGCTAAAGTCAATGGGGTATCTGTACTGCATTCAGCACCAATATGGTGAGTCTCTGAGGTTACAGGGCCAGCAGGCTTGGCTGCCTAAAGAAAGGAAAATAGGTCTACGTCAGAAATGGATAAGGTCAAAGTTTCTGTGCCAATTGGCAGCAGGATTGGGTTTGTAGTGGTCACTGCACTTCCAGCCTGGGTGAGATAGGGAGACTTGGACAAGAAAGACCGACATAGAGATAGGAAAGAGGGAAGGAAGAAAAGAAAGGAAGAAGGGAGGGAGGGAAGTAGTAAAGGGAGGAAGAAAAGAAGACTAATAATGTGACATTAAAATATATGGGAATCATAGGTTCTATTTGGAGTAATTTTTATGAATTGCCTGTCTATGTGATAATGAAACAATAGAAATATTGGTTTTGCTATTTATTTCTCCATCCTTATGTTTTATTGTCACATGTTTGAGGTTAAAAAATGTTTTTCATGATCTATGGATGTTAAAACAGAGTCATGAGAACATTTTAGAATAATTCCTACTTTAAAAAATCACACTCTTAGAAATTCCCCAGCTCAACCCTCATGTTCAAATTTCTCCCTGCTCAAGATTCTCATTTTAGGAATTCCTTAACATTGGCATAACTATCAGTCAACAAATCACCTTGAACCAAAAGAAAATATCATTTTCATCCCAACTTAATTGTTTTATTGTGTTTTTTAAATTTGAAACAAAGTAAAAAGCTTCATTTGTCTGATGCTGAAGACACTAATTCTAGTCAGCATTCCAATCTCCTTTTGGCCATCTTTGCTTCAGTAGCAGAGGCACCAGGGAATAACTATTAGATTCATTGTCCAAATACAACTCTCTTCTTTTTTCTGAAAAGGCTTTAGAGACAAGGATGGATCTTTCAATCACTTATTTTGTTCCTGCACTTAAGGAAGAGAAAAATCTCATGAAACTCCTTCTTGGAAATAGTTTTAATCTTTCGTCAGAGCTACCTCTAGTTGAGACTGGGGCTTTAGGGGGTGGGGTGGAAGGGCATTTTTTCCAATTTTGTCTTGATGCAATTTTACTGATCAAAAAACAATCAAATCGATAGGTGATGTATGGGACAATATATATATATATATATATATATATATATATATAACCATCCATAAATCAAATCCCAGTGGCTTGTCATTTTTTTGTGGAATAGGTATGCATTTTTCAAAACACACATATGTAGTAGCCTCTCTCTCAATTCAGACTGACATAAGTAGGCTGGTTCCCAGAGAGGGGCTGCTACCTATTTTCTCATGGCTCTGTCAGACTTAAAGAGGCTGAATTTCTAGTATTGCCATTCACAAGCCCCCAGAAGTGAGCTTCCCATCAAAAATTAGAGAATAACCACAATTAGCTTTTAGATAGGGTATTTACTGAGAAAGGATAGTAAGAACAATAGTGACAAAAACATTTCCTTCTCCTCAAGCAAAACAAAAAAAAATCACCACCACAACAGTAAAAACTGGCAGTGCATCCTCCCCTTATAAACACAAATATTGTCCCTGGAAAAAGTGGGCACAAAGTTCAAGTACAATATTAATGAGGAAAATATGTAGAAAGCATGTGTGATAAAGGGGTACCTCTTAGTCCTGACAGTCCTTTTTTTCCCTTAAGTTCCTTTTTTTTTTATTAAATCCTTACCTTCTGTCTTGGAGTTAATACTATGCATTGGCTCCACGGCAGAAGAGTGGTAAAGCCTAGGCAGTTGGGGTTAAGTGACTTGCCCAGGGTCGCAAAGCTGGGGGAGGCCAGATTTGAACCTAGGACCTCCTGTCTTTAGGCCTGGCTCTCAATCCACTGAGCCACCCAGCTGCCCCCAGCTTCCTAAAGTTCTTGCAAAGCTACCCTTGAGTCAGCTCTCCTCTATAGTCTGAGAGTCAAGACCCTTCTGCCACAAGGGGTGTATGTCCTTGAAGCTCTTGCTGTCCCTGGGTTAATGTCTTTTCCCAAATATCTGCAGGCACTTTCTCTGTTGACAGCCACTATGAGTAGGTTAATCACTGATATTGCTTCTCTTTGCTTTTGGACCTCTATATATCCCAGTGGGCCTTAGGAAGCACTGCTAACTTAAAGCTAGTGGAGGTGATAGAGTTCTAGCTGAGCTATTTAAGATCCTCAGAGTTGATGCTATTAAAGGACTGCACTCAATATACCAGCAAATTTGGCAGTTAAGACCCTGCCAAAAATGGTAGAGATTTAGATTCTGCAAGCTAGGCTTCAGGATTATGTGAACTGAGACTTATCAGAAGAGCAGACTGGTTTTTAAAGAAGCAGAAGAATTAGAGAACAAAATACCAGCACTTGCTAGAATATAGAGAAAGCAAACGAGTTCCAGAAAAACATTTATTCCTGCTTTGTTGACTACACTAAAAGCCTTTGACTGTGTGGATCACAACAAAATATGAAAAGTCCTCAAAGAGAGAGTAGTGTCAGGTCATCTTACTTGCCTCCTGAGAACCTGTATGAAGGTCAAAAAGCAACAGTTAGAATTGAACATGGAACAATTGATTGGTTTAAGATTGGAAAAGGAGTACAATAAAGCTGTATATTGTCAACTTATTTATTTAATTTATATTCAGAGTACATCGTGCCAAATGACCTTGGCTTCTTTGATATCTAACCAAGCTCTAAGCACTCCATAGCATGCACTTCCACTGCCTTTTTGGCCATTGGAAATTGTTCTTATCTATCCATTCCACTGGGGGGAAGTTTTCACATCCCCATTAACTAACTGATGGGTTTGAGATCTATCTGTCGCTTCCATCCTGGTTGAGGGTAACCAGCATCTACTGGTAGCAAGAACATAACCAGTGAAAGTTTAAGACAAGAGCAAATCATCCTTTCCCTCTAATCCTGCTCAGAAAATTGCAGGGCTCAAAGATACACTAGAACCTTGAGGGATAAATGAAGCCTGGCTAGTCCTAGAAGAATAAGGTCAAAGCATACTTAATACATTCATATTCCTACCTTTTACTTAGCTCAGAGACTTGCACACAGCAAGTGCTTAATGTTTGTTGAATTGAATAGTCCTTGAAATGTAGGTTTGGGAATCATTCCAAAAAAGATGATAGTCAAAGTTGAGTAAATAGATAATAAAGTAAGATAAAAAAGGGAGAAAAGAGATAGATGGAACAGTATAGAATCCTATACTTAATGAATCGGTGTTTCCTTTGTTTGCTGCATTATTGGAGGCAAGTTAAACCACCACCACGTTGTCTTGACCACCATCTTCACTCTAACCCTGATGTTGACATCCCAATATACTGAACCCAAGAGCCTGGGGAATAGCAATATATCCAGCCCAGTGCATTCAATCATCATTCTGGGAAATAGCCCTGGTGAAGATTCAGCCTGGTGACTGCTCCTGCAAGTATAGCAACCATAGCTACTAAAGACTCATAAAAGGATGTTCTTGCCACCAAAGTGTTTGGTACTGTCAGATATTTCAACATGAGAAACTGATATGATTTTTATGATATTTAAAAAGAAGCATTATCATCTGTTTTACTGCTGTACCCTAAAGACCATGGAACCTTTCCCCCCAACTTGAAACTCAGGCATTTTTCATTTGTCTGATTTTTCCTGACCCCATTTGGGGTTTTCTTGGCAAAGATACAGGAGTGATTTGACATTTTCTTCTCCAGCTCATTTTGCAGATGAGGAAACTGAGGCAAATAAGATTAGGTGCCCCAGATCACACAGCTAGTATTTGGGACCAGATTTGAACTCAGAAAGATGAATCTTCCTGACTCCATCCAGAACACTATCCACTGTGCCCTCTCGCTGCCAACTTAAAGCTAAATCTTTCCTTATGTATTGTCTGTCCCATTAGAATGTGAGCCACTTGAGAACAGGGACTGTCTTCTTTTCTCTTTTCATCTTCTGTACTTAGCACAGCGCTTTACACATTATTTTAAGGGTTTAATTTTTTTCATTCATTCATGAACGAGGTAGGGGATAATAATGTCTTAAAAGAATTATGACTGGAGTAATGAAGATAATATTACTATAACTTCAAAGTAAATGTTCCTTTCTAAGAGCTAACTGAAGCTGACTGGTGGTTAAATGGAAGTTATTCATAATTCAGCTTCTCATTAGCATCTAGTAAGGGGCAAGAACGTAATTTTTGAGGTATCAAGACAATAGCAGATTGCCTCCTGCAGGGTATAAAGGTACCTTGAGAGGCAAAATTACAAATGGAGTAATTTGCATGCTCTTCCCACATTTCCCACACCTTAAAACCCTCTATGGGAATAGAGAAGAGGGCAGGGTTGAATGAGTATATGCCATTCGCTTATTGGCAAACGCTTCATTCTGATTTTCTACAGTTTTCTATCTTCCCATTCAAAGCCATTCTTAACAATTCTGGTACCTGAGGTAAGTAATGTGAAAAATATCTTCGAATCAACTTAAAATATTTTTATTGATTTTTACAAATATATGATCTAGATTTCTCCTGGTATCCCCTCCCCTTCCTTTCCCAGAAAGCCGCCATCCCTTTTAACAAAAGATTTTTTAAAAAATAAAGAGAAAATAATATTTTAAGCATTAATACAGTTTGGATGGGGAAAAAGTCACACCTTAGACACAAGAACCTTTAAAGGGAGAGGCCTGGCACACCAACTCATAGGGACTGTAGGACACCACAATTCTACTGCTTGAGAAGCCTATGCCATTCAAGGGAGCCCAAGGTCAGAGAAGAATTTATACAGGTTAGAGGAAGAAATAGACTTTATTGTAACTCCTTATTTTAACTCATTCTTGTTAACCAGGGGCTAAGTCGAGTTGTTTCTGCCTGCTGAAAGAGTATAATTTCTGTAAGTATCCTATAGATTTCAGCACCCTGAAGCAAAGCCCTGATTGCCCTGTTGTAGTTATAGATCCGCTCCCATTGTAGCTTAGAGATATTAGAGTAAGAACCCAAAAGAGTACCACTGTTCCGACACAAACCTCTAGAATCATAGCCATTTAACGGAGGGAACTGATTTAATCAGATGATGAGAGTTTGCTAGGATCAGAAGGGATAATAGGACAGGAAAGAAATTGATTTCTTATTATTACTAGAAAGTTATCTGTGTGTTTTAGAGGATGGAGAATGAGCCTATTTGTGAAAAGGATTTGGGAAATGGTCCACATTAATGATCAAGGTCCAAATGAAAATAATAAGTCAGATCTAATGTGCTGTGAAACAGAAGCTTAATGGATTATGAAATGTTTTCTGTGAAGAATAAATACTAATGGTATTTTGTCAGCCTGTAGGGTCGAGGAAGGCAGAGTGCTTCAATGGAAAGAATGTTTCTTTTGGAGCCAAAAGATCCAGGTTTAAATCCTAACTTTGCATGAGCTCTCTCTCTTTCTGAATGACCATGACCAAGTCACCTCACCATTGTTGGGCTAGATGGCCTCTAAATTCCCTTCCAGCTCTCAATCTGTGTCTCTAAGATCACATCTCTTTGTAAAGATTGGGACCCTTTTAATAGTATTTTACTGCAGGGTTGACTTGTGTATTATTTAATTTATCATTATTTTGGTGACAGAGGAGAAGACATTTGTTGAGTTTTCAAATGTTACCAAGCTGATTGTTAATATTTGAGAAGTCAGGAACAGTAATCTGGAAAACGAAATTGTAGAAAGGTGAGTCAGAACGGGAAGAAAGTTTATGATCTGCTACAAGTGTTTTCAAATGTCATAACTTCTTTGACCTCAGAAGAGTCCCTCTTGTTATGTTGTGATCAAAAAGCAAAAACTCATGCAGTGGCTCTGATGAAACAATATTTAGATTTCAGGCTCTTTTAATAAAGTATTTTTAGAAAGGATTAGTCTTTTAGTTCCCCTACAAGCTTCTAAAACTTCTTTAAAAGCAGCTTTTGATGGAAGACTTTGGCCAATGGATTTTGTTTACTGAAAATTCCTTTCATCTGAGCTATTAACTCCTGAAACTGTGAAGACTGTTCACTCAATGATCAAAATTGTTCCTCCTGAGTTTTATAGCTGTTAGGCTATTCCAAGTAATCAGGGTTCAGAGCAATTACTAAATGATTTTTATATATAGCTGGAAACTTCCAAACACAGCTGGAAACTTGGGTGACATTTGGTAAAGTAAATTTAGAACAACTCAATGATGTATCTTTAGAACATGCTGTCTTGCTAGGTCCTGACCATCACTACAAAAGAGGCGATTGATCTAAATCTTCTAGATGGAAGCATGTTTTGATCATCTCTACTCATGTCAGTTTGTGTGCTTTAAAATTTTAGGGCAGCAATTTGTCTCGGAGGGTTTCAGAAATAGAAAATTCATAGAATCACACATCTAGAGTTTGGAAGGGACCTCGGGGTCCATCTAGTCCAACTCCCACATTTTACAGATGAGAAAGCTTGTGACTTGTCTGAGGTCACATAGGTAGTCATAGGTAATAAGCATCAGAGGTGGAATTTGAACCCAGGTCTTCTGATTAAGTGGTATAGTGAATAGAGTGCCAAGGCCTGGAGTCAGGAAGACTCATTTCTCTGAGTTCAAATCTGACCTCACACACTATTTGTGAGCCTCTTGGCAAGTCATTTAACCCTGTTTGCCTCAGTTTCCTTATCTGTAAAAAGAGCCAGAGAAGGAAATGGCAAATCATTCTGTTATCTTTGACCAAAAAAAAAAAAAAAACACGAACCCAAATGGGTTCACAAAGAGTTGGACACAACTGAAGCAAGAGTCAGTATTTCCTTATTTTCTATCATATATGACCAAATGTGGCTATTCTTTTTTCAAAGGAGCAGGGATCTGTAACTGCCGTAGGAAGGAAAAGCAGGGAACCCATTTTGACCTGTGTGACAATCCTCTTTCCTCATATCTGTTGTGTTTTGTGGATATGAGTTTATCTATGAATTATATATTATAATAATACTGTATTATATTATTTCAGGACCTCTCAGCTCTTATTGACTAGTCTAATCCAGTCCTTCACGCTTAATAGTGAGATCTAGAAATTTGGCACACAGAGAGCTACAGTAATGAAGCAAGCAGTCAGGTTTCCTTAGTTACCCATTAGTGGAGGAGAAGATGGACCATTATGATGTAAAGGCCACTGACTCAGTAAGCATGCTTGGAAAACCCAGCTGCTGGCATGAGGGGGAGGCTGTTTTCTTCAGCTGACCCTCAGGAACGGTATTTTAAAGGGAAGCCAGATTATGTGCTTTTATGTCAGCATTTTAACGGCATGTACAGAATCGTTCTAAACCCATTTAATTGGTACCCCAGTTTGTCTACATATCATGATTTAGTTTCTTCCTTCCTCTTCTGTTTTCTGTGGAACAGCACGAAAGCATGACACTTTTGAGAAATATTTTTTAAAGGGGAACTTATTGCATCCCAGATAATAATAACGGTTGCAATAGTCTTGACAAATGAGGAAGAATTCTTTGTCTTTCGTTAACACAAGTTGCATCTGTGGTATTCCATTTAACTGTGTTTCTAAACCTAGAATATTCCCATTTGGCCTATTAAACTATTGGACGACAGATTTTTTTTTTGTTTATTTTGACTTAAATGTCAAGTTCTTCCTGTAAGTGACTTGGTCTGTAAGATATAAGATAGGTTAGACAGGTTGTTTTCCTTTCTACTGAATTTTATTTCAATACCCTCTTATTTGCAATGATTAAAGAAAAAGAGGTGTAGAAAGAAGCTACAGAAGGGGGACAGCTGGGTGGCTCAGTGGGTTGAGAGGCAGGTCTAGAGATGAGAGGTCTTAGGTTCAAATCTGGCCTCAGACACTTCCTAGCTGTGTGACCCTGGGCAAGTCACTTAGGCCCTATTGCCTAGCACTTAACAACTCAACTCTTCTGCCTTGGAACCAAGACACAGTATTGATTCTGAAATGGAAGGTAAGAGTTTTAAAAAAAAGAAGATACAGAAAATGGAGAAATATAGAATTAGCAAAATAGTGTGATGGAATAAAAAAATGCAAAAAGATTGAAACCAAGCACTAAAACAAACAAACAAACAAAACAATCACTGATCTAAATCCCTAAGATTTCTGCATCCTATAAGGATGGGATCAATCACTTTTTCTTTGGATTGAGGAGCCAGTTTCCCAATTTAGGAAGTACATAAATTTTTCAGCATTTAAATAAAAACAAACAAAAAACAAAAAGGAAAAAAGTTCCTAAATTCAAAAGAAGATTGAATTTAGATACCTTCAGAAGGGTATTAACAGAACTTCTGGATACCCTCAAAGTAGAAGCTGACCACTTCTAACCATAATGCTTCTGGGGCCATACATAGAACAGGTGACCATTGGTCCTTCCCTTCTCCATCCTAAATTAGAATATGTGCCATAGCAGCTGTCTGAACTCAGTTGTTTTCTTGTTCTGATCCTACACACTTCCCCACTTTGTGATTCCAGAATCTAAAGATGAAGGGAGTCTTAAGAAATGAAATATCTGAGAGGCACAATTGAGGTCTGAGTTGTCTCCTCAAAGAAAGAGAAAGTCCATGGACACAAGCAGATCCACAGCTTGGAAAATGATTGAAAGCTATGAGTGTGTACAAATGGGTTTAGAATAACTATAATATATCTACTCATAGAATTTTCTTTTCTTCTCCTTAAGGAAGATACGATATAATGGAAATGGGGGGAAAAGTCAGACAAGGACAATTGCAACTAAAATTCAGAGGTGTGGGAATTGTATATAGGGATAGCCTAAAAAGAATGGGACTCTTCGGCTTGGAATTTTTAAGGTGGAAATGGGCCATCATCAAAAATAGATAAAATCACTGAACAGTCTGAATAGAGTAAGCATGGAGCCATTCATCAAATTTTTAAATGTGATGTAAACAAGGTAAGTTTAGGACAAATAAAAGGGAGCAATACTTTACACAACAGATAATTTATAGAACTTAATATGTAATATTCTCAGGAATATGAAATAGATTCAAAATGTTAAATAAAATAATGAATCCAGAATCATTTACTACGTGGTTGAGCTATATATACATACCCTTTGGCTAGACCATGACTTTAATCCAAAAAGGCAATTGCTGGGTTTCTATATGTGGACTGGAATATTCTTTATAGGAAAGTAAACTACCTTGTGATGAATTTATAACAGAATTTCAAATGTTAACATTTAGTTTACATAAAGCTTTTTAGGAATTTGCCACTCATATTTCTTAAAATAAGAAATAGAATAACAGGTTGACTTTCACAAATTCACATTGAACAAAAGAAATTATTTAAATATACAGTAAATCTAAACCATTTGCCAAATATATTTTAAAATACATTTTAATTTTTTTGATTTTGCACTTAAATTTTGAACATAAAATGTGCCTGAATAATTCTCTTAAAAAATTAAAATCATTATCACCAAAAAATATTTATTGAATACTCAGACTGTGCTAGAATTAAAAAGAAAAACCCTGACTTTTGGTAGCTTACATTTATGTTGGGATATAGCATACTTCAAGAAATAATGATGCAGGGGGCAACTTGGAGACTCAGTGAATTGAGAGCCAGGCCTAGAGACAGGAGGTCCTGGGTTCAAATATGGCTTCAGACACTCTTTAGTTTTGTGACCCTGGGCAAATCATTTAACCCCCATTGCCTAGCCCTTACTGCTCTTCTGCCTTAGAACCAATACAGAGTATGATTCTAAGATGAAAGGTAAGGGTTTAAAAAAGAAAGAAAGAATGATATAGGGGGGCACCTAAACAGCATACTAGGTAGAGTGCCAGGCCTGGAGTTGGGATGACCTGGGTTCAAATTTGGCTTTGGACACTTCCTAGTTATATGACCCTGGGTAAGCCACTTAACCCCAATTGTCCTATGCTTGCTGTTCTTCTGTCTTAGAATTGCTCCTTAGGCTGAAGGTAAGGGTATAAAGAAGAAGAAAAAAAGAAGTAATGACACAAAGTAGTAGCATACTTTGATAATGGCCCATTTCAGCCTGTAAAATTTCAAGCTGAATAGTCCCACTCTTTTTCAGCTATCCTCATATATGATTCCCACTCCTTTGAATTTTAGTTGTAATTGTCCTTGTCTGACTTTTCCCCATTTCCATTATAACATAGTATAGTCATTTAATATGCCTCTTGTATTCATTTGTCCTTTCTCTTGCATTCCCAATGTTATCCTTGTTCAATGCCCTCTCAATTTTAATGGCTTCAAAATTTCTCTCTCTTGTCTCCTGGAAATACCCTCTCTGATTCTTGCTATATACATTGCTCTAGCACATAAAACTTCCTAAGTAAAACAGTGCTCTGGGTTGTCCCTGCAAAAAATCTTGTAAATATTCCCCATTTGTATACACAGTAAAGGACAAATTTTAGCATTCTAAGTCTTTTGTCTGCAACTGATTTTTCCAGTCATATATTTTTCCATATATATATATGTATATATATATATATATAT